>NC_090984.1:117822300-118155738 GCF_041146395.1 Eulemur rufifrons | reverse complement strand
CTGTTAACAACTGGCATCTGCCTGATGGAAGAATGATGGTGGGGGCGGCAGGTGGATCCCAGCAATTAGATGGGACCTCCACGCCCTGGTGGAGGAGATGGCGCCGCCTGCACAGAGGGACAGAGCAGTGCTCAAACACCCCACGGATGTCCTCGAGCAGGCCTGAGGACAACCAGCCCCGGTGTAGAAGCTGCATCTACAGGGAACTTTCGGACCGAGGCAATGCTGATCTTGTTGGTGAAACTGACGGAGGAACAGTCTCAACATTCCCTTTTAGAAACCAGGTATATTTTTCCACTCCTGCTTTTCAGATGAAGAACACAGGATGCGGGCTTTCACTTCCACCTTTAGATTTTCACAGTGCAGAGCTGGGCTTGGTGTTTTAGGAGTATTCGATAAAAGCCCGCTCGGCAAGTGGAAGGGAACCGTGTACCCTCCCAGATCATGCCACACATCATGCTCTCCAGGCACATTCACTTTGTTTAAAAGCGTAAGACTTATCAATAGGGATCATGAGCAGATGATTGTCATTATCATCCATTTTTTAAATTAAAAGGAATCAAGAGTCCTGCGTGGGTCAGGATACCCAGGCCGTGTGAGCAGATACAAGTTGGCAAAACATGCCCTAGGCGTTCTCTCTTTGCTCTTCTGCGCCGCGATGCTAAATGAGGCACATACAGCAGCTCCTCGTAGATTATTAAGGAACAGAACCAAATGGGAACACATCGACCCTCACAAACCACTATCTGACCTGGTGACTCGGGTTTCAACAATGCCGGTCCACTGAGGCATTTGGCCCCGCAGATAGGAAGACTCTCCTGTCTCAGTCTACCAGGAAGGGCTTACGAAGGCATGGGTCTTCAACCACACAGTGTCACCTGCATTTGTCATAAGCCACATACAAAGACAACATGAAAACAGCTACAATTCTTTAGTGAATTTATCCTGTGATTCTTGATGCTGGAAATGGATGTTAAATCATTTCTACTACTACTGGTATGTCCCCAATAACTGTTGATAGCGATCACAAATCAGAGGCCTTCTCAGCTTACCCCCTTCCACGCCTCTGCAGAGCTACTTCTGCATTTTCCACATTTAACAATCATTCCTATTAGAAATCTGGCCCAAAGCTAAAGCCACTGGGCACCTGTTCTCTCAAAGTTTGGGGGCAGATGACGCAGACTCTAGGGGTCTCACTGGGGACGCACAATGTTATTCCTCATTTACCAAACTCAAAAAACTCGTGCTGACTGCTAAGCTGTTGTTGGTATTTCACGGATCACAGGTGAATCACAGTCAAGCTTTCTAAATCGGACAGACTCATTCTATCTGATTCTTCTCATTAATCACCTATCATGAATCTTGAAGCTTTTGGCATATAACAGCTCAGTCATCCCAGGGAGGTGGGGAAGGGGGGGTCTGTTGGTTAAGACATCACTCGCGTGACCTGGGCAAGGCCAGCAGCAGAACTGGAAGTCGTTTCAGCTGCTGGTGAAGAAAACCACCTGAGTGTCATCACTGGAATGCAAAGCCGAGTGATGGGGCAAAAGTATATTTCAGTGACTTTCCTTTATTCTTTGGGAATTTGGAGTCGCAGATGGGAGTCTGGAATCTCCTGTCCTGAGTATGGTTGACAGCCAGCTCTGCAGACCTACGGCAAAGACAACAGCAGATGTACTGACAAGGCCACCCTCAGTATCTGATGTGAAGGTGGCTCTACCCAGTAGCTTGAAAAGTTCTTCAAGGCCTGCATTTCTTTCTGAGTCCTAGAAATTCTTCAGAGCTGTAGGTGACCCTTTAAGGTCTTATATGTATGTGTCTCCCAATTCCTTCTCTAGTTTGTTGTCTGGGGGAGGAATTAACTCATTCATCATCCGGGAGGAGCAGAAACAGTCCTTTTGAAAGCTTCTGTTATGTAACTTTTATATTGTGCTCCTTTTCAGGAGGAACAGACAAGCAACACCTTCTAAAACGTCCCATGCGTCAGTTTGTGATCGCTTTCAACACAACCCCCAGGGTGACGTGGCACCTAAAGAAGTTATATTAGCTTCTCCCAAAGAACTACCAGCCCTAAGCCTTTTAGGGTTACACTTGGCTTATTTCTGAATCTCTCTGGGAATGAATACATTTAACATCATGCAGTTAAAAGAAACCCAACATCCTAATAAATATCCCAGTTAATTCAGAAGTCTCTTGGTAGCCAAATCACCTCCGCATGTTACCTATGCCAAATCTTTCACGTGCTTTTTTAGTGCCATGGTGTCATCTAGAAATTCGGGAGGAAGGACACAATTTGGTTGCCGGACAGATATATTGCAGCAACAGTGAAAATGAGGTATAGCATGGGTTGATTTAAACCCTAGCAGAGTACGCTTAAAATCGTGCTTGGTTCTGCCATTAGAGACCGACTAATCATTAGAGACGCAGGAAGGCACTTCAGCTCTCGGAGACTAGGTTCCCTACCTAGAACATGGGGTTAATAACATCTACTTTGCAGAGTAGGGAGGACAAAACGTTTAAGGACGGGTGGTTCCCTTCTCCTGCTCTCTGTCTGAGAATGACTGCAGCTTCACCGGGGAGCCTGACCTCAGGCAGCACTACCTTAGCTGCTACAAGGAAGCCTGCGCACGGAACCTGGCAAAAACACCACTGCCTAATTGACAAACTTCTTTCTCACCATTTTTCAGCTTTAGCTGAGTTCAAGCGCTAATTGAAGTACTCTCCATTTTCAAAACAACTGCAAACAGTAATTACATACTTCCCTCCTTACCTTCCAGGAACAGCCGGGGATGGAGGCGAAATTCCAAGTCCCCTGGACCTCGAAGCCATAGAGATAGAACATCATATTCTTCCTACCCTATTGACCCAAATTACATAATGGCCCCTGCATCTCCTGCCACGTGGATCTGAGAGAGGGTCACAGCCCATTCTAGTGCTCTCAGACGTGTGCCGAAGGGAACCCTGAGAGGGAAGCTGGCATAACTGCCGTTAAGAGGAAAGTTCCATCCTTGCACAGTCAGGGTATGGTATCTCCACATAGCATCTTATAAATAGCATCTTTTGTAACGACCAGTTCTTTACTGTTTATATGGATGTCTACTTGAAAATGTTATGTAACCTTAAAGTACGGAGCATTCTGGAGCTATTAATAACTAGCTGCACCCAAATTCTGAGGATTCTTCAAGCTTAGAGTAGGAGGGCATCATCCGATACTAATACGCACACACATACACCCAGACACATACAAACACACACACCCACTGTGTATATGTAAACCGGGAGACCCAGAGAATGGGATTAATTTGTTCAAGGCCACAAGCCAATTCACAACAGAGTCAGGGATAAATCCCAGGCTTCCTGGCCTCTGGAAGCCTTTCTTCACCCTGTGTATCCCCAACATGTCCACGAGCGCATCTTCAGTGACACACAAATGCTGCAGCCCTTGAACTGAGTCCTCAAAATGCCGAGTCTGACACCTATGATCTTTAGAGTTCACAGTCGAAAGTCCTGAGTTAGAAATGGTAAGCAAACAAGGGAAATGTCTCATTGCTGTTATTGATTTATGATACCTACCCCTCCTCTTCTCCTAAAAGAAATCTGAGAAACTTAAAACATATTTTAACACGAGGCCATTGTACATACAGTATGGAAGAGTTCAGTTTTAGAGATCTCCCAGAAAAGAAGTGGGTTTAAGACAAAGAAAAAATTGAAAAGGAAGAATTTATTCTTAATTGCTCATTTTCACACTGGGGGAAGAAAAAGAGCAAAAAATATGAGAAAACTGATGAATTAAAAACTAAGTATCAGTAATGGGAGTAATGCTTTATTATGTAACCCAGCTTGTGGCTATTAGTAGCATGATATATGACGTGTAAATCATTATTTCATAATTACATTATCATTTTCAAAAGTAATTTAATGAAGATTGTTTCTCCGCATTCATTTTTTATTCAAAACCTTACCAGTTAATCATGAAGAGCTAAAATACACAATGCAGGGTGATTAATATCCCCACACAAGGTACATTACTTTCCCTTCGTAGACCCTAGGAGCCTGTCAAAAATGAAACCTTTGTTCTTTGGTCACAAAACCTGCTGAGAGCTTAGCTTCTAGGAAAAAGATGGGACATGCCCATTTCATTTGGGATTCAGTAAAACTTTAAGAGGTTTATTAATCCACATCTTAAAAAGACCAGTGACAACCCCATTAACAGCGCATAAGTCAAGTTGATGAATTTAGCTTTAATCAACAGCTAAAAACTAAGTCAGGGTCTGAACATTCTTGGCGCCCACCTTCCTTGTCCCAGTCCCCCTGAATCTACACTTGGACAGGCTCCACCTACCACTGACATAATCATCAAACAATGGAGTTGAGAGATTCTAAAAAAAAAAATCACGTTATTTACTTGCACGAATTGTTTAGGCTGAGGTTTTATCTATGCAAATATGATTGATTCTTTTTGGGAGGGACAGGTAAGGCTCACCAGCTTGCTGCTTTCTAGCTTGCTGGGCGTACAGTTGATGCACTCATTGTATGTCATCATCTCTTAGGGGCTAATGTCATCTCTCCAACTGAAATCCGTAACCTCTCCCATAACCCCAATCTGGCACCCTTGGACATTTTATAGCCACCATGCTTTAGCCCAATAAATAACACACTAAAGCGCAGCTCCAGCTTCACCTCCTTTGGGCTGAACCTGCATCTCGTGGTTCCCTGGGTACCAAGTCCTCTTCTTGGAAATCAACAACTCATGCAGTGCAGAACTCTTAGTCCAAGCATCTGGACTAAGAGGCCCCAGCTCAGCCCCGTAACCCACTGGTTTTCCCACTCACAGAATCATTTACTTGGAGAGGGTATGAGAGGTCATCCAGCCCAACCCTGCTCCTTTTACTAACAGGGACACAGAGGCCCCTTATTGCCAAGGGACTTTCCTGTACCAACACAACACTGTACATGTCATGTAGACAAGTGAGCTCAACACTATGTGACTCAACCATTGAAACAAGCCACTCAGACCGGGACCAAATGATTCCATGTGGCTTCGTCCCTCAGGATTTAACTACATGCACTTAAGCAAACAGTTAAAAGCTGCAAACCAGAGAATTGGGGACAAGCAGAAGGCCTCATGTCTACATTGAAACCCCTTTTCTTTTGGGCTGAGAAGCGTGAAGTTCTGCTGAAAAGGAGGGTTGACAAATGTGAACCAAGAACAGGTCAGCCCCTGCTTGGTGGCCATCTGGGATCAGTCCCAGCTCCTGCCAAGTAACCATCTCCGTGACTTAGCCAGGGGCAGGTAGCCTTGGTCAACCCGCATCCCACAGAAAGGTTAGGATGCCAATTCTGAGGCCTCAAATGTGCTAGGCACACAGGAGGAACCAAATACAGCCCGTTCCATCCTTCGAGAGGGCTGGGAAAACAGAATCCTGGGAAAGAAATCAACCAGGAACACGTACTATCCTCTCACCTTAACCAAGAGAAGTAGCTTCACACTTACAGTACACGTTAGGGGTAAGCAGCAACGTGATGGAAGGATGGACAAAAAATACATGCTACCAGCAATTTATTTCATCAGAACAAATACTCATTGGACAAATATTTCACACACATGCAATGACTCTTCAGAGGCAAGCAGTTAGTGGAAGAAATGGGACAGGTGTGTTTGTTACAAAGCGATCAGCTTGACAAAGAAGCAGAGTATGCTGGTTTCCAATCCTGTTCTCCCACTCCTTAGCCTTGTGACCTTGATTAAGTCATTCAACCTCGCTGGGCCTCAGTTTCCTGATCTGAGCCATGGAAAAAGGGGAACCTACTTCCTAGAGTGGTTTTGAGGCACACTGGCCAGCGCAGCCTGTACACGCACTAAATATGAGTTGAGTTGCATCCCTCAAATGATAAGTCTGAACCTAGGCTGCAGACACACATCGTTATCTGGACCAAACAGGTCTCCTGCCTGCATGTCAAGCCTCCATCTGTCTCCTCGAAGGCCGAGGAAAGCACCAGGTCTTGAAGGCGCTGGGGCAGTTCAGCTTTTAGGCAGGGTCTGGGGTCAGGGAAATTGACGGATTCAATCAGAAGCCCCGAAGGTTTCCAGGCTCTGGGTAGGGGCCGGGAAGGGGGCTCAGGAGCGGCCTCCGAGCCGTGCGAAGGGGCTTTGTTCCCGAGGCGGAGGGCCTGGCTTACCGAGAAGCGCATCCGGAGGCGGTTGGGGGGCGCGCGGGGCACGCAGTAGAGCCACAGCCCGGCCGGGGCCGGGGGCGCCGGAGCGGGAGGAAGGCGAGGAGGAGGAGAAAGAGGAGTCTGCAGCCGACTCCTGCCTCATTCTCCCGGGCAGCGTTGACCCGCTGGCCGCCGCCGGCTGGGGCTAGCCGCTGGGCGCCGGACCCCGCGCTCGCTGCTCATGTCCCCGTCCGCCGCTGGCGAGGTGTGCGCGCAGCTGGGTCTTCTCCGGGCGGCACCCAGGGGCTCCTCATGCCCCGCGCCGGGGCTCAGCGGATGGACCTCCGGGAGGCAGCACGTAGGGACACAGGAGAGAGAGAGAGCGAGAGAGCGAGCGTAAGAGCGCGCAGAGCTGCACCCCGCGGGGCCGGGGGCGGGCGGGCTCCACTAGGACGGAGCCGCCCCACCCACCGCGCCTCTGCGCCCCGCGCTGCGCGTCCGGCAGGACGCCGAGCCCCAGAAACTTTAGCACATGGCCAGTCCCGCGGCCGCGGTGGCCGAAGCTTCCCGGCTCGCCGAGCGCCCCCAACTCCCTCCCCGCCCCAGCCCCCGCCCCAGAGTGCAGCTTACCAGCGGCGACCGCGTCCGCAGCGGCGGGGCGCCCACCCGGCCGCGGGCAGAACGGTGCGCACCGGCTTGGCTGGAGGAAGGGGCGGGCGGCGTCGGGGTCCCTGCAGAGGAGGGGCACCTCGACGGCGGCGATCGGCGCAGGTTAAGGCATCCTGGGAGGGGGCTCGTGCCAGCTGGGTGTCCGCAGGCCCGGAGCGGGGAAGGGTCCTCGTGCCCCAGCCCCCGCCCCGCGGCGCAGCCGCTGAGGACTCGCGCGGGCTTCCCCGGCCCCGGGTCTGCGGAGCCCGCCCCGTTACCTAGCGACTCGCTCCGGGGAGCCCACGCTGACGCGCGCGACAAGCCGGGCTGCGGCAGCCGAGGGGCGGGGAGGAGAGGGAGGGGACAGGGAGCTCCGGCGCGGGGAGGGCTGGCGGCCGCGGGCGGAGCTCCTCCCTCCGCTTCCCCCTCCGCGTTGGGGAGGGAGCCCGGGGAAGACGTGGCCTCAGTCTGGCCGTGGAGGATGGGGGTCTGCGCCAGGCCAGGGTAGCTGGAGGGAGGCACCGAGGAGATGCTCCTTCCCCTGAACTGGGGATGCAGCAGCAGGTGGCGGCGACGTGGGCCATGGAGGCCGGGCGCCCACAGGCGCGCGGAGCTGAGCCCGGCCCGGCGGGAGCGCCGCGAAAGTGGCCGTGGGCGCGTGGGTGTGAGTGACACGCTCCTGCCCACGTGGCGTACATGGGGACCTGGGGATGCTGGTGAAAGAGGTACCTCCTCCTTCCTCTGGTCTCTCTCCCTCCTTCCTGGACATTGTGCGTCTCATCATGGAAGCGCAGGTCGCTGGGCTCCCTGCTCTGAGCTCCTATCTTCCAGAGAACACGAGGATGGCCTGGCTGCTGGAGGTAGCTGCGTCCTGGTCAAACCACTCTCCTCCACCCTGCCCCCCTCTTCCAGTTGCCCACGTAGTATGCCCTATAACCTGCCCCCGGGGGAGGGGGGAGAGTCTTCCTCTTTCTGGACTTGGGGCCTTCACACCGACTGGGGTTCAAATCCAGGCCCCTCCAGTTGCTTGGAATATATAGGACGTTTTTAAGTTACGTAATGTTTTCAGTAAAATGGAATCTTTGTCCCCAAAGGTCATAGCTTAGTATTAGTACCTAGGCACTCCATGAATATGAGTATGCATTTTCTATAAGGTGTGCAGCCTACCTCCTAGTCCTCTGGGGCCTCACCAAAATACACTCCAACGCCAGGAAAGTGGGGCAAGAGCCTTGAGACACTGTCAGAGCAGGCAGGGACCACTGCTCTACTGATGACGGAGGTAACTGGCCCCAGTCCGCTGGTACCTCAGAAGCAGAGCTGAGCAAAGAGCCCAGACCTCCTGGCTAGTGGGTTCCCAGGGCCCCCTGCTGTCCCCTTTCCACAGCTGGCTGGAAGAAAGCTTCCCTCCCTGCTTCTCAGAAGACGCACCTGCCTACCGAAATGCTGCCTCCCTGCCATTCCTGCCACAGGATGGGAACCACCTGCCACCTCACCCACAGGCCCAACCCCAGCCCTTCCCTGGTCTGCTGTCCTCTCTGCCTCTCTGGTGTGGATGTGGGGAGAAAGAGGCGGAAGACAGGCCCTGCGGAGAGTGAGGAGAAGCAGCAGCCAGGAGCACCCACACCCTAGCCCTGGATCTCGGCCGGCCAGATGCCCTCCCTCAGAGGCTTTGGGAAATGGCAGGGCCTGAGTGGTTTTAGTTGGCCCAGTGACAAGACATTTCCTCCAATTATTTATTTATTTACATATTTAGCAATGCCGGTAACTCCTGTTGAAAAACCCTGCAAGCCCATCCAAACAGAAACCTGTGTCTTAAGAAACCAAGGTCCAAAGGCAGCACTTTTCTGGGAAAAGCACTTTGCATCCCAGCCCACGTGTGACAGTCGCGTTCCAACATTTCCCAGTGAGATTGGGAGCGACACCGCTGAATCTCCCAACTAGTTTTTATGGGTGGTGGCAGCCAGGCAGCTGGTCCACAGAAACTCCAGGACTATTTCCTGCTGCCAGACTGGCAGCTGGCTCCTTCTTTAGCCCTGACTTCCCAGTATGCAGGTACAATTCGACACCTGATTTGGTCCAGGAGCCCAGTGCTTTCAATAAACAAAACCTCAGAACTTGTATTCCGTGCACAGCCAGTATCTACACCCCACTATTCCAGGAAACAAAGCAGCCTATAGGGAAGTGTGATCTACCGGCACAAGCGTCTCATTCACAGCTTGCAGAGATTTGAAAAACGTTGGCTTGTGCATAGCAAAAGCAGCATGTTCATTCTTTACAGTGTGTGTATGGGGGTGGGGAAGAGGGCGTCAGGGAGGACTCCCCTTACATCGCATTGTGATGCTTCATGTTTTTCTCAAATAATAGAAGTGGGAAGAGCACAAGCAAGCCAGGATTAAGGAAGCCCACAAACCCCTATGGCTGTGTCGGGATTGTTCATTTACAGTGCAGTAAAAGACCATACCCTCAAATTTGTAAGGGGTATCTACTGAAGTCGGGCACAACGTTAGGCACTAGGATGCAGATGCCTCAAATAAGCCTCTGTCTTTTGGGATCTAAAAGGGGCTTTTATAGAGGGCTTACCCCATGCCGGGTACTCCAGGTATTAAGAGCTTTATGTAGGAGAGCTCATTTTAATGTCACCAAACCCTATAAAAAAAGGTCCATTATCTTAAGAGGGAAAACTCGAAACTGGTCAGTAAGGTCCCTAAAGTCACACAGCTGGCAGATGATAGACTTGGGGAGTTATAACCCAATCTTCCTGACTCTAAAGCCCAAGTTCCTAACAACTACCCTACAGTGCCTGCCAGGCTAAAGGAAAATAAGGACAAAATTAACACAGCTAGTGCCCACTTGGCATTTGGGATTACTGATGAGCTGTGTGAGTACAGTCTCCAGCACAGTTCCTGGACCAGAGTAAGCTCTCTATAAAAGATAGCTACAACTACCATCATCAGACCCTCAATGTGGTCTCGGATTGCTGCGTTCTGTCTTATAGAGGGTACCAAGTGCTACCCTTGGAGGCATAGAAGAAAACGGCTACACCTGCCTGCAGGGACTGCTGCTGGCTACCCAGAGGAGGTGGCATTGAGCTAGGTTTCCAAGGGTGAGTAGGTACGGGATGGCGGGGAAGGCGGGAGTAGGAACAAGCTAATCAGGAGGAGTGTGCAGGGGAAGGTCACAGAGCTGGTGTGGGCAGGAGCTGAGAAAGACCCAAGGCAGGAGAATAAGAGGATGAAAAGATGGAGCAAGTCCTAGGGATGCCGAAGGACACAAGTGGAGGAGAAGTCTCCACACGGTGGAGAGACTGCCCTTCTTTTGAAATCTTGAGGGAGGTGGGGAGGGAAGAGAGTTCTCAGCCCCTGTTAGAGCTTGTTCCCTCCCAGAAGAGGCAGGCAAGGCTGTCTGCCCACAGGTGGTGAGTCGGGGGAAGCAGTGGAGCAAATAGCTAGAGAAGGTCCAGCCTCCAGGCAGCCACCCACACGAAGGCTTAGTGCCTGTGCTTGACCAAGGCACCTCCCGTCACTCATAAGGGCAATCGGGTCTTGATCCCTGCCAGCCTCAGCACTTTGCAGAGACTTTGTGAGGGACGTAGTACACTTCACCAATCACTGGGTGTGACAGAGGGTTTGGTGACTCATAATGAGTGTGCTGTTTGCATAAGAGGCATAAATACTATACCCTTTCTCAGCATTTTGCAGACATTAGCCTATTGTTTCCACAACCTGTTCATTCATTTCTGTATTCATTCATTTAATAAATGTTTGTTGAGTGCTTACTGTATGCCCAGCACTCTGTTGGCTCCAGGCACTCAACAATGAGCATGGCTTCAAGTCATTCAGAGTCTAGTAGAAGAGAGAGGCCCGTGGGCAGGATGGTGTGGCAAGACCTGGGACCAGTTCTGTGGAGTCTGAGGGTTGTGTGGTTTGCACAAAAGAGAGGCCCATCTTTAGATCTAGGAGACTGAGGAAGGCCTTCTGGTGTAGGAGATTTCAAAGATGAGTCCTGCATTGGAGTCAGTCCAGTGAAAGGGAAAGGGGATGGGAGCCGGAGGGGAGAACGTTCAAGTTCAGGAGCAGCACTTGCAGAGATCCAGAAGTGACTTCAGGAAACTTTAAATACTGAAAACTAGGGCTCACTGAGAAGAGTTGTTTTCCTTTTAGAGAGGAAAAGCTGTGTGTAGTTGATCCTGTTAAGTGCAAGATGTGGTAGGGTAGTGGGATCCAAGAAGGAGAAAGGAATTCCTTAGAAATGGCTCAGGAAAAGTTGGAAGCACCTTCCTTATTCAAAATCGGTATCGCTACCTGGTAATGACTTTTCATTTTGTTAAATAGTGCTTTGCAGTTTTCAAAGCCTCACACTTCTCACATTTCAGTGACTCATCACATATGTGGGAGTTTGGATGGGACAATCCCTCAATCTCAAAGCAGATACCTGGCAGACCCCCACAGCTAGAACCTGGGGCTTCCTCCTGGGTGGTCTGGTCCTGACAATTCCTAATAATTTCATGTGGCTGTTTATAGATCACAAAGCACATCTACCTCCCTGAGCTCGCCTGGCTCTGTTAGCGTCTCCAGCTTCAAAGGAAGAACATGCCAACCAGGTAGGGGAGCATCTAACCAGCAGAGCCCTGATCAGCGGGGGCCAGGAGATGACTAGCTGGGCTCATCCAGACAGGCTGCAGCCTCTGCACTGAGCAGTACTTTGACCCATTTGCATTCATGAGCATTGGACTGGCTGGGTCAGTGATCCAGTCTGAGTTGAGGGGTGACATTACAGGACAGGTAAAATGAAGTGAAAAAGACTGAAACATCTGTGTTGGAAAAGAGGCTTTAAAGGGTCAGAAATCTTACTTTGCAACACCCATATCAAAGAGGTTATTGAAATGAGATCATCCAGCTGACCACACTGAGAAGGTGGTGTGAAATCATGGAATGAGGACAGCTGAGAACAGCAGGGATAACTGGAGAAAAGAAAAGAGACAACTTGGGAAGAGGATACCATCAACTTCAAACAGCTGAAGCGTCCTCTCATAGGGGAGGGCTTGATTGTCTCTTAAGTGTGGCCCCAAGTGGTTGAGTTAGGCCACCAGGCACACAGTTGCTTTTTCCAGGACAGGAAAGAGCAGTTAAGAGCAATGGTTGGCAAATTGCAGTTCATGGGCTGATCCAATGCACTGGTTTACTTTTGTAAACGAAGTTTTATGGGAGCGCAGCCCACCTGTTCATGTTTCTGTTGTCTACTGTGCTTTTATGCTATAAGAGCAGAGTTGCGTAGCTGCTACAGAGACTATGTGGCCCACGAAGCCTAAAGTATTTAGTATCTAACCCTTTATGGGAACAATTTACCAACCCCTGACTTAAAGCAATTCAAATACCAACTGGGCTGCCTTGCAGGTAGTGAGTTCCCCATCACCTGTGGAACTCAAGCAAAAGGTGAAGGCTTGTTAAGTAGTGATATTGAAAAGGGCCCTTTGAGATTGTAAGAGTTTAGCAGTTAATGACAATTATTCAAATTCCTTTGCTGCCTGCCAGTCACAGTGGTCACAGTTATAGGTAAATAATCTACCTATAGAGCAGCCTCAGCAGAATCTCAGATCTACGGCTTTTCATCACCAGTATCTGATGCCCATCGAAGAGAGCAATGGCTTGCTCTGTCTGTTTAGTATGACAAGACGGATGAGGTATAAACTCAGGCAATCTGAATGGTGAACATCTGTTGGAAATCTTTTCATACCCAAGCCTCCCCCACTGGGAAAGAAGCACTCACTTGCAAGTTCATTGATAAGTAACTCTGGCGAATCATTTCTGGGCTCCCATTACACCGACGTGACTCTCACATTACTGCGTGTTTGAAAGGGATTAAGTATGGTATCAGCGACATTTTGCTGGACTTCTGTTGGGGTGTCTAGGGACATCATTCAGCAAACTCGCTACCAGACCTTGAGCCGAACAAAGCACTTACCCTTGAGGAACTGGTCACGTAGGCCCCAGATTGCTTGACCAGAATGAGATGAGTATCTGGTAGATCCCAAAGGCAGGGAGAGATGTCCTCAACCAGTGCCTCTATCCAGCAAAGCAACGATACTGCACAACAAATGCTATTAACAGAAATTTGCTTTCTTTATAAATGGGATCACAAGAAAAAATGTGTGTGTGTATATATATATATATATATATATATCAAAATGATCTCATTGAAGAAAATTTTTAAAAGGCCATGGGTGCCTTTCACTGTCTTTTTCTCAATCAGATTGGATATAAACATGTTCCATTTTCCCATCTCAGACTGTCTTGCAAACATCGTGATGTGATGGAAACAAAAGAAAATTTTCTCATGCAATAATGCATAGCCTGCGTACAGAAGCAAAGATTTCCCAACCAGAAATGGATAACATCCGCTTATAAATAGCATCGGCAAAGGCCAAATCAATCAAATCCTGTTTCTGGTGTCTGTGCACACGAAACCGCTTCCCTGTTCCTAAGCGGCTGGGTCCGGTCCACGAACAGTGAATTCCAGGTACTGATTTTTTTTAAAGCCCTGGTTGCTTTGAGTTTTTATTCCTTTCCCCATCAAAGTAAGACAGCAGCAACAAACTCATTTTATATTTTTACATTTTACATTTTTCTTGCTGCTGTGTTTGTTTTCAGGCGACAGATAATCAAGGTGTTTGGTTGCGGGTTGCCTTTGGCGGAATTCCTCAGCTGAGAGATGGATCCCCCTAAGAACTGTTCTCCGGAGGAACATTCAGGTAGTATTCAGGCCCTGACGCAACCATTCTCAGGCACTTAATCATGCCCCAAATCTATTTGAACCAAACATACGCTTGCTCTCCAGCTAGGAGAAATCTCAGTGTTGTGGCTGTGTTTATTTTAGAATTGTAAAAGACCACAAAGAATGTCGGGGACGTCCACCTGATGGGACACGAAAGAAATGTCATGAAAAATGCTTCAAGTGTTCCATGCCTTCCCGGGGATACCCTAAGCCTGTTAGTCCTTTGTCTTCTATGCCCATTTTTGTCTGCGACGCGAATTGTCTAATCTCAATGCTCAATGCCCTTTGGCCCCTGCTCGGAGCCACAGGACACACGAACCTTAACCTTGTTTCGTGTTCACTGTCTCCCGCGGCCATAGCGTGGACCGTGTTGAATTCTTAAATGAGAGGCGATTCTTGTGTATGTGTGTGTGTTCGGGATGACTTACGGTGCATAGGGTGAGGTAATAATAGCCTTGTCTCCAGTTAATTACAAATAAAATGATTCCTCCATATTTTATTTGTAATTGCTTGGTGTCCGCATGCTTGGTTTTGGTTCTCAAGGTAAAATTGGGAAGCGTTGTTCAATTAATTGCTCTGTGTACACTCGAGCACACATTACCTTATTCTGAGGATTAATATTAATGTAGTAATTCAGTCCTTCTGGAGAGATTGTCCCATAAAACAGACATTTCCATGAAATTACTAAAAATATAAAGGTTGTTGAAGTCATTCATTCTTCCTCTTGGTCTCGACTATCCATAATGTTCATTGTTCTAAAAGTGACAAGTGTTCTCCAATGATAGGGAGGCCATAGCAATTAAGAAATAACATGTCACAGAGCTGATCTATGATCAGACCATTTCCCGAACTGCCCCCTACCGCACACACCCAGTTAACCACGTCATCTGTTGATGTTGAAGCCAAACGTCATACTGTCACCTTAGTCATGTTGAAAGAAGGAATCTCTTAGCTGCAAGAAAGACAGGGGTTCCCTGCCTGGTCTTTCCGATTGAGATCCTTGGTAACACTTTTATTTTATTCCAGCAAATCAGCCAGAGGCCAACTTGACCTGCTTGAAAATCTACATAAAGCCAAATCCAGCTCAAGGTCCTCGTGCTTGTTTCGTATAAATGAATAAGGAGAAAGGGGAGTTTGGTTGCTTATGAATATCTCACAAAACACAGGAGTACTCAATTCCTAGGGTGACTATATTAATAACCCATCTAGAAGATGTCTAAAGACATTTCATTGAGTTAAGGAAGCTGATGCTGTCAGTAGGAATGAGATCAGAATATGCAAATCTCCCCTGTAATTTCTTTATCATAGTTATCGTCATCACCATCATCATCGTCAGCATCAATTGAGCTTCTATTCTGTGCCGGGCACTTTCACATATATTATTACATCCTAAAATTCACAAAACCACTGCAAGTATATATCATGATTCCTATTTTAGACATGAAGAAGCAGTGATCCCAAAAGCCCAAGATGTTTTTAATTTTCAAAAATCTAAATATGAGTATTTCAAATTGTTAGAAGCTGTTACTTTATTGGTGACAGTAAAATAAAATTTATATACAACTGGTCAAACGCAAGAAATGATTTCTCCCTTTTCAGAGTAACCAAGCAAGCAGTGGCTGACAGCCTTTCCTCTCTGCCATCTAAAAGACTAATATGTGAAGCTACTGTTATTTTTAGAGTACAGTCACTCGAAACACTTAGTCACTATACCTCCTTCTGGACAAAGAAAAAAATGTTCTTCCATCTCTTATCTGTTTTTTCTAAACCGTGAAGATTTAAGTATCAGCAACGTTGTTAAAACATCATTGGAATCCATGACATTTTTAGAGGTCATTGAAAATACAAGTCCAGACGGTATCTCTCTGTTAGCTTCCAACTCTCTTTGGTCTTCCGAAGTCCTTTCAAAGCCTGGTCACTCACTGCATTTCGTAGCAGCTTTTACATTTGAAAAGCAAAGTCCTACTGCTGGCTTGAGTAGAATGGAAAATGTATGTGAAAGTGAAATGAGTGAAAATGAAAATGCATTTACGCTTTCTACATTTTCCAATCAAATTGTTGCCATTTTAGAAATGGACGTCTTCCTTGATGTGTGTGTGTGTGTGTGTGTGTGTGTACATGTGCTTCATCAACTGGCTAGAGACGCTGTAAGGAGGAGAGATGCAAGAGATAGCACAGAAAGCAGCAGGCAGCGGCCGGTATCTCGCGATGACTTTGAGTTAATGCTCCTCTGGGGGAGACAGAACAAAAAAAAAGAAAGCACAAATACAGCAAAATCTGCCCCACAGAGTTAAAATCTATTGGATCAGCCAAGCTTTTCTGGCAAAGCAATACAGAATATGTGTTTACCCTGTTAATTTTAACTCTTACAACTGGAGAGTGACCAATATCTGAAGGTGTTAATCTGTATTGGGGGTTGAGTGTGACGGATGAGTGATAAAGAAAATGCAAACTTTTTTTTACATTAACTTGGGAATGCCGCCTTAAAAAGCCAGCACAGTGTTGTCCTTCTCTCCCCTGACATAAGGTGAACCTAATTAACATGTATCACAAATCCAGCCACAGTACTGGACCCAGGGATTTCTTTGGTGCAGTGTGATAGACATGCCTGTGCAGTCAGGGCCAACCCTAGGAACAAAGGGGTTTAAAGCATCTGGAGATATTTTGTTTGTTTTTGCCTTTATTCTGGAGCTAAGTTTCTGGGAGAGGTTCATGGGGCCATATTGATTCTTTCATTAGGTAGCAAACATGCACAGCTTGGGAAATCTATTGGGGGTCATTTCTCCTTTATGCATGGTTGATGGTGGCAGTGGCTACCATTTACTGAATACCTACTAGCCTTGCAAAATGCTGGCATTCCACATCTTATTTTATATAATCCCTCCATCAGATAAGAGAGGTGGCCCACATGTTACCCTCATAGAGAAGAAAACTAAAGGTCAGAAATGTTAAGAACACTCCCAAAGCCACTGCATCAGTTAGATTCTGCTGCATAACAAATTGCTACAACACTTAATAACTTAAAACAACACATGTTTATTACCTCAGTTATTTTGGGTCAGAAATATGGGCACAGCTTAGTTGAGTTCTCTTCTCAGGGTCTCTCTTAAGGCTGAGTCAATGTGTCAGCCAGGGCCGGGAGCTCATCTGAGACTCGATGGGGGATGTATTGGCTTCAGGCTTTTGCTAACAACATTGTTGACACAGTGTAGTTCCTCAATGGAAGCTGGACTGCAGGCCTCACTTCCTAGCTGACTGTTGGCCGGAGGCCACTCTCCATGCCCTGTCACATGGGCCTCTCCGGCATTGCAGCTTGTTTCATCAGAGTGTGCAAGTCGGGAAGGCAACAGGAAGAGCCTGCCAGAAAGATGGAAACCACAATTTTATGTAACCTAATCACAGAAGTGACATCCCATTACCCTTGCTGTATTCTACAGGTTAAAATCAAATTACAAGTCCCACCACATTCAAGAAAAGGGGACATACGAGGGCATGAATACCAGGAAACAGAAACCATGGGGACATCTCAGACTGCGCCCACCGCACCAGCCATTGAGTTCCCATAGATTTCTCCTATTGCTTCTTTGTCCCCTGTAGATCTTTCCTTGGAGGCTCAGCTCCAGCCACACCTTCCTCTAAGAAACCTCCTCTGGCAACTCCAGCCTTCCTTTTCCTCTCTCTCCCCAGCGACCTCCCACCCCCCCACAACCCCGGTATTTCTAGCAGTAGACACGGTAACTGTGACCCAGTTCTGCTGCTAACCATTTTTGTGTAAGCTGTTTGGTGGACTCTCAAGACACACTTTCAAGGGGCACATGTTCTCAAACCATGTGCCGTGCAGCTCCAAGTCTTCCTAGGGGGTGATATTTTGGGGAGAAAGGAAAGGCAGAGTTCTGAACCCTAAGGCCCCAGACTCACCCAAACATCCACCTTCATTAACTTTATATTATATTTCATTTGAAGAAAGATTCCATGCTGATTGCATATTTGGAAGCCACTTATCAGAGAAGCAATATTATGAATGATAGTTAGGTTCCTCACATAGCCTACCACTGTAATATTTCTTCAGAAAAATGCATTTAAAAATCAAAATTTGACCCTGTATACAGAAGAGGATCCCAGAGAGTTGCTAAGATGGAAGGTTAGAAAGGGCAGGTAATTTATCGAGTACCTGTATCTACTTAACAGAAAGTACTTTTTTTTACATGCCTCCTAGGGTCCTCCCAGAGATGTCTTTCACTCGTTCCATTGCCCCAACTCTATTTCAGGCACTCAGCCTCCCTCACCTGAATGCCTCAACAGGCTCCCACCTGGTCTCCTTGCCTCCAACACCTCCTCCACCCTCTAGGCCAAGTGAACTTCCTAAACTATAAAAGTAACCATGTCACCACCCCCCCAAACAAAGGTAAGATTATTGGATGGCTCTGGACAGCTGTCATCCATGATGTCTAATATCTTTTGGACAATCTCTCTATGCTTTGACAGTTCCCACACATGATTCCCACATTCCCTTGGTGGAATAAAAAACAACATCAATGATGACATTTTCCAGCCTCCCTTGCAGCTAGGGTGCAGGCATGTGACCTGTGTTCTTCCAATCAATCCCTCCTGTGAGATCTGGATGCCAAGGTGTTACACGAGGTAGCAGGGCAAATCGTAACCTGGGAGATTGTCTTCTGTCAGGTGTAATGGCAGAGGAACCCTCTGGGACGGCTTCTGGTATCCAGTCTGGGATGACTGGTGCCAAGTGGGGGCAGTGGCAGCCATGTTGTTCTGGTGTGCTGGGTGTCAGGCGTGGCTGCTTGGTTTCTGACTGCATGATGTCTTAACAATGGGCAAACTAACTGACTAGAGCCTGCCATTTGACACTAAGAATCCTGACTAATATCAGGTCTTTTATGTCCCAGACCTGACAAACGTATTCAGCCTCCCTCTTGGCACTTCTATAGCATACCATGCTGTGATCTGACTGTGTTAAAGATATCTGGAGTCCACCAAATACTTCATTTTTTTTTCTCTAGCTCCTGAGCTTTTTTTTTACATGATGTCCCCTGTGTCTCCCTTATTTACCTGGATTACTCTTACTCAATTTTCAGTTTTTATCTTAGGTGTCATTTTCCCTGGAAATTTTTTCATGACTATTAAGTCTGTGTAAAGGTCCCTTTTTGAGACCTGTCCTTTCCTTACTGCAGCACATAACAATTGATTTTGATAAGCAATTAACTCATCCACATCTACCTCTAGATTAGGGGCAAAAAACGTGTTTACATTGTTCACCATTTGCAATGGGCAGCTACTGATTTGCCTGCCTGTAACTGAACTTTCTCTGATTCCAGAAAATGTTCTACCTAATCCAGTTAGGCAGAATGGGGGTTGCTTTCTTCTGCTGGCTCCCTCCTCCCCAGCCTCAGGGGTTAGTAAGGTGGACATCTAACACAAGTTGGCCCTATCAAGGCTCTTCATTAGGAGTTCTCAACATGAAAGGAGAAGAAGTGGTTTTCAGATCCATCTAGGTTCCCAAACTTGGGATGTGGGCCTGGGGATGTTAGTGGCCATGACTTTCATGTTATTTATCTATTGCACAACAAATGAACACAAACTTAGTGGCTGAAAACAGCACACATTTGTTATCTCACAGTTTCTGTGGGCCAAGAATCTGGGCACAGCTTTGCTGGGTCCTCTGCCTCAGGGCCTCATCTGAAAGCTGTAATCAAGTGTAGGCTGATGCCCTCACATCATCTCACAGCTCAAATGGGGAAGGGTCCCCTTGGAAGTTCTCATGGTTATTCGCAGATTTCAGGCTTTTGTGGCCCATGGTACTGAAGGTCTTAGTTTGTTGCTGGGTCATTGGCTAGAGGATGCCTTCTGTTCCCACCTGCCTGTTGGCTGGAGGCTGCCCCCAATTCCTTGCCACATGGGCTCCCTGAACATGTCCGCTGACTTCATTCAAGTCAGCAAAGGAAAATACATTAGCTGGAAAGAGCTATGTTACAATGTAATCAAATCAAATCAATCAATGTAATCAAAGAAGTGATGTCCCTTCACCTTGCCCTGTTGGTTAGAGGCAAATCACAGGTCCTGCCCACACTCAAGGTTAAGAGATTACACTAGGCTGTGAGTGCTAAGAGGTTGGGATACTTGGGGGCATCTCAGACTCTGTCTGCCACATACCTTCTGAGCAGAAGTCATTTTGGAATAAAGAAATAAAGCAGAAAGAATAAAGCAAGAAGACCTGAGACTGTTCCAGATTCTCATTCCAATTGTGCCTGACTCCCAGCTGGAATCCTACAAATTTGGTTACATGACTCAATAAATTACCCCATCATTATTACCATTTTCCTAATAAGCCAGTGCATTTTGTAACACATTTTTATTTCAACCAAAAAGGTTCTAATTAACATACCACTGTATTTTAGTGCCTGCCACTGTACGTGGACTATGAAAACAACCTTTAATAATATTTTGCTGAATCAAATTGAGAATCCTGCCATTTGTTCAAATATTTTGGCAATTTTAAGTCACCAAATCATAGGATGTTGGAACTTAGAGCTTTCTTTTCAATGTGCTCATATTGCATTCTGAGGAAATCGGCTCAGATTTTGCATTTTGAGGAAATCAAGGGTGAAAGAGAACACGTGAGTAATTTGTCCCTGGTCACACAACTAGTGTGAAAGCTGAAACAGGGATCTAAATCCCAACTCTGCGTCTGGTCCTCCTGGGGAGAAGAGACACAGCCAGACCCTAACATGAGAAGATGGCTAACTCGGGACCACGGAGAGCGGCTCACATGTGCTGGCCCTTCTGTACATTTTAGCCTCGACTGGCCAATGGGTTCCCGAGTCCAAGAATTAAGGATTGAAACAAAAATATCTGATGAACAAAGTAAACACTTAGCGGGGTGAATTTATTAGTTTTGATATGATTTACAGTCTCAGTATATATGAGAATTATATAGCACATCCCTCTTGTGGCTGTGAATACTATATAATTTTCCTTAATGCTCATCAAACATAGAATTTAGATTAGTTGCTATTTTTTAACAGAAGTTCAGTAATTCTTTATAATCAATTTATTTCAGAAAGAAATCAGCATTCTTGCAGTTCAATGATCTAAAAATATGCTCTAGGAAAAAATTATTTTATAGCCTTATGCAGAATGCATGTCTTTTTTGCTGAATAATGTTCTTTGCTTCTGCAGAGTCATGTGCATTCCCCACTGGTTTGGTTCACATAGTCAGGATAGTTGAAATGTTTTGCTTGCTCTTTTTAATACTTGAAGGATGTCAGCATGCATTTTGGTATAGTTGGAAATGGCCCGCGAGGGGTTCTCTTTACAATATTTGAAAAAAGTTAATCATCTCGCAAATTTGCCAGTCATAGGAAATTGAACGTAAATACTTTCAGCTGAAAAACATTATCTGACTTAAACGTCTCTGATTCTGTGGTTTTAAGGCACATTGAGTGGGACAGCAGTTTGTAAACGTTAAAGGACGATACAAATGCCAATTGTCCTTGTCAGCAATGATAGTATTATTGCTGTAGAATTTATTAAAAGACATGGGGGGCATATATGCATTTTCTATTACACACCACACACACACACACACACACACACACACACTCAAGATAGCTCCCAAGTGCATAAGAATTTGGACTTCAGTACAAGATGCTGGGGAAAGACTGGTACAGAACTCTCTCAGTGGGGTTGGGTCCGTTTTTCCCAGCAGATGCTGAACCCCTTGAAGTCAAGAACTAACCCATTTATCTTTCTGTCAGCCCCTTCCCAGTGCCAAACACTAGACTCTCAACAAATGTTCCTGGCTTGGAAATGAACGCCTTTCAAAAGCCAGGTCACTCAAACTGAGCAGTTACTCATGTTATGCTTTCTCCGTCAATGGTATCTTGTGGCTTTCTTTTCCTTCTCTTTTGGTTTTCTGTGAAATATCAGAAGTTGTACAACTCCCAAAGGATGCTAATTAGAAATTATGTAACTTACAGAGAAAATCTTTAAAATGGCAGCAATGACGATGAAACATTTTATAGGAACGAACAAAATGGGTAGTCATTTTATTATGCCATGTAGCATTAATTAAAATTTTAATGTAGGGATTTCCATATAGGAAATCTCTTTGAAAGGCTTCTAAATGGAGCCACATCCTTCAGAAGCTGAGGGCCACTGTTAGCCTTTTTCGTTGTAACTCAGTGATGTGAAATTACTGTTCCATCCTGCTGTTACCTGACGGGGCAGGTGCAGCCTCACTCTGTTTTGTGGGGGGCGGGGGGTGGGCAGCTGAGTGGTCCACACGTGGCTTATACTGGTTTTCGTTCTTTCTCTTTCCCATCCTGTTGTCAGCTCTGAAGACTGGGATCTCAAGCAGACCATGAGATTTCTTGGCTCTGCCTTTTACTAACAGGTGACCTTGGCAAGAGATTTATCTAAGTCTCAGTTCTTTCACCTGTAAAGTGGGAGCCAAGGTTTGCCTCAGAGGCTTCTTAGGAGCAGTAAATAATTGTACATAAAAGTACTTTGTAATCTTATAAGAGGCTTCCAGCCTTTCCTCCCTCTGTCTCTGCCTCTTTTCCTTCCTTCTATCTTGTTTCCTTACCTTCCTCCCCTACTTAAAATCATTTCAATCTTTCAGAAAAATATCCCCTCTTTGAAAGTGGATGAGGGAATAAAAGAGGAGAAAGGCTGAAATAAACCCAAATTTGCAGATCTTCCCAGTTTTCTTGTGTTGGTAGCAATAGAGTAAATGGGGGAGAAGTCAGAGAAGGGCAAATGGGCAGACCCCCCAGCCTGCAGTGTGGAGAGAGGGTCACCCAGATTCCAGCCCCGGCTCAGCCTCTGACCAGCTCAGCCTCCTGGGTCTCTGTGAGACCCCAGGGAAGTCACTTCCACTCTCTGAGCCTGGTTCCCTCACTTGCAAAATAGGGATAACCTCTGCTGCCTCACGGCACATGACATGGTAGATGCGAAAGTCTTACGTGAACACAAAACTCCACAAAAGTTCCAGCAATAATTTTATTGTCCATGAATAATGAATTTGAAAGCACTTGGAAATTTAAAATCCTACACTCAAAAGGGAATTTTATCACATTAATCCTTTCATTTTAAAGATGTGGAGCCATGCAATACCAGTGCTATGACTGAAATATATATTTTATGTTCAGGTAATTGGGAAAGACTGTAATTGAATTTCATTATTGATGAAACTGATGATTAGGAATGTGAGTTCCACTTTCATTTCTTCAATCTATATTTATTTTACATCTACTATTGCCTGGATTTGGGTCTGGACCCCAGAGTTAGAGTGAGGCAGACCCTATACCCCCATGCCCCACTGAAAACAATAGGTGGAAGGATGTCTCTAGCAGAAGAAGGGATGTGATCAGTAGAAGCAAAGGTCTTCCAGGGGATTTGTAGGTTATGTGGTGGATTGTGGTTAGGATATGACTTATAAGTGAATTAATTCCACATTGAATCTAGTAGGCTTGTTTCTAATAAACTTCCCAAATTTTATCTTTCTTAGTATTTTTGTTACATTTGCTATTGATTGTTGAACACTTGGAAAATAAACCTACTATTTACTGTGTTTCTGGAAAAGTTTTGTCTCCGTTATTAACCTATGAGTCATTCATGTCTTTCCAAATTAGCTTTACAGATATAAACACACAAAACTTGAGAACTGGGAAGGGCCTTAGAGAAAATATATTCTGGTTGCCTCATTTTGCAGAAATGTGAGCCAAGACCCAGAGAGACCAGTAAATTAGTGACAGAGTTGAGAATATAATCCGGGTTCCTGTCTCGAGCTCTTCTTGCTCCTCCAAACTGCTCTCAGCTCTGAAATCTGTTCCCATCTTCCATGCTGGCAGCAGCCTTCATCCCCGGGCATTGTCTCCTGTTTTGTGAACCATTCATTCAGGACACAAGTTAAACTAACCACACCCTGGGTACCATTCTCCCGGAGAGGAAGCTACTGCTGAGTGATTGAGTTTGGCATCATGGGAAAAAACACTCTGGTTTGGTTACTTTGAGATAACTTCTACTTGCTTGGTGTACTTTGTGGCACTCCAGAGACCTAAAAAAATTCTAAAACCAGTGAAATCCCTTGTTATTTATCTACACTGGGAAGTGCTGGAAAGAACAGAGAACTGGAAGCCTGAACACCAGGGGCTGGCCCAGCTCTCCCTGAACTCTCCATACGGCCATGGCGTATGTCACTGGGCTCTTTCAGACAGTTCTTCAGCCCATTCTGTCGTTAAAGCTGGAGGACTCGTGCCAGGCACTAGCAATGGGCCCATAGACAGAACATGGTCTCTGTCCTTGGGAGGGACAATCTAGTGGGAAAGCATACTCACAGGAAATATCTACTGTGCACAGTACCTGGTCTCGCAAAAGGCTTGACGGAATTGGGTCAGATCTAGACTGCAGGGTGGTGTCCAGGAAAGACTTTACCAAAGATGTGAGGTCGATGGTAAGGAAGCACTGAAAGATTTTCAGGAAATAGGTGGACTCCAGAGTGGAAAATAGTATTCATCCATCCATTTATTCTTCTATTCATCCATTTATTCCATTAACAAGTGTTAAGCATCCTCTGCAGACCATGGAATAATGGGATGAAAAGACCCAGTCTGTTCCCAAGGAGCTCCCATGAGCTTGAGCAAAGGCTCCAGGGCCACAAGAGAGCAGATGGGCTCAGGGAACAGCCAGTGACTAGCTCTGGCTGGGGCAAAGCCCCCTGTGTAGGAGCAGTAGGAGGAGAGGCTGGAGAAGTGGGCGGGGCCTTGTGTACCTTGAAGGCCTTAAGAGCTGTCAGAGGAAGTATGTGATTTACCTGGAGGACAGGAGAAAGGGTCCTAGGAAGAGGGTATGGTGGCGACATCACTCCACCTGAGTTTTTTGAGGCCCTTTCTGGGTGAAGCCTGAAAAATGAAAGGAAGTGGGGAAGGAGGGAGCAGAGAAAAGGGGGCCAAGCAGGAGGCTGCTGGTGCAGTTGGGGACATCTCATGGTGACCTGGACAAGGGCAATGGCAGGGAGATTGAGGGGATATTGCTGAGCAGCAATTACAAAATCTTATTTCCTATGCTCATTTTTCAAAAGAGAAAGTTGTGAGATAACAAGTCTTATCCTGGTTATGATTCTTCTCAGAATTCTCCTACACTACATCTGATGCCCAGTTCTGGGAAAGCCGGACCCTGTCCTGGTTCCAGTGCTGGCCAGGGAGGTACATGCCCCTGAGCTGGGCTGTGGTTTCTCATCAGCCACACCTGGCACTTGAGCTGACATCCTTCTGGCTTCAGCGCTGTGACTCCTACGCTGACAACTGAAACTTGAAGCATCACTTTTCCCAAGGACATTTAGGATCTTACAACTTGTTCCATGTTGATAGTCGTGGCTCTCTAGGAAGACAGAAGCCATCTGAGGAGAAGGCAGGGCTGAGTGAGGCACAGAAATTGTAGGGGAGGGCATCTGGCTAGGAGAAACAAAACCTACTTGGTAGGGGCAGACCAAGATGATGGTGACCCTGGCAGGATGGCCCTGGCTGTCTATGGTCAACAGCTATCCTGATCAGCCACAGCCTCCCAGGCTGGATGGTGAATATGGTCCACACCACCTTTGAGTGTCAGCCATTAAGGTGACGACCTCCCTTGCCAGGATGTATTTGCCGAGTGCGAGAGAGGATGGAAGAGAAAGGAGGAGGTGCTGTAGGAGTCAGGTGGAGCTTGACGATGGAGATCTTGGGCACCAGGCAGAAGACATGAGCGGACGGGTCTCCATCCCACCCTCTCCCTGCTCTCTCAAGCCATGATGCTGACAGTCTAGCTCAGTGCTTCAGAGGGGTGGCTCCCTCTCTAGGTCTTGGGCAAGTTACTCAACCTCGCTGTGCCGTGGTTTGCCCATGTGGAATATGGGGTCGGTCGTGACAGCACTAGCATATTGTGTCTGTTGAGATGACGAAAGGAGATGATGCATGTAGGAACCTAGCGTGGTGCTTGGCATACAGGGAGTGCTCAGTACAGGTTGGCTGTCAGCACCGTCTCAGAGGGGCTCACCAGGTCCTTGGTTTTCTGTGCGGTGTGTTTCGTGTTGAATGTCTTTGCATGGGTCCTCCATCCTCACCACTGTTGGGACCCTCAGAATCCCGAGCTGCTCCCCAACCAGCCATGTGATTCTTTTCTTCTAAAAGACTCCTGTCCGTTTCATACATTTTGCACGATCCCCTTCTTTAGAAAGTGGGTTTACAAAAATAAATGCAATTTAGAATGACATGCTTTCCCTGTGCCTGCTCCGTTTCCGTGAGCCCCGTATGACGAGAAGAAAAATCGGCCAGGGCTTCTCAGTGAGTGTGCTCGGCCGTGGAAATCCTCAGGCTATAAATAGTGCTTGTGTGGGTTTTTTTTTTTTTTTTTTTTTTTTGTAATATGATGGACTCATTTTCTCTGATCATAAAATCCATGGCTTCTATTTATAGCTACAATGTTGCTCGCTGGAACTGAGGGATTGTAAAAATAGGCTTCAGGAAATAAGATGTGCTTGGCCAACTCTCTCAGTATGGGGGGCAGCAGGAGGGGCCTGCAGATTTGAGGCTGGGATTTAGGGTCTTTGCATTAACCCTGTGCTGTCGTGCTGTCTCTGAGACGTCCTTGGTTCCAGGTTCCCTCCCATCTTGGGCCTTCCATTTGCATCTCATTGGCTGGGGTGGGAAGATTTATTCATTCACTCATTGAGAACTTGCTCTGAGCCAGCCACGGTGCTATGCTTTCTGGAAAATAAACAGAGCGTTTGTAGTACTAAGGGGTGCAAAGCCTAGTGGGCAGGTCTGTGTATACCTACAGGATTCTGGAATGAAAATGTAAATGCCATCACACACATGCTATAAAGGCCTGGGAAGTGCTGACAATGTGCACTTCATTCTGCCCAGGGCAGCAGGAAAGCCACCGTTGATGGGCAGAAGAGTGACCCCCAAAGATGCCCAGGTCCTGGTTCCTAGAACTGTGAATGTGAAAGGGACTTTAAGGAGGTGATTGAGTTAAGGATCTTGAGACAGGGAAGCCTTCCTGGATTATCTGGACGGGCTCAGTGTAACCACAGGGCTCCTTACACGAGGGAGGAAGGAGGGCCAGATGAGAATGGGGAAGAGGAAGATGCTGTGAGCACAGAAGCCAAGAGAAATCAGAAGGGGCTGTGCTGCTGGCTTTGAAGGTGGAAGAAGAGGCCACAAGCCAAGGAGTGCAGCCTGGATCCTGGGAAGGCTGGGACGTGGATTCCCTCCTGGAACCTCCAGAGACCGCCCTGCCAACACCTTGGTTTCAGCCCTGTGTAAGTGATTTTGGACCTCTGGCCTCCAAAACTGCAAGAGAATAAATGAATGTTGTTTTAAGCCACCAAGACTATGGTAATGTGTTTCCGCAGAAACCGTCAGAACCGAATACACCACCCAAGGTAACAATTCAGCTGGACCATTGCTGTTAATGCACATTTGGTGTACGGGCCACTCAATTTCCATTCTCCTCTGTCGGCACCTGCACCCCAGGTTTTGTTTAGCTAACCCCGTCCCCGGTACTTCAGTGAGGCAGGCTCCCCTCTGGCACAGGGGTGGGCACAGGGTTTAGACTTAAGCCAATTAGCACAATCAGTCCCTGCGTTCAGGGCTGAGCGTGTGACAGACGTCCACCCAATCAGATGAAAGCCCAGGTTGTTGGATGGTTGTGCAAGGAGAAGCCCTCCCGCCATGCCACACCCCACCTCCAGGGATGAACAAGGAACCACGTCGCCCCAAGGGGCAGGGGCTGTCTTGAAACCACGAAGCAAGAATCATCCTGAGAAGAATGTGAACACTGAACAAATGGAACCTGGAGATGACTGAGAGAAACAGGGTCCTGTGTCTGTCCCCCGAGCTGCTGGACTTTCAGATGCACAAACCAATTACATTTCATTATTAAAAATGATTTGCATCATGTTTTCTGTTGCTGGCCCCTAAAGCATCAAAATAAAGAATAGGTGGGCGTGAGGTCTTGCTCCTATAATCCCAGCTACTCAGGAGGCTGAGGCGGGAGGATCACTTGAACCCAGGAGTTCAAGGCTGCAGTGAGCTGTGGTCACACCACTGCATGCCAGCCTGGTAGACAGAGTGAGTGAGACCCTGTCTCTAAAACAAACAAACAAAACAAAACAAAACAAAAAACACGAGGCAGATGTTGAATTGGAATCTGTGTTTTGTCGAGACAAAAATGGAAGCCCAGAGCCAGGAAGGCCGATATCTCTCCCATGGCCAGTGAGCGCTGAGGGGACCACAGCGGAGTGTCAGAGCTGGAAGGAGCCCAGCCAGGCTGGATCACAAACACTCTGCGGTATAGACACGGAGACTGAGACACACACATGAGGATAGGCTTGTTCAAGGGCACACAGTGAGTTAGTGGGTGACACAGAGCCGGAAGCCACCTCTGTCATCTCCTACCACACCTATTTTACAGATGAAGAAACTGAGGCCCCCATCTCGGTCTGTTCAGGCTGCTATGACAAAATGCCATAGACTGGGTAACCCATAAATAACAGAAATTTACTTCTCATGATCTGGAGACTGAGAAGTCCAAGATCAAGGATCCGGTAGATTCCATGTCTGGTGAGGCCTAGCTTTTCTAATTCATAGACAGCTCCTTCTCGCTGTGTCCTCACATGGTGGAAAGGACAGGGCAGCACTCTAGGGCCCCGTGTATAAGGGAACTGATCCCATGAATGAGGGTGCCATCCTATGACATAATCACCTTCCAAGGCTCCACCTCCTAATACATCACCTTGGGGGTTAGAATTTCAACATATGAATTTGGGGGATGGGGGCAAACATTCAGACCACAGCAGCCACCAAAAGGAAAGCAACTTGCCTAAGACTACACAGCAAATTTTTGGCATTGCCAGGTCTAGAACCCAGCATTCCTGACTCCTAGTCATGGGCTTTTCACATAACACCACATTGATGCCCGTAACCAGATCTCAGAACTAGAATGCACCAGCCTTCCTTAGTTGGATATTTTCACTGGCCAGAAAACACATCGTATTAGCATTTCAAATAAGGTGATATTTATTAATATTTGTTAAGCTTTGGAGACATATGAAAATCTTTGTGGGAGATTTTATAGCATCCAAGAAATTTCTTTCTAGGAAAATGGTATGAAAGATGGTAGCTAAGGGATGCATTTCAACAAACACAAACCCTCTGTTTGCAAGCTACCATTATTCCCAGCATTAGGTTCATACTGAAAGTCTCTATTTCTTCTGCAATAACCACAATACTCTACAAGTCAACAGCCAGCTTATTAAAATGCAAGACGAGCCACCCTAGTTTCCATCAAACAGCTTTACAGTCAAATTTGGGTTCAAATGCCAGCTCCGCCAATTGCTCACTGTGCCACCATAGCCAAGGGGCTGAACTACTCTGAGAAACTGCTTCCTCTCTAATTGTCACTGCCTCTCTAGCTTATGGGAGGATTAGATACAATGTGTGCCAGCTGCCTAGTTTATGGGTCAGTCCATAGTGGCCATCATTCTATTGGTGTTGCCATCCTAACCATCATGATGGGCAGACACTGGAAGATGGAGAGGGGACAGGATTTCAATATCCCTCAATGTCCTTAGGCAAGGACCTAACTCCACAAGAGGAGTCCATTGTATTTAGCCAGTATGACTGAGGATCCACAGATGACTCTAAAAGGAATGCTGGAATGAGGACCACAGTCCCGTGGGGATGCAGACACATCATCACTCAAGGCAGAAAGAAAGAAATGCTGAATGATGAGCAAAGGAGCCCACACAAGGAAACAATGAATTCCAACTGGGGATCATACGATTGTAAACCCAGTAGGAACTTTAACCATCAAATGGTCCAACATCTATCTTTAATGGAGATGCTGGTTTGGAAACACATGTAGCTGAAATGCAGGGTTGAAGGATAAACTCTCCAAGTGTCGCAGCCAGGGGAGATCTTTGATAATGCATTTCAGGAGGGATTTTTCAGTTGTTGATTTATATGCAGTGAGGAAGATTTTTTCTAGCTAGAACACTTTCAGAGTTTTACCCTTCCTGCCAAACCCAGGGATACGTGAACTTTCCCTCATCTGCAACAGAGTGTGCAGGAAGGTCTGCACGTTGGGGAACACAAACTAACTTGTGCTTTTGTCATTGAGTAAATCCATGTAGTATCAAACTAGGGTGGGGTCAGCCAGAGCTATTAGCTACACATAGGGGAGTCTCTGCTCCTAAATTGTGACTTTTGAGCAGTTACGGATGGGGAGAAGGAGACACTCTCTGTAGCATCATAGGAAGGCTCCATGATGCTGCCTGCTGCCCACTGACAGCCACTATCTCTGACTTAAAAAAACAATTTTTGGAAGATATGAAGGAATCCATCTTAAAAATAACCCTGCATTTCCCGGCCTCTCTTTCATACAGATCCAGCCAATGAGATGTAAGGAGAACTTTGAGGGTTGGGTTCTAGGAAAGCTCTTCAAAGGGAGAAAATTCTTCTCCCATGTGCTTTATCTCTTCTTCCTTGGTCCTGCCTGAAACACGGATATGATAGCTGGAGCTGCTGCACCCATATTGCAACCATGTAAAAAAGGCTAAGACTATCACAGTGTCACTGGCCCTGAACCAATACTGGTCACCCTCTACTTCCGAACTTACCTTTATGAAAAGGAACAATAAACTTATATTGTTTATATCAGTGTTACTTGGGTTTTCTGCTCCATCACTCAAATGTAAATCCCTAAATGATAAACACTGATAATAAAAAAATGTCAATTTCATTGTAAACTGATTCGGACTGTGTGGCAGCATGAGACATTGACAGGATCACTACATAGTGAAAGATGAAAGTAATAAAGAAGAGGGTCTGGGTAGGACCAGGAATTCTCTGTCACCCCAAGCCGAGAATTACACCTGCTCCTAACTATTTGTGAGTATAATCCAACAAGCATTTCCCCTTAACTTAATTTTTGTTTGTATTTAACAACTTTATTGAGGTATAACTGATATACCTCAAAAAGGTACATATTTAATAGATACAATTTGATGAGTTTGGACATATACATGCACCCATGAATCCATCACCACGATCAAGGTAATAAACATATCTATCTCCCCCAAAAGTTATCTCATGCCCTTTTGTTTACTTGCTTGCTATGGTAAGAACAATTAATATGAGGTCTACCCTCTTAACATGAGATCTAACTTACTAAAATTTTTAAGTGCACAAAACAGTGCTGTAAGCTACAGGCACTATATATAGCCCATCTCCAGAACTTATTCATCTTGCATAACTGCATCTTTATATCCTTGATCATCGACTCCCATTTCCCCCTCCACTCAGGCCCTGGCAGTCACCATTTTACTCTCTGTGTCTCTGAGTTTCACTACTTTAGATACCTCGTGTAAGTGGAACCATGCAGTATGGGTCCTTCTGCGACTGGCTTATTTCCCTGAGCATAATGTCCTCCAGGTTCATCCAATTTGGCAGGATTTCCTTCCTTTTTAAGGCTTTTGAAGGCTGATTCCATTGTATGGATATACTACATTTTATCCATTCACCCATCAATGGACATCTAGGTTGTTTCTACATCTTGGCTCTCGTAAATATGCTGCAGTGGGGGTGCAGACACCTCTTCCAGATCCTGACTTCAATTCTTTTGGACCTATATACTCAGAAGTGGGATTGCTGGAGTTTCAATAATTATAAAATACCCACAGATTCAGTAACAGATTTTTTTTTTTAATTGCAGCACTATGTTAAATGTTCATTAAAGAAAACTTAGAGGACAATAATGCCCACTTATAACACCTTCTTCTTTAGTTTCATAATTGGAGTTTAAGCCCAGGTCTTACATGAGTCAGAATCTGAAGCTTCCCTCACCTTGGGCCGCTGGCATTGAAGCAGAGCACCATGGAGATGGGCTGTTTCCCATAACTATGTTCGTGACCTTCACTCTTTAGTGCTTTAAGAATGACAGCATAATTCAAGGCGTACTGAAGAACACTGTCACTATGTCTTGAGTTTTCTATTTGGTTAAACTCGACATTTTGTTTTTTTTCTTAATTGAGTTCCTATTGCTGGAAGGTAGAAAGCTTCTCTTGGAAATCGGCTGGATTCTGACTCATGCCTCCTAAGTCATTGTCCTTCATTAGCATGGGCCAGTCACACGAACTGTCCCCAGTTTAGCGTTCTCTAGTCCATGCTAAAGGGTCGGTCCGTCTCTTCTGCCACAAGCTGACTGCATTGCCTGCTCTGTGCCATCCTGTCATGTGCGTCTCAGGATAAGACAAAGACTTGGCCGTGTAGGTTGTGGACCGGCACCCTCCCTGCCCAGATGGTCGCACGCGGCTTTTCCAGACGATGAGGAAGTGCGGGGCCTCTCTGGCCACAAATATTTGCTTCACTTAGTCAATTTACCTCCCGCAGCTCTGTGCTCAGCCCCTTCTGCCTGTAATAACTTTTGTTTCAACAGAGCCCCAGAACGTAATCTTTTTGAAGACATTGCAAGTGACAATTAGGGATTCAATTTAAAATAAAATCCAACTCTAGGTGGTGCTGCCAAGTCAAATAACTCAAATTAGATGACAACACCTGACAGGCAGAGACAACATTTGCACAGAGGACAAGTTCTTTTTAAAATCAATTTTAAGCTGCAGCCTGATTTCAAGACCACTGACATTTGCAAAGACACGATCTTATAATTGAGGGAATACAATGTAATAACTGGCAAATGGAATTGGCTAAAGTTGATTCTTCAGTAAATTCTATATTAAATAAATTTCATACCGTGGGTGCAGCTCAAATCAATAATTTCCTTATGGCCTCTTTATAGCATTCAGAGGTGGAAAAAACTCTTTTGGTTACTGTTAGTTCGTTCTGTCTTGCTAGACTTCAAGCTCCATCGGGCAAAAATGGGGAGGGAGGGAGGTCGCTGCTACACCGTCACCAGGTCTGTCACGTAACTCGGGCTCAGTAACACTGGATTGATTATTGAATGACCTCCTCCAGCTAGTGATGTCAGGATTCTGCTGTCAACAATGGTTGGAAAAGTTTTACCCTGAAACAACAGCATTGGAGCTTGGCCTGGCTTGAAGGATGAGTGAGGTAGGAAGTGGAGTGTGGCCAGGGTGGGAAGGAATGTATTGGGAGGGGACAGAGTTCTAGCTAAAGGGACAATGGCAAGAACACAGCACAGAGGAGGCCCCCTAATGAGGCGGGGTCTTGCTGGGACAGAGAATTCGAGAGATGAGGAGCCACGACTCAGGAGGCTGGGGTGGGGAGGTGGTGGGGAGAGCATTCAGAGCCCTCACTGCCAGCCCACAGAATTACGAATCTTTCCAGCCCCGCCTGGCAGAAGTTCAAGAGTTATGAGGTATTTGACCTTTATCTTATGCCGTTTTAAAAACGCTTTTAAACAATCAGGTCAGCAACTAGCACTTGAGCCAGAATGATGAACCTTTTTTTTTTTTATTTCAAACTAGCCAGCTAGGATATCACTTCTAACCTTAAGTACAAGTATGACATTTCTTGCTAAACAAACTCCAAGTCCAACTCTAATTATCCCAAGGCTGCCCTTTCCATCACTCATGCGTCACTGTGATGGTACACACCTAAAGAGTCCCCCTTCTAGGTTTTTGAAAACCTCTCATCCTCCAATTCTGACAGTCCCTAAGCATGTTTTGTTATAATTAGAGCTGTAATAAAAGGATAAAACGGCTGGGCTACTTGTCATAATAGAATTCATCGGTGGTGGTAAAACTTCTTCCAATCCTGCCAATTAAAAATGGTGGTGTGGGTTGAATGGCATCCCCCCAGAAAGGTATGTTCCGGTCCTAATTCCCAGAACCTGTGAATGTGACTTGATTTGGAAGAAGAGTCTTTGTCTCAATTTAACATGAAGCCCGACTGGATTAGGGTAGACCCGAATTCAGGGACTGGTATTAATATAAGAAGAGGGAAGTCTGGACTCAGAGACCCAGACAGAGGGGAGAAGCCCGAGTGGAAATGGAGGCAGGCATTGGAGAGATGCGTGTACAAGCCAAGGAGCACCAAGGATGGTCAGCGACCACCCACAGCTGGGAGAGGGGCCTGGAACAAATTCTCCCTCCCAGCCTCTGAAGGAGCCAACCCTGCCAACACCTGGGTCTTGGACCTCCAGTCTCCAGAACTGTGAGAGAAGAAATTTCTGCTGTTTCAAGTCACCTCATTTTTGATAATTTGTTACGGCAACCCCAGGAAACTGATACAGAGGGGGACACCTTGCAGGGCGGGGGGACTTGCCGCATGTCCTGGAGCTGGTGTTTCACAAAGCCAGTCACGGGCCCCCACGCTGAGGTCGTGGCCGCACACCCAGCTCAGACACCAGCACGAGCCCCCCTCCCATGCCGCACTTCACTACGCTTTGTACCAAGGGAAGGAGCGGGAGAAAGTGTCAGCTCTGCTCCTCCAGCGCAGGACAACTTTCTTCTCTCCCAAATCACTGTCCTCTGCCTTGTTGCCTAATGAATTTCTGTCACATACTGAGAATACTCTCAAACTGTAAACTTGACCGTGTCTCATGAGCCCAGGGACAGGCTGGTGCATTCCATTTGCCGTTCCTCTGCGCGGTTCCATTTAGCTGGAGCTGCTAAAAGAATGGTAATGAGAAAATCAATGTGCATTTGAGTTCCGTTTCAAAAAAATGAATTAATAAGAGAAAATCCTGTCATACACGCAACTCCTTATAAGATCCATTATCTGACTCTTTATTCATAATTCAGAACCTTTTCTAATGAGCAATTTTTTTTTTTTCAATTAGAGGATTCCATATCACATTTCAAGGACTTCTCTGCATAGTAATGTTCAGGATAAGCTCCCTGGATCAAATTTCCCTGGGCTTTTTCAGAAGACTCAAAACACCTGATCTAGAAAACACCAATATCAAGAATTAGACCCAAACTTTGCTTCTGGAATTCTCAAGCCCAGAAATCACAAACCACGAGCCTGGGTCCCTTTCCCATCCGTGATCCTGGAATTTCACTGTGGCAGATGGGCGCGGTGGGAGGCAGGGGCAGAGCCCTGGGGCACAAGGAGCCGACTTCCAGAGTCAAGTATCTGCATCCTTGAATCCCGGCTCTGCTCTTTCTCCCATGTGTGACCTGGTGACTGAATTAATACCTCTGAGCCTCATTTTTTGCTCTTTGCATCTTTCAAGGTGACTCAGGGTTGGAAGCATTCAATGGAACAATGCGCACATTTTGGAGGTAGGAAGCAGGAAGGAAACCTAGTGCATTGGAGGAAAGAAATGCGGTAGGTTCAGTTGGAAGTCAATGAAATGTATTTAGCTGAGAGGTTGTGAAATTATGGGGTGTGCATACTTGGAAACATTATGTATGCTATGGCAGGAGGAAGAGAAAGTACTAAATTAGAAATTAGGTGGTGTCATGGTTAGCAAGATATAAGAAAGCATAGGCAAGATGAGGAAGAAGAGGAGGCTGCAGAGTATTTTCATTCTTGTGACCTCGTGAGTCACGTGAGCCAGGACCTTACGTGGATGTCAATCAAAGACACAGTCAGGTGTTAAGGTTAAGAGCAAGGTGTGCAAGGCATCCAGCCTGGTTGCCCCACATAGGGGTCCCTCCCCATGCAAATGAAGTAAACAGTGACCGGGACAGAGAAGGAGCTCTTCCTTGGAGAAAGGATTGGAGTGGAGTTTAGGAATCATTTGATAGAAGATGAAAAGGGGAATTGTATGGAGAAGGGATTTCATATTAGGAAGGGTTTGGGTGTGTCATGGAGAGAGAGAGAGAGAGTTGGGTTGCATGCCTGAGAGCATCTCAGGAATGCCTGCTAATTTGCCCATAGGATGGTTGTGAACTGGGAAAAAAGCTCCAGACTCCTAGACCTACATTGCCCCCCACCCGCTACACAGACACCCTGCTTACTGTGTCACCACAGTGGGGCCTGGCCCAGCAGAGACAGAGTCCATGGTCTTGGTGGCCCAGGTGAGTTTGTATGGTGGCTGTGGTTTTGAATAAGTGTAGTGGTTTGCTGCCTCAATTACTCTCCTACCCCTTTTTGCAGCCAAGAAAGTTTGAGCCAGCCCAGAGGAGGTAGAAGGGGAAAAGGTAGTCCCTATATATAAAGTATCTTGCTTATAATAGCACTCAATAGACGTCAACTTGATCTACTCTACAAGTGTATCAGAAAAGGTAAGAATTGCTTGTCACAGATATTCACAGAAACTTTAGACCCTGTGCTCCAGGTACATAGAAATCAGAGCTGCAGGTTTTCTAAACAATCATTAAGACCATCCAGTGATGTACTTCTCTGGTGGTGGTTACCAGACGCTGGGGGCAGGGGGGGGGCGACGGGGCAGGGGGAGGTATTAATCATAGGGTCTAAAGTTTCAGTTAGATGGGAGGAATACATTTTTGAGATGTCGTGCACAGCATGGTGACTATAGTTAATAATAACATATTGTATATTTCAAAATTGCTAAGAAAGTAAAATCCAAATGTTCTCACCACAAAAAAATGATAAGTGAGGTGATGTACATGTTAATGAGCTTGACTTAATTATTCCCCAATGTGTACATATATCAAAATGTGATATAGTAACCCATAAATATATTTGATTATTATTTGTCAATTAAAATTTTTTTCAATACCAAAAAAAAGAAAAAAGTTCAACCTAACTGTTTCCATCAATAAGTAGGAAAAACCTTGGACAAAGATGCAAAAGGCCCAGACTTTGGATCTGACCATGGCTTTACTGGGGCGTCACTCTCAGAAGCCAGGTTAATCCCCTCCTGCCCCCTGGCCAGCCCCAATGATGGAATCTCTCTTCTACCCTTCTCCCAAGTTCAGTAGATCATTCTACAAGCTGCTCCATCCAGGTGGATGAACAGAAGGCAAAAGTCCTTTCTAGGTAAAGTGGAAATAAAAATATTATGTTTTCTTAAATGAAAAAAATTTAAACATTTCTAAAATTGATATTTTTCTTCACTTAAACTGGTCAAGAAACAGATTTATAAAGGCAATTAGACAAAAATATAACTAGAAGAGGGTTGAAGAACATAGGGAGTCCAGAAGTAGATGTGAATTTAGAATATGATAAAGAGAATTTAAGGACTATTTAATGAATGATTATGTTGGATAATTGACAAAACATCTGAAAAAAAATTCCCTGCATCCTTCCTTTGCTGGGGCTCAGGAAACAATACCCCAAAATGAGGCCTCAGAAGCCTCAGAAGTTTTCTCTGGCCCTCTCCTGCCCTCCTGTCTCGCAGTCCTGTTCTCCCCCGAAGCGAGCCATAGAAACGAGAATCCCTCTTCCCCAAGGTGGGTCGGAAAAACCAGAACCCCTTTTCTGAAAATACAGCCATAAAACCTGAAAATATTTTGTGTAAAAACTGGCCATATTGGTACCAACTGGGTATCTTAAAAAAAAATGGCTCTAAAAAAATTATCGGACCTCCTTTGTTTGACTGCAGGTCATAAGACCCCCATTCCAGCAAGGGTCCTGCCCCGCACTCAGAAGGAAGGAATGCAAGGTCAGAGAGGCCAGGAAGAGTCTAGACAGGCCTTGCTGGGTTCCCCCACTCAGTCTGTTAGCAACAGGTCATACCCCTTTGTCCAGTCCTATTTCCAAATGGTTGTCTAGACTTTGTTGAATCTAACCATAAAAATGAATAATTTCCCCTGTATCTTTGGGTCTTCATTCGGAAGGCTCTGATGTATACACATTAAATAAATTTGTGTGCCTTTTCTCCAATAAGTCTACCTTTAACAAGTTGATTTTTCAACAAAACTTCAAAGGGCCAACCTTGACCCCTACATCTTAAACCAAAATAATTTCCAGATGGAAAAAGAGAAATGTAGAAAATGGAATCACAAAACTGCTACAATGATAGTATCAATAATAATAAAATACTACCTAATGCCTGCATTGGGCACAGTGCCTGGCACATGTAAGGTGCTCAATAAATATTTATAAAATCGATGTATGCAGGGCTTACTGCGTGCCAGGTTCTCCATACAGTGCTTTGCATGTTTCGTCTCATTTATTTAATTCCCTAACAGGGCTCTGACGTGGGAAATAATAGTTCTGATATTTTGCAGGTGAGAAACAGAGACACAAAGAGGTTAGATCAAGGCCACCCAGCTGGTAAATGTGGGGGTGACATTCAAACCCGACATTCAGACTCCAGAGCCCTCTCTCTCTCTCTCTCGTTTTCTTTTCCTGTGTGTGTGTGTGTGTGTGTGTGTGTGTGTATGTGTGTGTGCGTGTATATGTGTGTTTCTGATAGATTATAGTATTTAACTTTTTATTATGGAAAACTTCAAATAGATACAAAGGTAGAGAGAACAGTACTGTGATCCTCCGTGGACGTAACCCCGATTAAACCAGCCACCGTGGCCAATCCTGCTTCCTCTGCACCTCACTCTGTGCCCCACCTCTGGTCACTTGGAAACAGATCCCAGACTTCGTGACCTCCTATAGAAATACCTCTGCATGTGGCTCTAAAAGACAAAGATGTCTTTCTTTAAACTTAACCTTCATTCCACCATCACTCTAACAAAGTAAGTATTTCTTAATAGCAAATATTCAGTCAGTTTTCAAACTTTCCTGCCAGTCTCAGTTTTTCGGGGGGAGGTTGTTTGGCATGGCTGTCTTCCAGCCCACAAGCCCCCTCTTCAACTCTCTTCCCTCCGTCCTCGTGATTTACCTGTTGGAGAAGCCGGGTCACTGGTCCTGCAGTTGCCGCAGGCTGGGTTCCGCTGACTGTGTCCCGGGTGTCACCGGACGTGTGCCTCTGTCCCTGCATCTCCTGTGCACATTGGCCATCCAATTCTGTTGAGTCCATATGATTTAGTCTACACTTCTGAGTGAATATTTTTTTAAATTGTGGGGAGAAAAAGTCTTCCTAGGCATGCCAAATGAAAAAGAAAAAGGAAAAAGAAAGAAATAGAAAAACCCAAAAACCATTTAGAAAACAGTTAGATTTTCCTGCCTATGCATTTAGAATTTCCTTCCTTTATGGTAGTCTTCCCCACCACCGTCTCCCACTAGGTCATAAGGCACGCAATAAACGGGAAAATATTTGCAATGCGTCCAATAGTTAACATCCATAATCTATGAGGAACTCCAAGAAGTCAGTAGGAAGAAAGCAGCAGCCCTTGGCTGTCATGGGAACACGCATGGAGGGCCACAGCGCTCCTGCCATGGGACACGATTGGTGGGCAGCCCCAGCTGCGCCCAGATCCACCATTGCGTTTGTCCCAAGGCCACACTTCCCACAGTCCTCACAGCCCACGACTACGGGGCAGGGATGTTAGTACAGCCCCCTTCCTGTGGCACGAGAAACGCCTCTGAGGGTGACTTTGGCTGGAGGACTCATTCCCTTGGCCTGGCTGAAACGTCCTTGGAACTACCGGGCAGCCTGCTCACCCCTCCCTCCTTCGTGGAGTCGGCATCCAGTTGGATGACTCTTCTCAACTTCTCCAGCCCCCCATTACCCCCAGGAACTCTCTATAACTCTCTTGCATGTCTAATCCCATCTCAGGCTCCGCTTCTCCAAGGACCCGAACTGACAAACCTCCCATGTGTCAACCGTCAGCTATGAATGATGAAAAGAAGTGATCGTTCTTACTGGCGATGTGTTGAAGTTGGCTTGGCCATTTACCACCAAGGGGGTTAATGTTAGTGGGCAAAACCTTTCTAAAGGGCTATTTGGCAAAACGTCTCAACATTGTGAATGGCTAACCCTTTAACCCAAAATTCCATATTGAAGAATTGAGTTTAAAAGGTATGTGTTAAAAGAGAAAACATATATTCATCTCAATTCATGAGAAAAAGCATTTGATAAAATTCACAGGCTTTCATGATTATAAAAAACCCAAACAACCTCTTCCTTAAGAGCTGTGTCTGCTGTGTACCAGGGCCCATCCCTGGGCGTGGTCAGTACCTAAGAAAAATATATACCGAATGAAGGAAGGAAGGAAGGAATGGTCCCCAATCATGTGCTCAACCCCATCTTCATCTTCCTCTTCATGCACCCCCTGCCTCAGCAAACGAGCGGCGGTGCTGCAGTAGCCATACGGTTACAGTTTACATTGTTTCTAATTGTCACCACAGCTCTGAAAGTTGGAGAGAATTCCTCACTTTACAAAAAAGCAAAGTGAGGCTCAGAGAGGCTGAAAACCCACGCTGGATGCACAGCTGAGAGGCGGGGCTTGGATTTGTACCCATGTGTCTGTCGGGAAGGCCTGTGCTCGCCCCTCCCTCTCACACGGGCTCCCTGGGGCAGCACGAGGATGGATGAAAACGATGGACTTCAGCCTGAATTTCCTAATACCTCGCTACTCGGTCCCCAAGATGGCAACGTCCAGCCTGCTTCTCTCTGGATCTAAATGTGCGTTCTCCTTCTCTGCACCTAGTGCCTGCTGGGAACCCCACGGACCAGCGTCTCTCTGCCCTGTGCGAGAGACTGTCCAGCCACCCCTGCAATTCCAGCCGGGGTTAGTGCCCCCAGTTGGAGCTGGGGGACAGGATGTGGGGGACGCTTTTTGAAAATGGAACCTGTGCATTTTCGACAGGCTCATCCAAGGACGTGGCCTCATGCCTCTGTCCCACGGCCTCCAGGGAATGGCTTAATCTGGGGCTGGAGCCACAGCACCGACAGCTTCAGTATAGCCCCAGGAAGCAAGGTGCCAGGTCCTCTGAGAACAGCCAGCCCAGAGCACAGCCTGTCCTTGCTGATGTTGATTTCAGCCATTAAGCCTCAGCCACCTTGACAGTACTGATAATAATTTGGGTGGAAAAATCTAGTTTGCAGAACTGTAGAGGCGGGAGAGCCCTCTGGCTTCACTAGTCATAGATAATCCAAGTCCCTTTTTAAAATATCCACAGATTAATTAAGACCAATAAAACCAACAAAAACACGTTGTTACCCCAAAAGTCCAGTGCTTTGCTGGGGTAACACACTTGTAGAGAGGCACAACTTTGGGTGGGAAGCCAAGAGTTCCGTCTCCCCATCTCGTGCTCCTACCACTCTGTCCAGACCCCGGGGAAATCTCTTCCCTCAAGGGTCCAGGCGGTGGTTAGGAGCATGTGGTGGCCTAATCCCAGCTCTGCCGCTTGCCAGATGTGTGGTTCTGAGCAAGCTAAGAATCTCCCTGTGCCTCATTTTTTCATCTGCAAAATAAAGATAATAAAAAATGATACTGATCTGGTGGGGTTGTTGTAAGGGTTAACTACACTGACATACACAGGTAAAGTTCTGAATACACTGCCTGGTACGCAGTAAGCACTACATAAATATTGGCTATTATAATATACTACTGCATGAATTCATAACCTTAGGTAATAAATTGTTATGGTACCTTTTTCAGGGATGAAGTTAAAATGATTTGTACCAGTTTATAGTAACTCTTCAATGAGCGAACAGAGAAATAAATGAATAAACAGATGAATGACTGGATGAGTCAAAACACTTCTGAACAATAGGTAACGGCTCTGATATGTTTCTATACGACACGTTCACCGAACAGAGAATTCCTTCACCTTAAGGTATTAACAGTGTGCCTGCAGACACCAGGGCTTCCCAAAAGGGTGGATATTGAGGGGCAGGGGGGCTTGCCAGGTGACTTCATCAGCCGCACAGGCGTCAGGCCCTTCCGTGCTCCCGTGCAATATTAGCCAATATTTATGTAGTATTAGCTGTGCGGGCTGAGGCTTTCTTCCAGAGTGGAGGGAGTCCTAGCTACGACCAACTTTCATTTATGCTCACAAGGTAGCTGGTCGGCCGATGAGGAGTTGGAGTGTAAGAGTGAAAGCTGATGATGCTGAGAGACAGAAATAGACAGGGAAGGTACAATTATCTCTCATTTTGGCATTTTCTGCCCTGCCAGGTGCACAGTTAAATTCATGGCGTCTTAGGGTGCCAGAGATGAGGTTTGCCTTGGAAGGGCGTCCATTCTGTCACCATTCAGCAAGCACGTACTACGTGCTAGGTGCTGGCCTGAAGGTGGCATTGCGAAGTGACCCCAGGGCGGACTGTTTCCTGCCCTGGGTCACAGAGAAGTGAGGAAGAGAAACAATGACCCAACATTTCAGAGCGCTGAAAGAGAGCTACGAACTGGATTCTTATGCACACAGGAAGGGGACACGGCTCTCTTAGACCTGCCTTGTCTGGTCGGGAAGGCTGCAAGGGGGAGGGGACATCCGAGCTGAGGCTCAGTGGACGAAGAGGAGCTTGCCGATCAGAAAGGCGGGCGGGCCCCTGACACAGGCAACAGCATGTGCAACGGGGCTGTGTGGGGGACTTCCAACCTTTGTCACAGCTGTGGCAGCAGCAAATGCACGTCAGGGAGGGGTGGGAGATGCAAAGGCTGCCAACAGGAACCCGAACTCTATCCTGCCACCACTGCAGGGCCGTGCGTAGGGGAGATCACAGCAGGACCAGCCTCATGTTCACAGAGGGAGACAGTGAGGTCCCCGGAGAGGAGACTCTCCCATCCCAGAGCCACCAAGCAAGTCCGTGCTGCTGCCGAACCCAATTCTACAAACTCCCCACTCAGAGCCTTTCCATCCCACTCTAGCATCCCCTCTAAACCTAGACCATTAGAAAAAATAACAAGAAACAAAACTCTATTCAGAGAGAGGCCACATAAGGATAAGGCTAAAGCTATTTGGAACTAAACTCCTGTTCTCCTTAGCAGCTCAGAAACCCAGCTCGCTCATTTGTAAAGTGGAGAAGGTTTTATCTTGTCAGGCAGGACTCAGTGAGATAGAGGCCGTGCAGATACGCAGCACTGCTCGCAAAGCGGGAGGGGATCAGAGAATGGCCCCCCACCAGCGACAGGATGAGACCTTCTTGGTCCCATTGGGACGTAGGAATTCCATCTCAGCTCCTAAAATAAAGCTTAGACCACGGGTGTTTTCTTGGAGACTCTGGGGGGTGGGGAAATGCTCAGGTCTCTGTGTCAGTGGTTTCCTTTGATCTTCCCTCCTCCCTGGCCACCTGGGATGGCTTCCCTCATGCAAACCTGCTGGCACGGCATTGGTATTCTAAGCAGCTCCGGTTCTCTGAAATGATTCCCCACAGTTATTTGGGGCACTCATTTGCATGTAGTGTTTATTGCATTTTGAAATGGTTTCTTTTGTTTTCAGCACGGCAGACATAGTGGAGGAGGAACACGGGGAGGAGTGTAATGTATCTTAATTTGGGGGTGGTGAACAGTCTTACACCAAGCCCTGAGATGCATGTTTGAGGCTGTGAATGCACGAGGGTGAAGGAAGTGAGGAAGGGCCCTGCAAAGTCTGCATTTCAAGAGCACGCTGCGTCCTGTAAACCAAGGGCCTTAGATGGCATCTGATTGTCAGGCCAAACTGATAAGGGAGGAAAAACGTACTTAATTAAACTGCATAATTAAAGCACAGTAGGCTACGCCTTATCTTGTAATAAATAAGTGCTGAGTGCTGTAGAGTTGGCCTCGCTCTATAGCTGTGGTCCCCAACCGGTACCGGTCCATGGCCTATTAGGAACCAGCCCTCACAGCAGGACGTGAGCAGTGGGCAAGCCAGCAAAGGCTCATCTGTATTTACAGCCACTCCCCACCGCTCGCATCACTGCACAAGCTCCGCCTCCTGTCAGATCAGTGGTGGCATTAGATTCTCATAGGATTTGGAACCCTACTATACCCTGCGCATGCGAGGGATCTAGGTTGCGTGCTCCTTATGAGAATCTAACACCTGATGATCTGGGGTGGAGCTGAGGCGGTGATGCTAGTGCTGGGGAGCGGCTGCAAATACCGATTATCATTAGCAGAGAGGTTTGACTGCACAGAGACCATAATAAATCAATTGCTTGCAGACATTTATTGTGTACTTTATTTCTATTAATAGAATTAAAGTGTACAATAAATGTAATGCACTTGAATCATCCCTAAACCCATCCCTTCCCCCTGAGTCCATGGAAAATTGTCCTCCATGAAACTGGTCCCTGATGCCAAAAAGGCTGGGGACCACCGCTCTACAGAATCAGTCTCAGAGCTGACGGAACACAGTGCCTGTCCATTCAATCTTTCAGGGAAAGAAACTGAGGCTCAGAGGGGATGGCAGTCACCTGAGCACTGGACAGACCTTGCTGCAGACTGCACAGTTGGGTTCCCCTAACCACAAGTCCTGTGGGACAGGCTCGTGGGACCCTGTGCCCATGGGCAAATGCCAGCATCCCAAATGGCTCAAGTTAACAGAGTCAATGACCTAACCCCCATCCTCAAATAGCAGAAACCCTGAGCAATCGTTTGAAGTCTGAGGGTTTGTGGGACGGAGCATGAACCTCTGGGAGCCCACAGTGAGCATGGATGCCTGTGGGGATCACAAGGGCCTGGCAGTGCCCCCAGAAGACCCTCCTGGCAATGAGGAGGACCAGGTTGTGAGGTCACCCCGTCCGTCTCCCCTGGGGCTGCCATCAGAGGAGGAAGCCCCCCTGAGAGTAGGAATGCAGGCTGAGGAGTCCACGTGGATGTAGCGCCCCACCCCCTGTCTTGGGTCACCAAAGCTTTGGGCAGAAATGGTTCTAGTCTCCCAGCTCTTGGTGGCCCTGGGAATGGAAATGGACTCTGTCCTTGGGGCTGGAAGGTACCGTGTTGCACAGTTATTTTGGTCCTGCAGACAGAGGTAAGAACAGCTCTTACCCAGTGTTCTTGGAGTAGCCCCGAGTAATCCTAATGCAGTGACCTCACACCGAGACGTTATGTGCTCAGTGTTGAAATGTTGAAGACTGTCCTCACTGTGGGCAGGGGATCCCTGCAGACACAGTTAAGGTGTGAGCAGTGTTGGGCTGGGAGATGTACCACCCAGCACCCGCTTCAGGCAAGGACCTGCCAGGGATGCCTCAGCTGCAGAGCCACCTGGCCCTGGGGGCATGACACTCTGGGCTCCCGTTCTCCCTCTGCCCACTCTTGCTTCCTGTCCTCCCTCCCAGGGGAGCTGACCCCTGGGACACCTTCTAATACACACCCTGTACGCTACACTCCGAGACAGCTTCCCAGGAAACCCAGTTGCTGCCATGAACGAACGCTTCCCCTAGCGAGATGTAGTCTGGAGAGAATTAGGGATGGGGTGGAGGGTAGGGGACAAAGGACAAAGGGCAGGATGCTACAATCTGGTACAGTTGGGGCTAAAAGAGGGAAATGTCCACGAGGTGTCCCCTCTGTCCCTCCAAGTAGAGTCAAGGCTAAGCAACAGCGGGATCAGACACTGGTATTGACATGGTTTTTTTTTTTTTGATAATTCCCCAGTGCCGCCATGGAGCCGCAGAAAAGTCTCTTAGCCCAACAGCCTTAAGCTAACTGCGCTTGCGGTGTTTCTGGTCCGTATCTGGATGGAAACTGAAGGTGCAGCTCCCCAGAGAAGTCGTTAAAAGCTGGTCAGAGGTGGCAGGAGGTGATCAGAGCGGCAGCTGGAGTGAGAAGTGACACCTGCAGTCAGGACAGCTGGCTTCCCGGTCCCTGGCTGGGGACCGGCTTCCTGCGGTCTTAACCTGGAGGGTCTCAGTGGAAGGAAGGCTGCAGTAAGGGGAGGAGCAACTTCCCTCAGGACTGGGATTTGGGACATTTGAGTGACCTGGGACCTGGACACATTTGCTGGCTGGCCCACAGGGAGGATGGCTGAGGGAGGTGGGAAGAAACCGGCAGCCCCCTGGAGGGCACGTGGAGGAGGAGGGGCCTGCTGTGCCCTCCGGGGGGAGAGAGGCCATCCCCATGTCTGCTCGGGCACAGGGCAGGGAAAGGAGGGCCTGGGGTGGTGAGACTGGGGCTGGCTGTGCTGGGAGGTTCTGCCCCCGGGGAAGGCCTTTGCCCTGCCTGCAGGGAAGGGCAGGAATGAGCCACAGTTCCTCCAGGCTGGGGGCCCAGGAGTGGGACAAGAACCCAGGCTTCCCGGCTCCACACCCCTCCCACAACCCCAGCGGCCTGGGCAGCCTCTCCGTCAGGCTCAGGACAAAGGATCTTGCTGAACGCTGAGTGTCTTCAATGAAATAAAAATCCAGGATTTTTCAAGCACGTGGTCAAAGCCTCGCGTCACTCAGCAGAGTGGAGGTGGCTGTCCCATTTCCAGATGAGAGCACTGAGATGCACGGACGTAAGCGAGGTGCCCAAGACCACACACTGCAAGTAGCAGAGCCACCTGAGCACCCCCAGTCTGTCCACCTGAAGCCCCTGCTTGCTCTGTTCCTGCCCCAGTCTCCCGTTAAGGCTGTGAGCGAGGCTGGTGCCTGTGAGTGATAGGTGCGCCAGCCCAGCCTTAATAGACATTTTCTTATTCGGTGACAGCTCCCTCTCCAGGGAGCCGTGGGGCCATTAGGGCTCTCATTGCAGCATTTACAAGATGAAGAGGCCCAGCCAGGAGCCTGCGGAAGAGGGGGAGGGAAGGCCTGCAACAAAAGAGCAGGTCAGAGCTGGGGCACAGCAGTGAGGGGGCGCTGGGGTGGGGGAGCAGGGGAGAGCTTGGGGCGTGTCCTCTCTAAGCCAGGGACAGAGTCCTCGGCTCTGACTTCACCTCAGGAGACAGGCAGGGTGGGGGGAACTGCTGAGCACCTGTTTGCAGGGGACACGGAGCAAAGGGCCACCACATGCAGTGTCTCCTCAGCTTTTATCATCACAACCACACAGTGAGGCCCACAGAATGATCTTTTTGGAGATGAGAAATCTGAGGCTCAGAGAGGTTAAGTAACCTGTCCAAGGCCACACAGTCTCCCTGGAATAAGAACACCTTCTCTCTTGTTCCAGGGACTGAAAGTCAGCCTTGGTGCCCAGGGGTCGGGAGGTGGGGGAGGTGGGCGGAGAGATTTGCATTTTGATCCAGGGCTGAGCCACATTCAGTTTGCCAAGAAGCCGTGTGCCTTACAAAGGTGGCAGAGCTGATATGTGCCTCGTTTTGTTCAGTGCCCTGCGTGAGAATCCTTACCCTGGAGGGGAATGGGTGGAATGAGGGGATTTGAGGAACCAGCACCACCCAGACCTCCAGTGCCGGGACTGTTGTGGCCCTCATTCCACCCAGTAAAACTCAGGCCTGCCATGACCCCAGCTGATGTGGCACCAGAGCCTGCTCTAACCACTGCCACATGGCCTCAACTGGCGTGGTCCTCTGCACAGGGACTTGCCAGGTGTGTTTGATGAATGACTAAATGATGTTCAGATGACGCCTTGTTAATCCATGAGCTCCTGGGGCAGGGAGCAGAGTCCTTTGCACGTGTGCCCTCACAGCTGGCCTCACATGCGAGGTGCTCAGTCATGACGCTGGATGACTCGTGTGGCTTCCTGGGTGGATGGATGGCTTCCCAGGATCTCTGCCGAAGTACGTGGCTCTGGGTTTCCTGCCACTTCCTTTCACTAGTGACAAGGTGGCCTGGCCTGGCCATTTGCCTCCCTGAAGTTGGGGCTGAAATCACAAACACCAGATGGCCACAAGGTCCGGGCTGTTCCTGATCGCAGAGCTGGGACTCCCAGGTCAAGTCCGTGGAACTGGATGAACAAAGACTCAAGTGGGACAGGAAGGAGGGACCAGCCACAGCCCCCTGAGTGCAGGCAGAGGCCACAGGGAGGGGAGAGGGGGCAGAGCCTGTTTCACTTTGCTTCTGCAGCACCCACTGGTGACATGGGCCCATCCAATTAGTCACTCTGCCTGAAGGAGCCGAGCTAGGGCTGGACATTGCTCCCAACTCCTCCAGGACAGCTTGGGCATTGGTGGAACTGTCTGCCTTTAACGGACCAGGAGGGGCGTGTGAGTTTCCTGCGGCTGCTGTACCAAATCACTATAAGCTGAACAGCTTAAAGCAACAGACATTTATTCTCTCACATTCTAGAAGCCACAGGTCCAAAACCAAGGTGTTGGCAGGGCTGTGCTTCCTCCAGAGGCTCTAGAGAGAATTCATTCCTTGCTTCTTCCAATTTCTGGTGGCTGCTGGCAGTTCTCAGTTTGAGGCTGTGTCACTCAAATCTCTGCCTCCCTCTTCACATCGCCCTCTCGGGCATTTGTGCGTGAGTGTGTGCGTGTGCGTGCGTGCGTGCGTGTGTGTGCATGCACACGTGCATGCTTTTAAGAGGCTCAGAGTCCTGTGTGGAAGTCCTATCAATATGTGCTCAGAGACCATCTTTGGAGTTATTCAACAAAGCCCATCACCACAGAGCTGTGCGAAGCATGTTCTGTAGTCTGAATGCGTGAGGCTGGTGCGTGGTACGTGGTGGTAAGGGGTGAAGTCTGTCTGGAGGATCGGGATAGGCTGTCCCCTAAAGAGGGCCTTTGAGCTGAGCCTTGGAGGAAGGGGAATCCAGGAGGAGGCACTGACCAATGCAAAGTCAGAAGTCCTTTATGGCCAGAGGGCAGGCTGGCTGGGTGAGAGGACATGTTCAGAGAGAGAGGGGGCCGCAAGGGTGATCAGAGAGCACTCGAAGGCCCTCCCTCCCTTGCTAGGAAGTAAAGCTCCCCTGCCTTGCAGCCTTGGCACAAGTGTGCCTTCTGGTGCATTAGCCCTGACGCATCCTTCCACTCTCAAACATGACTTCCTCGGAAAGACCTTTCCCTGACTACCCAGACTCCAGCTCACCCACTGTGATCCATGCTCATGATGCCACACTTGTCTTTCTCAGTGTTTATCCCACTGGCAACACACACAGGAGAGGAAGCCTAGCTGAGTGCAAAGGAGCAGGACTCTGGAGCAAGGCTGCTGGTGCACACCTGGCCCCACCACTTACCAGCTGGGTGATGTGCTGGGCTGCGTCGTTGCCCCAGTTCCTCACCCCTCCCTGATCACCCTGACCATGCCAGTTTGCAGTGCCCTTCTTCTCCGGGCAGGGCTTCCTGCCTGCCCCTGCGTTTGACCACCTGATTTGCTTTAACTAATGGAATTAGGTGGAAAGTGGCAGGGTACCAGCTCGGAACCTGCTGCCTCCTCTCCTGCACTTCTACCATGTCCATGAGATGCCTGCACTGGCCTGCTGGTCCCAGAACAGGAGGAAAGACACGTGGAGAAGAGTTGGCCCCCACTGGCTGTAGGCACGTGGATGAGAACAGCAGAACCACCTCGCTGAACTCAGCCTGGGTCAGAGCCAACACCCAGCCAACCACTTGTGAGAACCAACAAATGGTGGTTTTATCAATAAGCCACTGACGTTTGGGGATGGTTTATTATGTGGCTATAGCTAACTGATGCAGGTGACATTGGCCAAGCTACTTAATCTATCTGTGCCTCATTTTCTTATTTTGCAAAATGGGGAATGAATAGTACCTACCTTACGTAATTTTTATGAGACTCAGATGACTTAACATTTGTAAAGTACTTAGAAGGGTGCCTGGCCCATAGCAAACACTAGGTAAGTATTAGTTTAATTAAAATATACATCTTTGTGTTTATATAAATAAAGCTTTTTTTTCCTCCACATGACTTCATGAGGTTAGGGTCAACCCCTGTTTGCCCATAATGTACCCAGTGACTGCTACAATGCTTAGCCCACAGAAGGCATTTGGTAAACACCTGTTGAACTGATAATGGGTTTTCCTATCCCTTGCATATGTATGAATTATAAGGCCAAATATTAAATATGATACTTGCTTTTTTTCAATCTACCATTTAATAAGCACATACTAAATGCCAGACACCAGGTGAAACAACTTATATGCGTCTGAAGCAGGTGGAATTATTTTCCTCATCGCAGAGACAAGGAAACTGAGGCTCCAGGAGGTTAAGTCCCTTGCCTGCAGTCACACAGCTGGGAAGTAGCAGAACTGAGACTTGACGCCAAGTTGAGTTCCCGTGTTCTCTCCTCCACCCCAGCACACCCCTCTGCTTATAGATGGTAGATGGCCGAGATTATGGAGACAATGGGAAGGGGTTGTAGGTAACAAGGAAGAGGTCAAGTCCCCGAAACTGCAGGCTCGGCCTGCAACGGGAAGCGGACCTCAGAAGCAAATCTTTAATTAGGCGAATTCAGCTCCCTCTCATGGGGGCGTCTGGCTGACGAAGCTCTCACTGCAGGAGGAAGTCCAGCATCAGCATGTTCTCCAGGGGCGCAGGCTGGCCTCTCCCCCATCGCCAGCTCGCACTTTTGGAAGATGGTTTATTGGAGTTTGCTCCCCGAGGGCCACTTCCTGAGCAGAACATGCAGGCTGTGGTGAGATGCTTATGTGCAGGTTTTCTTCCTTGGGCAGGCACTGGAAGGGCTGGGAAGGCCATCTGAGTAAGCAGGTCTGGGCAGCCTGGGACCCCTGGGGCCCGTGTACTCAGAGCTACTGGGAGAGGCCATCAGTGCCTCCTCCTCGTGGACCTTCTGTGTGCAGACACAAGAAAGGGCATTTTTGTGGCTTCCCTGCATCCCACAGCAGCCATCTCCCACCCACTGTGGGCTTCACACTCTCCCCTGGGGACCTTGGAAGGAGGGGAAGCTGGAGGACATGGATCACAGCACCAGGAGCCATGGGTCTAGGAGTCTGGTATCAGATGTGCAGCTGTGCAGACCATAGACAGTCACTCAGTGTCTCTGAGCCTCAGTTTCCCCATGTAGAAATTAAGAACTCCTAGGCCGGGCGCGGTGGCTCACGCCTGTAATCCTAGCACTCTGGGAGGCCGAGGCGGGTGGATCGCTCAAGGTCAGGAGTTCGAGACCAGCCTGAGCAAGAGCGAGACCCCGTCTCTACTAAAAATAGAAAGAAATTATATGGACAACTAAAAATATATATATAGAAAAATTAGCCGGGCATAGTGGCACATGCCTGTAGTCCCAGCTACTCGGGAGGCTGAGACAGGAGGATCCCTTGAGCCCAGGAGTCTGAGGTTGCTGTGAGCTAGGCTGACGCCACGGCACTCACTCTAGCCTGGGCAACAAAGTGAGACTCTGTCTCAAAAAAAAAAAAAAAAAAAGAAATTAAGAACTCCTACTGCTCTGGGAGCCATAGTTCATTACTCTAAAGAATAAAAATATCTGTTCATTTATTCAATATCTTCTTTATCCCAGGTCCAGGGCAATGTGCTTTATACATAAGATCTCATGCAATTATTATAAAAACCCCATGAGAGATTATAGGATCGATTCACTCTTTGTTTTAAAAGTGAGGAAACTGAATCTCAGGGAGATTGAATAAACGTTGCTCACAGTTACAGCTGGTTAAACTTTTGGGCATGCACTCAGCATCCATTTCCACCCTCCTTCTTCCTAACAGAATCACAATTTTTTCTAGGTAACCCTCTGTCCCCACAGGAAAAGGTGGCCACATCCTTGGATCCAGAGCTCAGTCCCATCGCCTCCAACAAGAAACACATGGCATTCAGGGACAAGGCCATTGGTCCATGGGTGGGCATGTGGCTTGTGTGGGGTGAGGTTCTCCTGAACTGAGCACATGACCCCAGTTTCTGCTGACAGCCAGCTAGTGAGCATGAGGGAAGCCACCCTTAGGTTAGAGCCACTCTTACCGAGAGAGAAGGAAGAGGCAGAGTCTCTGATGACATTATTCAACCATTGAATCAACCCCTCCTGAAGCCTGCTCTTTCTCTAGACTTCCTGGGTAATTAGATAACCAATTTATTTATTTTTTAGTCCAGCTCAAGGCTATTCAAATCATCCTGAGGGATACAGTTAATAAATGGCATATGAGGTAAACCACGGTCAGTCCAACTCTGGACTCATGCTCTTTCCAGTAGGTACCCAAGTGACAAAGATTTCTTATCCATTGCAGTAAATAATTTAATAAGCATTTACTGAATGACTACCAAGTATATAAATGTTTTACACACAGGATTTCATTTTATTCTCATCAGAGTCTGAAAAGGAAGATTGTATTAATATAATTTTTCCCCACAGGAAAAAAGACTCAGAGGTTAAGTGACAGAGGTAAAGGTCACACAGCTGTTAAGTGGTAGAGAGTGGCTTCAAACCTGGGTCTCTCTGAGTCCAGAGCCCACATTGTTTCCAACATTGCAACCTGTGACCTGCAAGCTTTATCCCTGCCCAGTAAGATCATCAGGAAGCCATATCACCAAAATAATGGCTAAAGAAAAGCTATACAAAGGGATACACTAAAAACACTATAGATAAATCAAAGTTCTGCTGGTGACAAATTTTCTTGGTTTTCCTTCACCTGAAAGTATCTTCATTTCCCATTTATTCCCAAGGATATTTTCACTGGTTGTAGAATTCTGGGTTGGCAGTTCTTTGCACTCAGCACTTAAAAATATTGTGCCATTTCCTTCTAGCCTCCACAGTTTCTGATGAGAAATCCACTGTCATTCTCATTATTTTTCTTTTGTAGGTGAGATATTATTTTTCTCTGACTATTTTTAAGATTTTTTTCCTTGTTTCTAGTTTTCGGAAGTTTAGTTATGATGTGTCTTGGCACTGATTTCTTTGGATTTATCCTGTTTGAGATTTGCTCAGAATTTTGAATTTGTAGGTTCATACGTCTTGCCAAATTTGGAAGTTTCTAGATATTATTTTTTTGACGTTGTTTTTGGCCCAATTCTCTTCCTTCTTTCCTGTTGGGATCCAAATAATGCAAATGTTAGACCTTTTGTTATAGTTCCACTGGTCCCTGAGGCTTTGTTCATGTTTTTACAGTCTATTTATTTTATTAATATGTTATTTAGATTGGGTAATTCCTATTGTTCTGTCTTTGAGTTCATTGGTTCTTTACTTTGTCCCCTCTATTCTGCTGTTCAGTTCATCCACTGAGCTTTTTATTTTGGTTATTGTATTTTTTAATTCTAAATTTGCCATTTGATTCTTCTTTATATTTTTCAGTTTTTGCCTTGTCTTTCTATTTCTTTGCTGAGACTTTCTATTTTTCATTTGTTTCAAGCCTGTTTATCATTGCTTGTTAAAGAATGGCTATGATCATGCTTTAACATCTGTGTCAGATAATTGTAATATCACTGTCAACTCAGTGTTGGCATCTGCTGATTGCCTTTTCTCATTCAGTTTGTGATATTCCTGGCTCATGGTATTGCTAATAACTTTCTATTAAGATCTGGACATTTTTGTTTTATGCAATGGAACTACAAATCTATGTAAACTTAGCGTTTTAGCTGCTTTTTTTGTGATATTTCTCTAACGGGGAAGGGGGAACTCTGCCTTGTTACTGTCAGGTAGAAGTAGAAGTCTTGATTCCACATTTGGCTTTTATTTACACTTGGGAAAGGGGATCTTCATTATTCTGGGTGGGAATGGAAGTCCAGATTCCCCACTGGTCTCTCCCCACACTGTTGGGAACGAAACCTCATTATCAGCTGGCAGGGATGGAATTCCTGACTTTCTGCTTGGCCATCTCTGACATCAGTGGTGGTACTGGGATACCTTGTTACAACATCATGAGGATGAAAATCTAGGATCCCCGCTTAGTCTTTATTGGCATGAGTTAGTATGAGGGCTTCAGGGTTTTGTGTGTGTGTGGTACGTGGTTCAAAGTAGGGTAGTTACTGTCAAATAGTGTTCTGTCTCACTAGGCTGCCTCTTCCTGATCCTTTGGCTAGAGGGAGCAGGTTTTGTTTGAGCTTTTGATTTTGGAAAGTGCTGGTATTTTGGGGAGTGCTGGCTTCTTCAGGTCCAATTCTAGGACATATGAAGCAAAAATAAAACCCAAGGACCCCATCGCTATATTGTTCCCTGGATCTCAAGGTTTCTCACCTGTTTGCTTTCTCTCCATCTTGCAGAGTCTTCTTATGTTTGTCTTATATATCATGCATAAGGTTTTCGGTTGTACTTAACAGAGAGGATAGAAAAAAACACATCTCCTTTTTCTCATAAGTTTAAGTCCCCTCAAAGGTGTGTGTGCGTGTGAGAGAGAGAGAGAGCACGACCACATATGCATCCAGATAGTCAAACACAAAACACTGATAACATGGTTGCTATGGGGATTGGGGTCAAGGAGGAAGGAAAAGTATGCTTCTCTCCACATTATTTTGGACCATTTCAAATTTGTGCTGTGTGTGTGTCACACATTCAAAAGGATAAATAATTAGTTTCAAAAATGCAGCATGATGAACATTTTCACATTCTCTGAGACTATCTCTGTGACTGTCTGCCTAACTAACCTTGGATTCTGGGCTGAATTGTGTCCCTCCCAAAGTTCACATGTAGAAGTCCCAACTCCTAGTACCTCAGAATATGACTATGCTTGGAGATAGAGTCTTTAAGGAGGTAACTAAGTTAAAATGAGACACTAGGGTGGGCCCTAACCCAATATAACTGGTGTCTGTAGGGGAAGAGGAGATTAGGACACAGACAGACACACAGGGGAGACCACATGAGGGCACAAGGAGAAGGTGGCCATATGCAAGCCAGGGAGAGAAGCCTCAGAAGAAACCAACACCTGACATCATCTTGATCTCAGACTTCCAGCCTCCAGGATTGTGAGAAAATAGATTTCTGTTATTTAAGCCACCTAGCCCATGATACTTTGTTATGACAGCCCTAATAAACTAACACATCTTGTTTGGAGATAACTTTGAAGGTTGAATTTGAGACCCCTGGTGAGTGAGAGGTCTGGGACAGACAGCCCTCTGGCCACTCCAGCCCAAGTCCTGCCAGTGTGCCTGTTGTGGGGTCTGTGAGGCCCAGGTTGCCTCTCCGGCTGACCCCCAGGACAGCACTCCCCAAGGAAGCCGGCCGGGCTCCAGACTTTGTGTCATGGGACGTGCAGTTTGGGGGACCTTCCCAAGACAGCATCGTCAGCAATCACACTGATGCTGAGCCCCACCTGGTTGCTGTGTGTGTTCTCAATCTGTTACACACCCAGAGGGGAGAGGAGTAAGTAGGTTCTCCCAGACTTCCAACAGAGCAGCCCTGCAGATTTTGGTGCAAAAGCCTGGAAGAACATCATCCCAAATGTTATGTGGGGTCTCTTGTAAAAAGACCTGAGGGACCCATCCCCTTCTGATTCTCAACTCAGAAGCATTTATCACCCACTTACCAGCCTGTGCTTCCTTTTAAAACATAAGAGCCTGGCTTGCTCTTTCTACCATGGTAGAAGGTAGGCTACCTGGTAGTCAATCATGGAAATAGCCTTTTAGGTATTTTCCTCTCTTCCCTCTTGCGTTTTTTGTTTTGTTTTATTTTTAATGTCTCTTTTCTTCTTCTTCTATTTTTTTTTTTTGGTTTGAGTTGTTTTCAGTATTACTTTGCCCATGTTTTTGTTGCAAGCTCCCTTAACTCTGGAGATGTGCATTTTTGAGCTGATGTGCACATATAATCAGGTGGAGAGATACACTCCATATTCTCTTTAACTGTAATATTTCGTATCAATTATAATAATGATGAATGTTCATTGAACATGTATTATGTGCTGATGACTCTGTGGTATACATTTCATGTATCATCTCACTTGATCTTATGAAAACCCTTTGAGAGAAGATATTATTATCCTCATTCATAGACAGAAACAGAGGCTCTGAGAGGAACATGTGGCCACAACTCATCTCACTTATAAGTAGCTGAGTGTGGATTTAAAACTAACTGCTGGTGAGGATGTGGAGAGATAGGAACACTCTTACACTGCTGGTGGGACTGCAAATTAGTGCAACCTCTGTGGAAAAGAATTTGGAGATACCTCAAAGAACTAAAAATAGAAATACCGTTTGATCCAGCAATAGCACTACTAGGCATCTACCCAAAGGAAAAAAAGACATTCTATAATAAAGACATCTGCCCTCGAATGTTTATGGCAGCACAATTCACTGTTGCAAGGAAGTGGAAACAACCCAAGTGCCCATCTATCCGTGAGTGGATTAATAAAATATGGTATATGTATACAATGGAATATTACTCAATTACAAAAATCAGTGGTGATCTAGCACCTCTTACATTATCCTGGATAGAGCTGGAGCCCATCCTCCGAAGTGGGGTATCACAGGAATGGAAGAATTGGCACCACATGTACTCGCCATCAAATTAGCAATGACCGATCAACACTAAGGTGCTCACAGGGTAGTAATATTCACTGGGGGTTGGGGGTGGGTGTGGGTAAACTCATAATTAATGGTCGTCATGAGCATTGTATGGGAGAAAGGCTCACCTCTAATCCTGGCTCAGGTGAGACAAAGTCAGAACAAGTAACCAAAATGTTTGTACCCCTATAATATCCTGAAATTAAAAAAAATAAAAATAAAAAGAACCTAAAGAAAAAAAAAACTGTTGGATTCCACAGCCCAAGCTCTTGAGCGCTGAAGTTCTACTTGGCAAAAGGAAGGACAGGGGTCTGCCTCGTGCATGGCACATGGAAGACACTCATCACATAATTGGCAAAGATTAGCTCTGTGAGACAGAACTTTTGCTCTATTTTGTTTACAGGCTGGCACTGAGTAGGTGCTCATTAAACATGTGTTGAAGGTATCAGAGGAGCGAATTCATGAATGAATGACAATGAATGACTACAAGAACGAACATGAGAACCAAGAGTTGTGGGAATTCAGAGGAGGGAAAGATTTTTTTCCCCAGTTTGGGATAGGTAAGAATATAAAATAGTTCCCTCTGATACTTGCAGGAAAAAAATCCCTAAAAACACTCCAAACAGGCTCTGAGGGTTGTTCCAAGGACAAGCGGGAGGGCAGACCTCAAAGAGCAGCCACCCCACACCTTGGGAGGCCTCGCTGGAGGATTGAGGGGTGGGGAGGCCGGAGGCCCCACATCCACCGCGGGAGAGAGAGGGGACCAGGGGAAGACCCAGGTCTCCAAGCTGTGCCCAGGGCTGCAGTCTGCACAAGTTCTACTGGGGCTCAGCTCTGGCGGTGCCCGCGGGAGGTGCGGCACCTCTGGGCGTCATCCAAGTAGGCGTGGCTGTCCTGTGCATCGGTCATGCGCCTAATTTAGAGCCTCAAAGTACAGCGATGCTCTTCAGGTTGCTCCCAGTGGTGACATGCTTGATCACAGGGAGGGAACCATCCATTGAAGAGCCAGCGCTGGCTTCTGAGAGTGACCGAGGGTGGGATTTACTCTCCTACAGCCATATCAGTTATGTACCCCATTCCTTGTTATGGACAACTGATGGTTCTTAGTCCCATGCAGAGTGCCACCTCCCTGCCCAGAAGTCCCTCACTTACTAGCACTCTGGTGCGGCTGCAGGTGGGGTGCTGGCCTCTGTGGCCCACCCTTGCTGCTGCAGCTGCGTGCTCTTGGGGGGTTTATAGTGTTTTGGGTTTACTGTGTCTGCACTAAAGATATGTTGAAGTCAATCCCTAGTACCTCAGAATGTGACCTTATTTGGAGACCTTGCAGTTGTAATTTGTTGAGATGAGGTCATACTGCAGTAGGGCGGGCCCTAATCCGATGTGACTGGAGTCCTTACAAGAAGAGAAAGACAAAGAGAGGGGATTGACGGGAGAGGACACAGAGCACACAGGAGACCACGAGAAGGTGGAGGTAGGAGACACGCAGCCGCAAGCCAAGGAATGCCAAGCTTGCAGTAACCACAGGAGCCAGGACAGCGGCATGGAACAGGCTCCTTCAGAGCCCTCCGAAAGGAGCCAACCCTGCCAGCACCTTGATTTCAGACTCCCAGCCTCTGGAATTATGAGAAAATACATTTCTGTTCTTTTAAGTCCCCCAATTTGTGGTGATTTGTTACAGCTGCTGTAGGAGACTAATACATTTAGCCATGCTGCCAGAGTGCTAAAACACAGCTTGAATCATGTCTCTCTTGCATTCAAGAACCCTCTTTGGCTCCCCATTATTTTCAAGATAAAGTGCTGCTCTTAAGCATGATTCACAGGCCTCCACGATCAGGCTCTGCCCTGACCACCTCTCTGGCCTCCTGCCCTAGCCTCCCTGCCACTGCCTTCTAACCCAGCCACAACAATGCCTTCACCCCTCCTTGCCTGGGACACTCCTATTCATTCTTCAAAACCCAGCCCAAATGTTCTCTCCTTAGGAAAGGCTTCCAAGATCTATCTGGCCAGAGAGAGCTGGTTGCCCCCTCTTCAGTGCTTAAGAGCACCCTGAAATATCTCTGTGATAGCAGGTAACACAAGAACATAAGCTGCACAAGGACAGGCAGTTTGTCTTGTTCACTGTTGAGTTCGCAGAGCCTAGATATCTGTTGAATAATTGTATGAATTAATGCAGGAATGAATGAATGCATGCAATGTGCTATAATCACAGTTACTTCAGAGTCTTCCATGCACGCAGCTCCTAGGGACTATGCCTCGTTTGTTCCATGCACCTGTGGGTGGCAGGGAGAAACAGCTTTCTTTTCAGCATCTGTGACTAGGAAGGATACAGGCCTAATAGTAATAAAATGAAGCCAGGTGTACTCCCCCAAATAACAAAAAGACATTTAAAAAGGCTGCATGTCAGCCCACTGCAACTGCTCCAAGAGAGCACAGAAAACAAGGATAGTTTGACACAGGCGATTCTGTAGTAGTGTGTTCCCAGGTTCCAGAAACAGTAGATGTTCAGTGTCATCAGGAATACAGGCCTAGAGCCAGAGGGCACCTCGTCCTACCTCTGTGTTGCAAGTGAGGAAATCAACACAGGGAAGGCAGGAGTCGGTGCCGGGACGTGCAGGGAGGTAGCTACAGAACTGTTGTGCTATCATTTGTCTGCTGTTTTTATTGGAATGTTAATTCTTTGTATTTGATGCCAACACAGAGAAAGCAGGAAGGGCCCCATGTGCTGTCTCGGAGAAGAAAACTGAAGCGCACTTACCAGAGGGGAAGGGAGAGGGACGAGATAACAAACAAAGGATCACAAGAAGCCTAGTGTGCCAAGAGCAATGCGTGGAATTTAAATGGTCACTTTACATCACATAGGCAGGAAGGGCTTCTCTAGCAGGTGACATTTAAGCTGAGACCTGACTGACAAGAAGGAGCCAGCCAGTCGATAATCTTCAGGAAGAATATTCAGGGCAGAGCAAAGAACCTGTGCGAAGATCTTGGAGTCGAACCAGCTATGGTGTCACCTCTGAGAGAGAGAATACTGCGAGGTGGAATACCAAGCAGGGACTCTCGCACCGCGCCTCGCCTTAGGTTGGTTCCCTAGAAGTGGAGCCTGAGATGAAAATTCTTGTGTCATTTAAAGGGGGCATGTTCTCTGGAGAACCCTACAAAGGAATGAGGAATGTAGAATACAGAAAGGGGAAAATCTAGGCAAATACGTGGTTTAGGAGGAGTCCAGCCTCCTGATCCTGAGGGGAGGTCTGGAGCTTGAGTTACACCACAGAGGTTGTCCTGGCAGGGGCAGGAGGGCTGGGCAGTTACACCCCGTATCAGTCAGTTGCAGGCCACTGGCCTCTCCCGGGGGCGGGGGGGGGGTGGCTAGGGGGGTGGTGGCCATAGATCCCAGGCATCCCCAGGCAAAGCGGCTCCCGTCAGCCGGACGCCATCCCCCTGGGAGGCTATAAGCCCTAGCTGTTAGCAGCCAACACCTACAGCGTCTGGGGAATGAGTGCATCCACCCCTTACAGGGGTCAGGAGGGGTAACTTCAGTGCTCCGGTTGCACAGCCTGAAGTGGTCAAGGCAATTTGTCACCCATTATCTCATTTGATATTTGTGATCAGTCCGTGTGGAAGTCATCACTATTTTGCAGATTAGAAAACTGATGTTTAAAGAGGTTAGGGCACTTGCCAAGCTCACTCTGCTAGGAAATTGGAGCCGTGGGCCTCAGACCCAGGTTTGCAGACTCTACAAGTGTTCTGCCGGCTACTCCAGATGTCTTAGATCCATCTGTAAACGCCATGTCCAGTGATGCAGACAATAGGTGCTATTTGTTTTATGTCTTGTTGCACAGTGTGCAGAATTCATAGCCAGCAGTGTTGACATGCTCCCTAGAGCTGAGAGACGGCCTTGCTCTTCTCCCCACGGCCGTCTGTCCTGCCTTCCAGCAGCTCGTTCACACCACATCAGCCGGGGCTTCCCAAGCACAATGGCACCGACTGCCCTCCCAGAGACTGCAGGGAGGTGATGTGGTACTGAGTGGGCAGGACACCACACGGACATTTCTGCAAATCCTCGAAGTGATCTAGTGACCCACACCACCCCACCTACACACGGGGAGTATGAGGCACAGAGAACACGGGTGATTTGCTCCAGATGTGCAGCTGGTAAGGAGGGGGACAGCTCAGCCTGCCTGGATCCAAACTTCATGCACTTTTCTCATCGCTGAGTTAGCTCACAGTCTGGAGGGGGCGGCGAAAGGTTCGTAATCACATCAGTGATAACAACTCACAATTTGTAAGCATTTATTATGCACCAGACACTGTGCTCAGTGCTTTACATGGCTACCCTCTTCCCATACTCACAACCCCACAACACGATTTCTGTTAATAGCTGCATGTTACTGGTGAGAGAACTTAGACACAGAAGGCTAAGCAAAGTGCACAAGTTTGCACAGAGAGAAAGTGATAAATCCAGGGTGCACATGTGGACAGCTGGGCTCCAGAGCCTGCACTGTTGACCTCTCTGCTACGTTTTCCCATCAAATGGCTAATGGCTCTGCAGGGCAGTGAGAATCAGCACACAGAAACCAGCGAAAGATCCTCCCTGTGATGGTTAGTTTTATGTGTCCACTTGTTTGGGCCCCAGGGTGCCCAGATATTTGGTCAAACATTGTTCTGGGTGTGTCTGCGAGGGTGTTTCTGGGTGAGATTGACATCTGAATTGTTAGACTGAGTAAAGCAGACTGCCTGCTCTCATATGAGTGGACTTGGTGCAAGGCAGACAGCGGTGTCCAGGCTGCATGGCTCACCCCTGGCTCATCCCTGGCTTAATCCCAGTAAGGGAAAGTTCCAGCCCTCACTGGCTGGGAAAATGGAGGGCCTTTCCAGACTCTCTCTGATTTTAGGTCTCCCAGCTCTTCTGACCTCAGCTGGTTGGTTACGAACACTTTCATCTTTGTGCCTTGGTGTCTGGCACACCGCAAGTGTCCACTGTATGTCTGCTGGCTTGCACTCAATATGGAAGGAAGGCAACAGAAGAGAAGAGGCAGATCCCTGATCTTGAGGACCAAATGATACAAAAGAGGAGGAAGAGCAACCTAAATGAAGGCAGAGAAGTGTTAAGTATGGATCAGGGTGGAGCTGACCTGCCTAAGGAGTCCCGCTGGTCAACTGGTGCCTGACGTTAGTTATGATGAGAAGGGACACACCTGCGTGTTTTCCATGGGACAAGACCAGTGAGAAGGATTTTGCCTGGGGCAGAAGCTGGAGATGTAGCTCCACGGAAGGGCCGACTTTCTCTGAAAATGGTGATCCCTGGTCTGAAGTGTAGGATCTGCAGTGTCAGCAGGCATGGGCTCACAGCCGACATGCAGGAAGGCAGCAAAGGGTTGGAGGGTTGATAGTGTCAAAGAGAAAAATGGCTCTAATTGCAGCTGAGCATACAGTGCTCTCCAAAGATAAGCCCTGTTCAGCCAAGGCCAGTCCTTGGTCATGTTTGGAACAAGACAGAGACCAGGCCACCCTGAAGCACTCAGGTTGTGTGTGTAAGCAAGGCTCCCTCTAAAGAAGGTGCAGCTCCTTCCAACCTGGCTCCTTCTGCATCCCGCTCCTGCCAGAATGCTGGGCAGAGTTTAGCAGCTTCCTTAGCCAGACAGAGCCTCAGCAAAGGAGGGCTGTTGACAAGGACTGGTGCTCTGTGGAGGAAACATGGCCTGCCCCAGCCAGGCTAGATCCAGCTCCTCTCTCTGAGTCCTGGGAAGGTCTTAACTGTTTCAAGCCCCTGTTTTCTTGGACTTTCATAGACTCCCAGAGATGAACCACTTCAAACTCCCATGCAGAGATGAGGAGACTGAGGTCCAGGTAGCAGAATTGACTTAGCCACTAAGAGATGCAATCTAGGAGATCTAGTCAAATGCCATGTTTCTATTTCAGGGCAGGGGTACTGCATGGAATCCCCATCTGAAGCATGCCAGGCCAAGAGAGGTGAAGCTGTGGACTCGCATAGACCTAGGTTCAAATCCTGGCTCCCCCATTACAAGCTGTATGGTGTGGGAAATATCACTTCACCTCTCTGAACCACTGTCTCCTCATTTATAAAATGGGGACGATAATCTCTGCCATTCAAGACTGGCAAAGCTTTAATGAGAAAAAGTAAGGCACTCAACAAATGTCAGTTGCTACTCCATCCTTCCCAAAGGAGGTAAGCTGAGTAGCATTTAAAAGAAAGCCAATTTCCCCTTTTACTTTACTCCTCTCACTTTGAGTCTAAACTTGGATCTAACCCTAAGTAGTCAAGCTCCTGCCTCCATTTTGGGGCCCTGAACTGGCCACTGACATTCTAACAAGCCCCAAATACCTCCTAGATAGGGGCACCCACAAAGATATACCAAGTGGCATCATGCAAAATGGTGGAGCAGGTAGCTCTAGGAATCAGTCCCTCCACCAAAGCAATCATTAAGCTGAAAACAGCAATTGAAATTAACTATTCTGGAGCTTCGAACCTGAGGATATTAATGACAGCCAATAAAGAGCTTGATCAAGGGAGAGCCTGCTTCCTAAGCAAGTGGCATGGGCAAACCAACTACCACCCCTCAGTTCTAAGCCCCACCACACCTGTGCAAATAGCAGCTCATGTTCTTGGTACAGCTGGCTGTGAGAGGGTAAGCATGGGGCCTTGTCCTTCAAAAATTGGAGCATGTGCATTTTGGTTGGTCTGGTTGTACCCTGAGGGACTGGCACAGATGCTTGACCCTCTTATCAGCAGTGACTTCCACTGGTGGCATCTGCTGGTAAATTTAAAGAGATACAACACTTTCCCCCCTCTTTGTGGAGCCAGACATTTAAGAAAATCTTTGCCACATCACTAGCTGACTGCAAAGATAATAAAATGGAAATTTCAGTGACCAGACACAATAAGAAATACACACTTTGCAAAAATAATTTGGAAAAATCGCAGATGACTTCAATCTTCAACAATTACAACTCTACAATCCCTGAGGAGGGAAAGAATCTGATTTCCAGAGTTACCACATTATAATCCTCAAAGTGTTGCAGTTCTCCACAAAAAACACAAAACATACAAAGAAACAGGAATGTATAGCCCATTCACAGGAAAAAACGAACTTGACAGAAACCATCTCTGAGGAAGACCAAATATTGGAATTATCATTCAAAGACATTAAATCAGCTCTGTTAAGTACATCCAATGAGCTAAAGAAAAGCAAAAACAAAGAACTAAAGGAAATTTTGAAAATGAGGATGGAACAAAATGAGAATGTCAATAAAAAGATAGACATTATAAAAAGAAATGAAACAGAAATTCTGAGGCTGAAAATTACAATAGGTGAAGTAAAAAATTCACTGGAGGGCTTCGATAGTAAATTTGAGCAGGTGCAATGAAGGAAGGATCAGAGAACTAGTAGATAAAACTATTGAAATGAGTCTGAGGAGCAGAAAAAAAAAGAATGAAGAAAAGTGAACAGAGCCTGACAGACCTGTGGAACACCACCAATTATGCCAATATATGCATCATAGGAATCCCAGAAGGAGAAGGGAGAGAGAAAGGAGAGAAAAAAATATTTGAGAAGATAGAGGCTAAAGACATCTCAAACTTGATGAAAGATATGAATCTACACAGCTAGAGTTCAATGAACCCCAATCAAGATGAAAATAGCCCCACCAAGATACACTGTAGTCAAATTGTTGAAACCTAAAGACAAAAAGGAAATTTTGAAAGCAGCAACTCATCATGTACAAAGGATCCTCAATCAGATAAACAGCTGATTTCTTCTCAGAAACCAAGGAGGCCAGAAGGCAGTGGGAGATATATTTAAGGTCTTGAAAGGAAAAAAAAAAAAAAAAAAACCATGTCAACCAATAATTGTATATCTGGCAAAACTGTCATTCAAAAATGAAGGAAAAATTAAGACATTTTCAGATAAACAAAAGCTGAGGGACAGGGAAGAGGAGAGGAGGGGCTGATTCTCATGCTTGGGGAAAGAGCTGTAGTTACATAAGGTGCTTTTCAAATCAATCCCAAATAGGCTGAAATGAAAAGGACAAGGACAGGTGTAGGTCAGTACAGGGATTTGGATAGATGGTCTCCAAGACCCCCTGAAGCTGATATTTTGTGCTTCTGTGAAGTCCATAGAACCTTGAGGATGTCTGTAACAGGTGTCATGTTGGTGAGAATGTGGGCATGAAAGCTAAGTATTCAGCACGTCCTCTAGGACTGCAAAAAAGGCACAGGGCATCTAAGGAATGTGATGCATCTGACCCTGCAAACTCCCCAGGAGAGGCGGGAGGACCTGAATGTTTCCTGGAGTTAGGCAGCAGAGACAGTGAGTCCTCATGTGGGTCAGCTCAGAAACTGGAGCAATGTCCTTCACTGGTCAGTTACTTCCCAGCCTCCCTTTGTACTTCCCACTTCATTTCATTCTCCAAATTGTAGCCTGGTGATCCTGTAAATCAGATCCTGTTCTTTCATGCTTAATGTTCTTTTCTGGCTTCCATCATCCAAAGGTAAAAATGACAACAATTGACCTGTCATTCTGGTGACCAACAACCTGGAGTCCCATCAATATGCAACTCTTTCTCACACCCAAAGATGTGGCCCTGCTATTCCCTCTGTCAGTAAAGCCTCCTCTTCCAATCCTTCAAGTTTGAGCCCTCCTTGAACCTCTGATTGGAAAAGAAGCTCTCCTCTGTGCTAAGTCCACCATAGCCCTCATTATACTAAATAGATCACTTGCTTTCTCCATCCCTCAGCGAGTCCATTGTCTCTGGCCCTCTCTGAATTACCAGGCACTAGCACTGAACCTGGCACAAAGCTGGCACTTAATAGGTTATGTGTTGAATGAATGAATAGATGAATGAACAAATGAATCAGTGAATGAGTGTCTATGAGCTGCAGGTGGGGTGGGCACCTTGGGCTTGCACAGGTGAGGAAGGCCATGCCAGGCCATTCCAAAGCCATTAAATTATTAATGCTGGCTTGTATCTGACAAGATAAACTCCTGGCTTAGCTCAGAGCATTCCTCTCCCTTCTGAACTCTCCAGGCATGAATAGCTCAGAAATCAGACCTTCCGATGATTTTCTTTGTTTCCTGTCATGCACTTGCTGGAAATGTGTGTCCCTTTATGTCTTCACCTGCTAAAGTCCTCTGATGACTCTCTTGGCTTTAAATGACCCAAAGTGCTCCATTTGCCTCCCTGGGTACTGAAAAGTGACTGGTTCTAGGAGCTTTCTGACATTGTTTTTGAAAAGAATTTGATATATTCTGCCAGCCTTCCTGCAAATGGGCTCAGACATCCGTTCACACAACAGACTTTTTCAGAGGACCACCCACATGCTCAGCACCATGCGGGGTGCTAAGGAGTCAGGGATCCAGATGTGGCCCTGAAAGAGTTCACTGCCCAGGGGAGGAGACGGATGACTACTGTGTGGTAGAATGTGTCTAGGATGGGGCTTGCAGTGGGGCATATGAGAGCCCAGACAAGGGACAGCTGTCCTAGCCTGGGGGAGACAAGAAGAAGTATCCAGAGAAGGAGACATTTAAAGAGCAAATAGGTGTTATCTAACAGATTAGGACACAGAAGCAAAGGCAGCATAGCCAAAGGGATCAGCCTGTGCTGAGGCTTGGAGGCATGAGAGGAAGTGTTTGGGGAACTGCAAGCGTCAGTCTGAGTGTACAGTCAGGGTACAATGGCAGGAGGTAAGTAAGGAAGGTGGTGCAAGATCTGGCAGGGACTGGAGCTGGGGAGTCTTCAGTGCCATAAGAAGTGGTTTGGATCTCTATTCTATGGGTTCCAAAATGTCCTCGAAGGGTTTTAAACAGAGAAGTGGCGAGGCCAGGATTGAGCTTTAGGATCACACTGCTTGTGATGCTGAGCTTAAAAGGCCCAGAGTAGTGTCTGGCACACAGTAGCATCTCAAAAAAATCAGCTCATCTGCTACCTTCCAGCTCCCCCACATCCCCAAGCATTCTTGGTCCTAGACTAACGCTCCCCCTCCCCTTTCCCTAGCACCCATGCTCTTCTCACCTTTACTCCCAATCTCTGCAGTGGCCTTTCCTGTCCTGCATGATCTGGGCTCACTGAGCCTGTCCAGCTGATGGCAGGTGAATGGAAAGGGGAGGCTATTAGGGGCTGTGCCAAGGGAAGAGTTGGTAGGGCTCTGATCTAGACTAGCAGGAGACGAGCTAACTAATTTGAGAGACAAGAACCCTCATACATGTGGCTGCATGCTTATCAATTTCCTTGAATTCACCCCCAATGAACCACTAGCTCAGAAAATGAGGGCTATCTGGAGAGTTGGCCCAGTGGGATCACTGTTCACACACAATCTTGCTGGTGGAGGAGTATCAATTGTTCAAATCCGCTCTAATGAAACAGAAAATTCTCTAGTAAAGGAAGGAGAAAAATTGAGGAGAACAAGCTTTGATTTTGTGCTGAATTCACAGTCAAAAGCCTCTCAGAATGGAGAAAGGCAACCACTGAGCCCACAGGGAGATGGCTTGAAATTGCCAGAAAAGCAGAAACTATCGGAGAGGCTTGGCAGTGGCTGTGATGACGTGGGAAGCTCAGATGTTCTGCCCCTCGCCAGGAGCACAGACTGCAAACGGTGTTGTCTTAGTCCAGTTTCTGTTGCTGTAACTGAATATACAAGACTGGGTAATTTATAAACAAAGAAATTATTTCATTCGGCCACAGAAGCTGGGAAGTCCAAGGTCGAGGAGCCACATCTGGTGAGGTCCTTCTTACTGCACCGTAACAGGGTGGAGGGCATCACATGGTGAGAGGGCAAGAGCATGCCAGCTCAGGTCTCTCTTTCTCTTCTTATAAAGCCACCGATCCCATCATGGAGACCCCACCCTGATGACTTTAGCTAATCCAAATTACCTCCCAAAGGCTCCACTTCCAAATTCCATCAACATATGAATTTGGGAATTAAGTTTCCAACACATGAAACCATAGCAAGTGTCCTAGAGATGCTCTCGGCTGCAGGGGGCACACAAGATGGACAACCACCATTCTGTGCACCCAATAGACCTTGGGGATGACCCACATGACAAAGGCTCTCACACTCCTGCTAAGTTGACTTCAGTGGCTGGCAATGTGTCATCCCAGTTCTTCTGTCAAGCCACAAGATAGTATGTGTAGAGCGCCTTGTGCATAGTAGGTATTCAATGAATGAAAGCCATTGTCATTTTCCCCAGGCTTTCAGCAGCTAATGGTTAAAGTGAAGTGTTTCAAACTGAAGGGCATGTCCATCTTTGCTTGGAAGAGTCCAGGCTGAAAATAACTGTCCCCAACTCAACAGCTGTTCTAGAGTTCAAAGAACATGATAGGCACACTTGTTACACTTGACACACACATCCATAGAGGTCTCTGAGCCCTCTGAGGCCCCTCTCATACCCCCATTCAATCTCTGGTGGCTACTCTTGTGGCCTTTAACAACCCAGGGAGGGCGAGATGGTATCCAAGCTCATCTGGGAGGGTGAACAATGTGTGTTTATGCCAGAGCGATGGGTGGAATACTGTCAACAAGAACTGAGCAGATGGCCCATCTGGCCAGGCAATCTGTCCTTTCAGAAATTACTGCAGAGGTGGGGTGGAGTGGAAAAATAAGGCAGGAAGATGTGGATTCATAGTTCAGCCTGGCCACTAGCTGTTTGCCTTTGGGCATGTGATTACCCCTCTCTGAGCCTGTTTTCTTATCTGCAGGGTAGGGGTAATGGCACAGTTTTCATGGAGCTATTGCAAGAAGGAGCTGGGATAATGCACATAAAACTCCTAGTGGAGTGTTTGGGACACGGAAGCTGCTCGGCAGATACTAGTTCCATCAGTTTCTCTTCCCTATTCTGGCCCTCCCCAGTGTACCCTGTCCAAACTAGACCCTCTTTCCATGGACCCAGCCTCCCCTTAGTCTCCCACACCCTTTGATGGTGGAAGGTTCCTTCCTCACTGATGTTCCCAACTGCCCCCAGACACAACTCTCCTGTCTCCGTGCCTTTGTTCTGTAATGCTCTGCTGCACAAATGTGCGCACACACACACACACACACACACACACGCACGCGCCTGTGAAACCCTCCACCTTCGTCCTGAAAGGCTCCTTTGGATCCTGTAGCCCTCAGCAAGCACCACGACTGCAAATCTTTTGAGCCCTTGGGTCATATCCCTTCTAGTCATGTGTCCTCATGCGTCCAAGTTTGTGAAAGACTTAAGGAAGAACTTACTTCCCCTCCAGCCAGATGGAATGTCTCTCTCCTCGTAGCCTGTATTAGTTTACTAGGACTGCCATAACAAAATACACAGACTATGCGGCTTAAACAACAGAAATTTATTTTTTCACAGTTCTGGAGGCTGGAGGTCTGAGATCAAGGTGTCGGCAGAGTTGGTTTATTCTGAGGCCTCTCTGCTTGGCTTGCAGATGTCCATCTTCTCGCTGTGTCCTCACGTGGTCTTTTCTCTGTGCACATGCACCACTAAGTGTCTCTCTGTGTCCAAATGGACACCAGTCACATTTGATTAGGGCTCTCCTATATGACCTCACTGTAACTTAATTACCTCTTTAAAAGCTCTATATCCAAATACAGTAACACAAGGGGTTAGGACTTCAGCATATAAAGGGAGACACAATTCAGACCATAATATAACCCTTTATGCATTTTCAATTCTTCGAACCCTTGTCCTCAAGTTAGCACGATCTGTATGTTTATCTGATATTCCTCTACCAAACTGCGCTCTCGCAGAGGCCAGAAACAAAACCCAGCTCATACTCTGTCTCTTTTTGTCAGCACTAATAAATGCTCCCCTTTGGATGCACCACATCACCAATGTGATAGTATTTGGAGAAGGAGCCTTTAAGAGGTAATCAGGGTTAGATGAGGTGGTGCGATTGGAGCCCTGGTCCCTGGGATTTGTGTTCTTATAAGAAGAGACACCAGAGAGCTTGCTCTCTCTTTCCCCACAGAGCACACAAGAAAGTCCACGTGAGTATGCGGTGAGAAGACAGCCATGCACAAGCCAGGAAGAGAGTCCTCACCAGGGACCAAATTAGCCGGCACCTTTATCTGGGACTTTCCAGCCTCCAGGACAGTGAGAACTAAATTTCTATTGTTTAAACCACACAGTCTATGGTATGTTTTTGTGGCAGCCCAGGCTGACTAAGACAAAGGCTGATGTTCTCTCCTCTTATTTTTCTAACAGCTTTATTGAGATATAATTTACAAACCACACAATCCATCCATTTACAGTATAAAGTGCCATGGTTTTTAGTATATTCACAGAGCTGTGCGACCATCACCACAATCGGTTTTAAAACATTTTCTTCACCCCAAAAAGAAACCACATAGCCATTAATAGCCACTTCCTATTTCCTCCCAACTTCTATTCCAACCTTAGACACCACTGTATATACTTTCTGTCTCTGCAGATTTTCCTGCTCTGGACATTTCATATAAGTGGAATCTTACAATATGTGGTCTTCAGTGGTGGCTAGCTTCTTTCGCTTGGCATCACGTTTTTAAGTGTCATCTATGTTGTGGAGTGTATCAGTACTTTGTTCCTTTTTATTGCCAAATGATATTCCCTTGCATGAATATACCACACGTTATTTATCCATTCATCAGCTCATGGACACTTGGCTTGTTTCTGCTTTTTGGCTCTTATGAGAACTGCTGCCATGAACATTTTTGTGTAAGTTTTTGGGTGGACACACGTTTTCATGTCTCTTGGGTATATAAGCAGAAGTGAGTTTCACCTCCTGTTTTCCTGAGAAAATAGCACAGAAGTAATAAGAAAAGAAAAACCTACCAAATCTTTCCACCTCAAAATCAACCAACCTGTCTACATTCATCTTGTTACAATGAAAGAATTATTCCTGGTTGTCTTAAGCAATTCCTGCTGAGACTAGGTAATTTACAAAGAACAGAAATTTATTTCTCATAGTTCTGGAGGCTGGGAAGTCCAAGATCAAGGCACCAGTAGGTTTGGTGTCGGGTGAGGGCTCAGCACCTGCTTCCAAGATGGCGCCTCGAATGCTCCCTCCTCCAGAGAAGGCAAATGCAGCGTCCTCATGGCGGAAGACATGAAAGGGCAAACTCACTCCCGCAAGCCCTTCTGTAAGGCCATAATCCCATCCATAATGGCAGGGCCACTGTGGCTCAATCACCTTCTGAAAGGCCTCACCTCTTAGTACTGTCACACTGGGGAATAAGTTTCAACATGAGTTTTGGAGGGGACAAACACTGAAATCAGAGCACTGGTCCCATCTAGGGCTGTCCTACCAAGCCCAAGCCTGGGTTCTGAAACCTTGTTCTTACTCAAGGACTTTGTTTCTTCCAACATCCATTGTCTCTCCTGTGTCACCAACTTCTCCCCCTCTACTGGACCACTGCCATCAGTATATAGCCATGCTGAAATGTCTCCCAAATGAAGAACAATTCTCTAGATCCCACATCCCTTTCTGGCCACAACTTCATTTCTCTGCTCCAATTTATAGCAAAATTACTCGTAGATCTGCTCCCATTGTCTCTACTCCTTCACCTCCAATTTATTTCTAGTGCTATTTTAGTTGGGCTTTTATTCCTACCACTCTAATACAATAACCTCTTTTAGGGTCACTGATGCCTGCCATCTTGCCAAGTCAGTGGCTAAATCTTAGTCCTCAGGTCACTCTGCTCATCAACAGCATCTGACATACCTGATCCTTGCCACACTATCCTTGTCTTCTCGTATCCTGTGGGCCACTCTCTCCAATCTCTTTTGATGATCCTCCCTCTCTTCCAGTCCTCTAAATGTAGAAATGCCCCAGCACTCAGTCCTTTGTCATTTTTTTTCTCTATACTTTCACTCTTTATGTATTATTGTCCACTTTCACAGCTTTATTTTTATTTTTTTAACCAATGGGGTCTTGCTATGTTGCCCAGTCTGGAGTGCAGTGTCTATTCACAGGCACAATCACACTACTGATAAGCATGGGAGTTCTGACCTCCTCTGTTTCTGACCTGAGCTGGTTAGCCCCTCTTTGGGCAACCTGGTGGTTCCCTGCTCCCAGGAGGTCACCATACTTAGTGCAGACACCCAATAGGGATAGTGCACTACAGCCCAGAACTCCTAGGCTCAAGTGATTCCCTCCCGCCTCAGCCATTTGCAAGCCAGGAAGAGAGCCCCCAGCCTCCTGAGTATCTGGGACTACAGACATGTGCCATTGCACCTGGCCACTTTCACAGCTTTAAATCTTAACTATGCCAGCAGTCAGTAAACTTTCCATAAAAGGACAGAATGGTAAATATTCTAGGCTTTTTGAGCCAGACGGTCTCTGTTGCAACTCCTGCTGTTGCAGTGCAAAAGCAGCTATAGACAGTCCATAAATAGATGAGTGTGGCTGTGTTCCAATAAAACTTCACTTACAAAAAACAAGCAGCAGACACATTTAACCTGCAGGTTGTCGTTTGCTAAGCCCTGAATAATAAACACACACAAAAATTTGTTTCTTAGGCTATGCTTTCTTCTGAACTCCAGACCCATGTATCAATTGCTTGCTTTTGTCCCCGCTTGGTTGTTTACTAAGTGTTTCAAATTTAACACATCCAAAACAGAACTCATGTTTCCATCCACTTCCCCCGCCCACAAAAAAACACATTTCTTCAACATATTTCTTGATCTCAGTAAGTTGCATCCCATTTATTCAGTTACAGAATGCATCTCTACCTCCTTTCTTTCCTTCATACTCTCACCCAATCCACTAGCAAGAATGTTAGCTCTGCACTGAAGATACACCCGAATCTGAGCACATGTCATCTTTCCAAGTTTGTGATTACCTCCGTGGCCATGCGGACTACTGTAAAACCCTCCTCACTGGACCCCTTACCTCCAGGTAACAACCAGCATAACCTTTAAAAACTGTTAATCAGATCATCTCAATCAATTCCAAATGAAATCTAAATGCTTTATCCTAATGGAGGTCTGGTTTCATTCTTCTGCATATGAATATCCAATTTTCCCAGCACCATTTAATGAAGAGACTGTCTTTTCCCCAATGCATGCACCTCATGCCTTTGTTGAAAGTCAGTTGTATATTTCAAAATAGCTAGAAAAGAGGATTTTGAATGTTCCCAACACAAAGAAGGAGATGATAAATGTTTGAGGTGTTGTATATGCCAGTTACCCTGATTTGATCATCACACATTGTATACATGCATCTAAATATCACATGTACCTCATAAGTATGTACAATTATGACATGTAATTAAAAAGATTCTGTATTAGATCTAGCTCATGCATATTTCTCTAACCTCATGTCCTGAGACTCTTATCTTATTCCTTCTACTCTAGTCACATTGACCTTCCTGTTCCTTGAGAACATCAAGCTAATTCTCACCCCAGGACCTTTGCACCTATTCTCCACTCTGCCTGGAGTGCTCTCCATATGACTTGCATCATTACTTTGTCTCTGCTCAAAAGACATCTCTATAGAGATGTCTGTCCTGGCCAATCTCTCCAAAATATCTGCATAGAACCATCTCTCTCTCTCTCACCCTCTAAGTCCTCGTGGTTTTGTTTTATTTATAGGACTTCTAAGTCTTTGATGTTGTCTGCTTGTTTATTAGTTTATCAGTTCATCTCTCTCCCTCCAATAGAAGCTCATGAAAGCAAAGCCTTTATCATGTTCATCACCATGTTCCCAGTGCTTAGAACCGTGGCTCCCATGTCATAGGTGTTCAGCAAAGTATGTGTTGAAAGGGCGAATGTGTGGCTGTGTTGTCCACGTCACAGCCTGATGCCCACTTTATTTTTGTTCCATTGAGAAGGCTACAGGATGTGGCAAAATCAACCCCCCAGGAAGAGCCCATAGTTCTAGGTCCTAGTTCCGGCTCTGTCATTAGCTGTGTGACTGCAGGCGAGACATAGCCCTGGTGTGAGCCTTAGTTTTCTCACTCGTACCATGAAGATATCAATTTAGATATTTTATCAAGTCCCTTCCAGCTTGGATGTCAATGAATGAAATTGAATTAAGGCACTCTAATGGAATTTCAGAATCAGCAGGAGAGGTCCACAGGAAGCGATTCAGCAGCATCCTTCAAATGACCCCGCATCTTCCTAGCAGTCTTGGCGCTGGTGGAAGCAACTCTCCTTAATGAGAACACACCTTGGGTGCACAGCCGGAGCCAAAGGGCAGTGAGCTAAGCATTAACAAGGGAGAATAATAATGACTCTGGCCCTTCTGGATGCAAAAAGCCACATGCACCCAGCTTTGCTCGCTGCTCTCTCCAATGAGTGTTGAAGATCGTGAACTGATTCATGTTGCTGCCAAGAAAGCTTTTGTCCTACAAATATGACTCAGAAATGCAGGTCAATCAGATGTGTGTCACATCTTCAGGGAAAAAAAATACCGTGCTTAGTTAGGGTTTAGAGTCTGCAACTGAACGGAACGTGTCACTTAAATTTATTTGCTATGATATCACCACTAGACTGCTGTTAAAATGGGGAAGGATCGTCAGTCGGTGCTGCAGGGATTACCTTCAAGAGCAGCCACAGAAAAATGCCCCGGTTCTCCTCATTAAAAGCTGTAAGTCCTGAGCGTTTCCATGCTCCTGCTGCCTTCTCACGTCCCACTGCTTGTCAGGGCAATCTTTCAAAAGGATGGACTCAGGAAGGCTACCATTTACGTATGCAGAGGGCTGTATGCCTTGCAATGCACGTTTTCATTCATTATCTCATTGCTCTAACTTTCGGTGTGGAGTACCACCGAGCCCCAAGGAAACGACTGACCTTAAGTTTCAGTTTTGTGTCTTCTTTGTCCTGTGGTCTTGGGACAATCACTTTCCCACTCTGGGCCTCAGTTTCCCCATCTACAACCTGAAAGTATTCACGGAGTCCCAGTTGGGCATTCCCAGATGCCCGGAGGTATTTGAAGGTTGAAACTGAGACCCAAGAGCTGTTTCCATATTCCAAAACACCCCCTGGGACTTCTACATTTGCCCATGACCAGACCACACAAGTTAATTAAAATGTCAAGCTTCTTTGCTTTGCGATGCAATGATACCAATTCAGGTGGTGGCTTAGAGTCTCTCACGCTGATCAGAACCTCTGAGAGGCTATAAGTAATGTCACAGGAAATCCTGGAATGTTATTTTATTGCCCACTTTGCTACATGTCTGATTAATAAAATAGGGGAGTAGGAAATTAATCACTTTACACCTGCAGGAGTGAGGTCAAGACCTGCCAAAGGAAAAAGGGGGTGAAGAAAAGTGGGCGGTGCCTTATGATGGGTGCTGAAAATGTTGCCCCTCCACCCAATCCCCAGATAATCTCTGATATTCCCTTTCTAGTTCTAAATTCTATGATTCCAACATTTATATTCATCTGAGAATGTATTATCATCCACTAGGGAAATTGGAGAGGATACCACTGTTTGCTTTCCTTTAAAAATAGTGCTTTCCCAATGTAGTCACCCCCAGGCACAAGCACAAAGGGAAAACAATTAATTACAGGGTACAGGGTAGATGCAGCCATGACAAGGTCCTGAAAAAAAATCAATATGGCACCAGTTTTAAAGAGATATCTTGCATCCTGTCCTGAAGTTCAGCAGCTGTTGGCTCTGCTGAGCAAGGACAAAAAAACCAGATTCCACCAGGGGACACCCTCTGACTTTGAGGATCTGTGGATGAAAATATGGGACATGTTGACAATAGAGCTCTAAACTCAGGGACCGTGTTATGTGATGTTTGGCAAGTCATTTATCTTCTCGGGACCTCAGTTTCCCCCTCTGTAGAGTTACCAGGGAGTCGGGTGGTAGTGGATGTTGTGTGCACCCGCCAGCTCCCCTACTCCCCCGTACCTCCATTCCCACCTGCGCTGAGTGTTGGCTGCCAACAGCTCATAGCTGCCCCCTCTCTGGGAACTGCCCTCAGCTGAAGGAGGCCACCTCATTTGATAGGGTATGTCCCACCCCACGCCCCAGCCTGCAGCCAATCACAGACTGACATGGCAGCATAACTGTCCGGCCCTTGCCCCAGGGCAGCACCAGCTCTGGGGTGCCCAAGCTCCCATGGGATCAGGAGGATGCTGGACTTCAGTGAGGGCCACATCCTTGCTGTGCTGCCTGCTGCCTTGTCCCAGGACATTGTGTGTCTCTGAGTCCCTGTCTCAGGCTCTGCTCCTGACCTAGGGCACCAATGCTTACAAGATACTTATAGCTGTATTCGCTGACTCTTCAACTACTCTAGGTGAGCGCTTTCTGGAGCATGGCTGGGCCGCCCTGGAAGCATGTTGTCATGGTCCTTTCTCCATAGGAAGTTTTATCCCTTGGCCCCGCAAAATTGTATCACCCTAAATGCTTCATTTTGCTCTAACCAGCTGGTTAAAGTCACCATGGCTGTCACGCCCTTGGGCTCCTCTGTATTTGCTTCCTGTGTTTATCTCATCAAAATTCCAGATCAGCCCTCCAGAGGGTACAGTTTGTTCCTGTTGCTCCAAAAACTGTTTCTCCCCTGGGTGGCTTCCATCTCATTCAGCCCTGGGGAAGTGGCGAGAGCTGAGCTCCATGGGGAGCAAGACGGCATCTTAACCCCTGGCTCAGCCCCTCGTGGACTGTGCGAGCCTCAGCATCATCGTGCTTATAAAACAAGGGATGGATCAATATCTATTATCCGATATCTCTTGGATCACTGTCTATTAAAATATGGGGATCGCACACATTCAAATCATCTGGGGAGCTTGTTTTACATTTAGATTCCTGAGTCCCATCCTGGATCCACTGTGTTAGAATCTCCAGCACTGCATGTGGGGCTGGGGAAGAGGCGCGGCAAACAAGCCCCTGCAGAACAGTAATATCCGAGACCACTGAACTGGGACTTCCAAGGCTTGTTCCTGCTCCCATGTCCAATGGCTTTAAAATGGACATTTCTCAGATGGGTAGGGCAGATATTAGTGCTGCATTCATGACAATAGTCTCCCTTCAAGATGTTCAACCAGAAATTTCCTTTCCAAGGGATGAATAAGCTTTTTAAAGCACAGGGTCTGTAGTCCCCCAACCCTCACGTGTCACCCCTTAATGTCTCGTGCACACTCCTACCTACAGCACCATCCCCAAGACTGTGGCACAAGATCCCTTCTGCGTTACACTTATTTACTCTCATTGGAGGCTTTCATGGTTGCAGAAAACCCATTTGGATACAATCACCTCGATTCCCCACGATGCTAGGACTGAGTCATGAGCTATCTTGAGTGCCAGCCTGAGGGATCTGGACTTCATTCCTTGGGCCACTTTCCCCACACTGCTTTCCATAGCACCCCGCTTCCACCAAAGAGAGGGGAAGAGGGTTTCCCCAGGGAGCCTGAGAGCAATGGCCCATTCTCTCCCTTCCCGTGTGAAGCTTGCCTCGTGCTGCTTTGCACTGCATCCCGGATACAGTTTGGACACGGAGCTTTTTTTCCCAAGGAACACCGTTCACATCTTGTAGGAACCAGCATGTCTAAGAACACCATTTGGGAAACTGCCCTGGACAGTGGCTGTGAGGAGACACATCTGAAGGTTCTCAAGCCGGGTGGACACCTGCGAGGGTGAGTATCTTAAGGCAACCCAGGTGAAAGCTGTTGGCAATGAAATGGAGCTGTCAAGGCTGCAGGCTGGGAGACCTGTGGCGAGGCTGTTGTGACGGTCCGTGGGACAATGATGGGTCTGAACTACCGCAGGCCAGCAGAGGACACCAGGAAGAGGCAGCTGCAAGGGACACAGAAGAGGAGGAACAATGGAAGCCTGGGAAGCTTGTGCTTTGACCCTCGCTGCCTGCAGGGTCCTCAGGCCTCTCCTGGGCACTTGTTCTGAAGGCCCTTCAGCTCGACTCTGCTAACTGTTTGGTGCAGCAGGAATAGCACCAAGCCTGCCCTGTGGAGATGATGGGAACTGTGACTCCCAGGCCACTGATTTTGCCCTGACGCCAGCATCCGGGGGCTCCCCCTCTGTGCCTGCAGCCTCCTGTCTCCCCTTCCATCTTCTCTCCCAGCCCCTCATCTGCCTGCAGAGCTCACTGAGGCAGTGTGCTGGGCTCATGGTCAAGCCTGATGTCCTAGGTCCCCACCAGCTGACACCCAGCTGCTCACCGGAGAGTCTGCCAGCCACCTTCATTTACCTTCTCTTCATTAACCCTCCCATTCCTGCCCCATTTTATAAATTAGAGGGGGAATAACTTCTGTCAAGGCCACACTGCCAATGAGTAGTGGAACCAGGACCTAAACTCTACTTTCTTTCCAGGTTCTATGCTGTTTTATTACAATTCCAAGGTATGATCAATTTAGTCAATCCATCTGCCCATTGCCCCCCGCCCCCCCGTCTCATTCCAAAGATGAGCACAGTCTCTATCCCTCCCTTTACAACCTCAAGGGCACCGCAGGTGTGCCGGGAGACCCTACTGCTTTCATGAGTCTACCTTGGAGATGTTTTCAGGCTGAGTGAGTTTCCTAAGCAAGAGTCCACCCAGCGACTCCTGCCCAGTGATTTTTAGCAAATGCTGAGAGCCACAAAACATTCAAAAATTGCCCTCATAAGAGTTTAATAACTCGCTGGGATGGGCATGGGAGCTGCCACACCCCACGCGGACTCTCGCGTAGCTGCTGCCGGGCTGGGCAGGGCTGGCTCCACAGCAGGGTCTGGCCTCCGTAGGTGGGCCTGGCTCTTCTTGGGTAGCAAAGGCCCCTCGGCCCTGCGGCTTGCACAGCATGCCCAGGAGAGAGGAGGGGGTGGGGGCCAAACTCCTTGTGCGAGTGAGAATGCCCACTGCTCAAGGTGTGCACCATGGGACTCCACCAAGAGGGCAAGGCCACTGGGCCGAGAGTGCAGATGGGGTCTGATGGAGGAAAGAGCAGCAGGGAGGGCACAGGGGAGCTCTGATAGTCATGGAAGAGGAGGTGGAGAGCTTGGGTAGGACCAGGGCAGGCTGGGGACAGGTGTGGGCCTGGAGCAGAGTGTGGGCGAGCCAGAGAGCAGGAGAGGGCCAGAGTGGAGCGTGGACGGCCAGGCAGTAACAGCAGCCTGTCCTGGCTGCTTGCCACTGTCCTCGTGTCAAACCCATGCTAGCTTGACTGTCACTTCTGCCCTTATCAGCTGCTGCCTAGGGGAGGGAACACACAGAAAAACAGTTCTCAGTAACGAGTCTGATCCACATATTCTGGGGTCCCTTAGCGAATGCAGGAGGGTGGTCTGGGCCGGGGGTGGGGGGAGGGGAGCGTTGCCATGGAGATCACAGCCAAGTCACGGTGCAGCTGGAATCCCCCTCGCCTCTGGTTCAGTGTTCTTTTCAGAGTGCTGTGCTGTCGGCCGTTCCGAAGATCCTGGAGGCAGGCGGGCTCTCCCAAGCCCGGCGGGTTCTTCCTCAGTTGTGCAAAGTAGCGGGGTCTCTAGGAAACTCACAGAATCCCCGTGGTTTCTGCATTCCTGTTCTGTGGGATGATGGTACTACCTCTGCCATGCCCTCCCACCATCCTCACCTTCATGTCTCCCCTCCTACCTTGGACCGGGACTCCTGACGATGCTGCCTGCCCCCAGCCCCTTTCCGAAGGCTCTGCCCTGTCCTCTGCAGCCACTGGAAATGCCCACGTTTGTGGCTAATGGAGGCAGATAGGACTTTCCCCTTTGGAAGCCAGATCAGTTGGACAAACCTGGTTGCCGAGTGCTTTCAGGTGCGTCACCGTCAGTCCAGCGTTGAAAGGCAACACCATGTGGCTGATGTCAATAAACAGACACCAGGGGTAGCTCCAACCCAACAGCTCAACAGGCACTTACTGAGCATCTATTATGTGCCAGACACTGCACTGGAGACAAAGGGACGAGGCACTCACAGACACGGAAAACCACTAAATCCTACATGATAAAGTCAGTAATGGAAATAAGTTCAAAGTGTTTTCAGAAGCGGAGGAAATCTGCTTGGGGCTCAGAGGGTGTTGCAGTGGCCTGGTCAAGAATCACTGGGGCCATGTGTAGTCACTGGCGCCGTAAATGGAGAGAAACAGACACTCTGAGTCATTCAAAGGCTAGACGGGCTAGACCCCGAGGATCTGTGGAGCGTGGAGGAAACGGTGCTTGGGGAACGGGGTGGGTGAGAGTCAGGGGCATTCCCTGGGATAGGAGCCCCAGGAAGGAGGAAGATTTGAGGCAGCAAGAGGGCTTTGTGTCACTTGCTTCGTAACAGCCACCATCAGATCAGGGAGTTTGACTCGTTTCGTTAGAATAAAGTCCACGTCACTATGGGAAGTGACCCCAACATTCCCTTCTCAGACTGTCAGAACCCCACCCTTTCCCAGCCTGGCTCAAACCTCACCTTCTCTGCGAAGCCTTCCTTAAACACAGCAGGGCCCATCACCCCTCGTTTGGGGTCATCTCAGTGCTTTGCTTGTTCATCGGTGACGGCACCAGGGTCTCGCCTGCCTGGGGGTAGAGCCAGCTGCACAGGCGTGTCACCCTCTCCAGGGCCCCGGCCCTGTGTTTGTCATCCTTGTGCTTCTCCCGGTGCCTGATGCCACGCCCTGTGCATGACAGGATGAGCAAACAGGTGCCACATCAAACCAAATCGCAGGGCTTCTGCTTAGCAAGGGCAAGGAGCAGGGGAATGTCTGGAGCCCTCACCTGAAGCTTCAGGAGGAAACCAACCTGCAAGAAGCAATGGCCAGACCGCAGTTCCTCTCTCTGCACCAATGAATCCAAGCCCAGAGGAAGGAGCCTGGCAGCATGTCGCCTCTCTGCTCGTCTGCCTTCAAGAGCTTTGCTCTATGAAGGGGGCTGGCCCCTAAGTGGAGGTGACAGGTGGCTGGCTCTGGCCACCCATGTACACAGTTGTGGGCCTATTTCTGTGGCAGGTGGAATTTTCAGTCTGAATCCAGGCATCCGAGGATGCCCTGGGCTAATCTGGAGCCCTGGGGCTTATCTCCCTGCATTCTCCACTCGGCTTCCCCCCGTGCTGAGTGCCTGCCCCCTGCACCTGTCTCTGAGCACCCATCTGCCAACGTCGGCATCCTGTTCCCAGAGTGGCCACCAAGGGATCTGTCCTCAGACCCTCACTTTGAACTCTACCCCTCACCCGTGTTTCCAGACATGATGCTCAGCGAGGGGGCTCAGAGGATCCTTCCCGAAGCCACACCCTGAGCCAGGCACCTGTGAGAGGAGGGGTTGCAGGGTCCATCATAGTGTCCGACACATAGTAGCTGCTCAGCGGATGCTTGTTGAGTGAATGTTGGGTACAAGAATAATACAGCACCTGTCCTAAAGCAGCCCAGGATTTGGCAGAAGAGACACTAGACAGGGAGGCTAGCGTGGGACCTGGGATCAGACCGCATGACTTCAGTACAAATTCTGCTGTGCACGGGCTGGGTGACTTTGGCTTCTCTGTGCCCCTGTTTGCTCATCTGTGAAACCCAGATGATAATGACACCTGCCCCCCAGGGCTGTTGAAGGGATTCAATGACATATGAAAGTGTATAGCACAGTGCCTGGCACATAGCAGTGCCTAGAAGACTCCTTGAGAGGATGAATAAGTGAATAAGTTAGTGAGTGAGGGAATGAACAAATGAATGAAGTACAGAAGTGCTATGAAAACAGGGAGCATTTGGGGAGCTGAGTGGAGGGGCAGTGTTGGAAATGGGGTTCCACTGAGTGGAGCTGGGGAGACAGCACCCCGAGCACAGCCTGGGCAGCGGCAGAGAGACAGGAACACGCGGGGCAGCTCGGGGAGCAGGTGATTCGGTCTGGCTGGGCCGAGAAGGGCAGACGGGGAGCCTCAGGAGATGGGCCTGAGGGAAGCTTGGGCCCAGGCTAGCGGGGCCCTGAACGCCAGGCTGGAGCTCAGCAAAGAACTCTGCCATGGGGGAGGGGAAGGAATGCCCAGGGCAGGAAGCAGGTGACACCCAGAGGGCCACAAAGGGAGCAACATCAGCCTGCCTCCCGCTGCACCCAGGCCTGGTTCAAACAGAGCTGCTCTGTGAGGATGAGCCAGGGCCGGGAGGAGGCCCTGGAAGCCTTCACTGCTGGTATGTCAGTCAGCGTTACGGAGTCTGCTGGCTGGGAGACTTCAGTCCACCTCATCCGACTCTCCCATCCCAGAGCAGGGAAGGGACTTGCCTGAACGCAAGAGCTCTTGGACCTCTGTCCCCTGGCACCTGAATATCTCCCTTTAACCTGAACTCAGCATCAGTAAGTTAAACCCATCCGAGGCAAAGGAAATGAAAATAAATCCCACCAGCCATCCCAGCACCCATTATAAAGCCCTGGTATTTTACCCTTGGACAGCTGAGGCCAGGTGAGGTGAGGCTGCCTGTCCCAAGGGCTGATGGAGTCCATCTTTCAAAGCAGCATGGCATGAGACATGTATTCATTCATTCACTCACTCAACAAGCGTCTGTCGAGCGTTAGCGTGTTGCTCTGTGCCGGGAGCTGCCTGACTTTGGAAAGGCCACAGGTGTGGCATCTGGCTGCAGGCTAATTCTGGCCATGCTTTTCCCACGTGTGGGCTTGGGCACGTTCTGTCATCTTCCTGAGCCTTGGCTTTGTCGTCTGTAAAGTAAGGATGCAGTGCCGAGCTCCTGGCATTGCAGTCATTATTAAGCAGGGTCATGTGAGTAAAGAGCCCATGCCCAGTCCATAGGAGAAGGTCCTGGTGCTGTCCCCAGCCCACACACCTCGCTCCTATACATTTTTTGCCACCCTCCTGAGCTCCAAGGGAGAGCCTAGGTTCTGGGGGACTTAATTGCTTCCTTCTGATAAATACCATGGGCCATAAAAGCTGATAACCGCAACAGGTGCCTCTGACATTTTGAGGTGTCACATCTCCTTGAGGAAGCATCGCTTGCCACTCTGCACGCTGGGGATCCGGGGAGCCCAGCCCACACTGCTGGCAGAGAGGAATAAGCTCTGACAGCAGCAGGGACGCGGTGACGGATAAGGTGCTGTCACTCCCCGTCCGCCGCCGTGCTCAAGTATCAGAGCACTTGGCTGAAAATGCCAAGCAATCTCCTCCTCCAGAATTCATCAAAGGCTGTGGGGGTTTGGGGAATAAATAGCAGGGATGCTGAAAACAATTGCCAATGTGTTCATGAAATGACACAGTGGGGGCCCCCTGTGCTTCACGCTTTCGCCTTTCCTTCCACCCATTATGTATTGGGGTGCTGTGGGTCCCAGGCCTCAGGTGAGTTGGGTTAGGCACTCAACCCACCGGAGCCACAGTTTCTTCACGTGGGAATAAGAAAATCTACTTGAGTTTATTGTGAGGGTTGAATTACGTGGGGCGTTCTAAGGTTTTGTATTGGGAGAACCTTTGTAGCCAGGGATTCTTAACCCTGACTGCAGTTAGACACACCTGGGGAGTTATTAAAAACTGCCTCTGTTTGAGACCCACCTCTGGATAATTTTATTTAATTGGTCTGGGCTGGGGCCTGGGCATCCTTTGGTTTGTTAAACCTTCCTTTCTGAGGCAGGGTTGAGAACCCTGACATAAAAAATCTGCCTACTCATTGAGGTTTAAAACATGGGACACATGGTCATATGTAAACCTTGAAAGATGCCTCTGAGGAGAGTGCAGATAACAGGTCGTGGGGCAGGTGTAAGATTGGATTCAGGAACACTGACTAGAGGCTCTCCACTCGCCGTGTGGTCCACGAAGCAGCAGTACTGGCCCTCCTTGTTAGAAAGGCAGGATAGCAGGATACGTTCTGAGCAACTAACAATGGAGAGTCTGCATATTAATAAGATCCCAGGTGATGGATACAGTCGTCCCTTGGTATCTGTAGGGGACTGGTTCCAGGACCCCTGATAGATACCAAAATCCACAGATGTTAAACCTCTGATATAAAATGGTATAGTATTTTTGCATGTAACCTATGCATATCCTCCTACATAATTCAAATCATCTCTAAATTACTTATAATACCTAATACAATGTAAATGCTACATAAATAGTTGTTATACTGTACTGTTTTTATTTATATTATTTTATTGTCATGTCAGTCTTTTAATTAAAAAAAAATTTACAATCTGCCATTGGTAGAATTCACAGATGCAGAAACCACAGGTCCAGAGGGCTGACTCTGCACGCATGAGAGCCTAGGAAGGCCTGGGGTTGAGGAGTGTGTACTGCACGGGTCCAGGCTGGAGGTGATGATGACCCCACGCAAAGCAGGAGAGTGGGGATTCAGAGTAGGAGGAGGCCAATGTGAGAGGAACCGAGATGATGGAGGTGGGTGGCCTGGTGTGGAGGCCGAGAGAGAGGAGTTGAGAACAAGCACGCATTTCTTATTTGGCCCTAGCAGGATGAGAGCCTGTCTGTCTGCAGGTTTGTGGGGAAAGGCTGATGAGTTATGTTCTTTAATTCAACTATTTTGCACAGCCCTTACATGGATAATTATCTTGCCACTTTTGTGCATTACTTAGCAAAAAGAACCTACCTAAACATCCTCACTCTGGTGTAGTTAGGAAAGGGATTTTTGGTTACAAGTTTTCACATTTGGAAACAGGCTTAGAGGACTTAAGTACTCGATCCTGGTCATACACCTAGGAACTGGCAGAATAAAGCCTGAATGAAGATATTCTGACTTCAAGTCCTGTGCTTTTTTCCAAGTCTGTGTGGTATTCTTTTGTTTCATCATTTTGTGTCCCTGTGATCTTTGTTGTTGCAATTGTCCGTGTACTGCTTGAGTGTCTAATTAAGTCAACATAATGGAGCCCTCCTGGAATGGCTTGATAGAGTCTCTTTTATTAGTCAGTGGTTCTTTCAAAGAGAACTGAATAATAGGCACATACTCAACACAGAACCACTTCTGGTCACCAAAATGTGTGAGGCTTTTCCCACACTGACCAATCCTCCAACACCAGCTGGGTGTCCTAGGATTTGATTCTATTCTGACACTATCCACCTGGAGTTACAGTCAAATCCCTTGGGTTAAGAGCTGAGTCCCACAGAACTGCCTCAACTTAAAATCTTAAGTGCAGACCTCCAGCACTTCTGACCAACTGACCCATGACCCCCTCCTCAGGTTCAATCATTCGCTAGAGTTGCTCACAGATCTGAGGAAAACACTTATGTTCACCCATGTATTATAACAGGATAGGACTCAGGAACATACAGATGGAAGAGATTCATAGGACACAGCACAGGGGAAGGGACACAGAGCTCCTACGCCCTCTCTGGGCTTACCACCCTCTATGTGTTAGCAGCCCAGAAGTTCCCCAAACCCTGTAGTTCAGGGACTTTCATGGAGGCTTCACCACAGGGGCATGATTGATGATTCGCCCAGTCTCCAGCCCCTCTCATCTGTCTGGAAGATCACTGTGGGGACAGTTCTAAGCTTCTAATCATGGCTTGGTCTTCCTAGTGACCAGCGCCCATCCAGAAACTTTAGAGTTGCCTCTTAAACAAAAGATGCCTCTATCATGTAGGAAATTCCAAGAGATTAGGAGCTCCGTATTAGGAACCAGGGTCAAAGACCAAATACTAGAACAAAAGATTCTCCTAGCACCCCAACTTCTTAGGAAATTACAAAGGTTTTAGAAGCCCTGTGCCAGGAATCAGTGATGAAGACTCTTGGTAAGCTGGAAAAGCATTGTTATCCAGGAGTCCTTTCATTGGTTATGATGAGATCAATAATTTTTTAAATATTGTTAATAATAAAATTATGTTAAAATAATAGAAACAACTAAGCAGAGGCATCAGTCATGTGTTCTGCAAGCCTGATGAAGGTGGACAGTATGATCCTGGGGAAGGGACTCCTGGGCCCTAACCCTGCCCCTGCCACCTGCCACTGTGTGACTTGGCAGGTGTCACATTTCACACACAGAAATGGGAGGACCATTTCTCCTCGCTGGCTTTCCATAGCTCACCTGTGAAACAAATATATCCCATCTCTAAATCACTGGGCTTCTAACAGAAGTTTGTAAATGGATTTCTCCTTTCTTAGGCATATTTGTAAAGAACACAGCATAAAGAACAAGGTATGAGACAGCAGATATGTACATGAAATAAATGAGTATGAGGTGAGCCAAAACACAACAGTGGGTACTCCGGGAGAGGTCCGTCCATCTGCAGAGACTGAAGGAAGCTATGAAGAAAGCACTGGGCTCCAGTGGGCAAAGGTGAGGCTGGCCAGGGAAAGGGGTAACTCCACTCACCCATTCATTGACTGGCACTGAATACCCACCCTGTTCTGGGGGCAAGGATATGAATAAGACATGACCTTTGGCCTTCAAAGAGTTCCCAGACTGTTGTAGGAGACAGATCTGTGAATAGATGAGTGCCATTGTAGAAATGTGGCCAAGTTGGTGGGGGGAGGAGATGAAAGAGAAGCCCAGTCATTTTTTGGGGGGGTGGAGAAAATATGCAACAGAAAAGGTTGAATTTGCACTGACATTGGGGGATTAGTGGAGGTTGCCACCTGAAGGAGGGAGCACAGTCCAGGCAGAGGGAACAGCATGGATGAAGGCACAGAGCCACGAAGGGCAGGACAGACAGCACAGAGTGCATGCTGGGAACTGAGGGGAGAAGAGTGCGGGAGAAAAGTCTTGGATGCCAAGGGAGGGGTTTGGACCTTGTCAAGGGCATGAGATCGCTAGATCTGTGCCTTTAAAAGAACACTCTAGCAAAAGGATAGAGGGACGATTATATCAGGGTGAGAAAAACATAAGGAAACCTGGTTGAGAAGCTGAAGAAAAAGTCCATTAGAGAAATGGAGTCGAACTAGTGCCCCTGGCACAAAAGGGCAAGAATGGCGGTGATCAACCTTTCAGGACAACAGACAGTTCCTTTCTCACTCCGATCCCCTTTTGCCAGAATGTTTTATAAATATGCCACACAATTATGTTTAAAATAGCTACCATTTATTGGGTGCCAGGAACCTTGCACACACTAGATCTTTTAATCTCAAATAACAACTCTGAAAGGCAATGGTTACTGGACCCATGTTGCTGGTGAAAAACACTGGGTCTCACTGAGGAATCCCGTATCCAGAGTCACGCAGCGGGTGAGGAACACAGTCAGAACTTCATTATGCCATTGACCATTGCATCATTAAGACACGCCCAAATATCCTCTAATTCTGAAGTGTTAATTAATTCATTTTTTCCATTTTTGTTCATTAAAAGCATATGGTTCCAGCCAGGAATTCTAATTAGCCATTCCAAACTGACACACTGTACTGCTTGTACTTCTAGCCCAAACCAAAGAGATTTGGCATCCTTGTTAGCTGTGCTGTTTTGATGTGAGTTAGCTGCAAATATATCTGTGTGGTTTTTTTGAAATATTGCAATGATTTTGAAAATTCTTCAATCCCCCTTCAAAGACCCCTAGGGATCTTTGGTCCTTAAGCTGGGAACCAGGAGATTGGAAGGTGAAGAAGGCACAGTGTGGGAACTCTGGCATTCTAGTTAGGGTTTACAAATTGGTCTTCTCCAGCAAGCTGAGAAAATACTCAGCCCTATCACCTCCTGTCCCCATCTCGGGTACATTTCCTCTCATTTCCACAAAGTCGGGCCTGTGATTATTTTCAGTTCCAACATGAGCTTGTCACTGTGTGGAGTAGAAATGAGGTGGATGTCAAATAAATACCTGATAGAGTTTTTGCCTCAGAAACTGGGGAGTGTTCAGAGAACTTTCAACACAAATGAGAATCCTACTGTAATATGTTCTGGGACACCGTTTGTTTGTTTCTTTGGTCGGAGTTCAGGATCTCACTGCCTTCTACTGGGATTTTGCAGCTGTCTCTAATTTCTCCCCCTTTGGTGTGTCCTGCATACAACCTCAGAGCAGAGCAGAGCAACTCTAATAAGTTACTTCCCTGCTTCAAGACTCTCAATGGCTCCCTATTGCCTCCCTATATGGTTCCTAGTCCTTAGCTGGGTATTGAGGGCCCTGCACAATTTAGCCATGGCCTGTCATTCTAAACTCATATCCTGCCGCGCCTCTCCACAAGCATTATGGTGCAGCCACGCGGGTCTGATTGCTATTCCAGAAATACACTGCTCGGGATGAGCAGACGTTGCCTTATCGGTTTCTTGCCACATGGGCCTCCCCATTAAGGCAAAGTGTTTCACCAAGATCACAACGAACGGAGTCTGCTAGCAAGATGGAAGTCAGCATCGGCAATTTTATCACAGAAGCTACATCCCCTCGATGTTGTGGTACTCTACTTATTAGAAGCAAGTCACCCGAGAGGAGGGGATTACACAGGCCTTGAATTCCAGAAGGTGAGGATTGTTGGGAGGCATCTTAGGAGCTGCCTAATATAATACTTGCAGAAGACTCATCATCCCTGTACAAGCCGAATCAAATCCTGCTTCTCAAAGATTGCTCTTTATGTCTCAGTCAGAACAATTCTCTCTCCCTCCATAATATCCTCCTCCCACATTGTTTCAGTGTCTTTCTAGAGGAGCACTTGTCTTAATGACTATGTCAGAGACCCTGAGAGATGTCTGTCTTCACCACCATTTGGGGGGCCCTGGAGGGCAGGAACCCTGTCTGTTTCTGTCTCTGCACTTCTCACGGCCTCATAGAACAGAGGAGATCTCAGTAAATGCTAGCTCAAGTGAATTGGCCAACTCTTCCACTCCTTTAGAAACAGCTTTTAGTTTTCAATCTCAAACACAGAAAGTAATTCACTGAGAGGGCAATAATCCTGGGTGGTACAGGAATCTTTTTTTAAATCTTTTCTCAGATTTAAAAAAATCCAGCATTGGGCAGGTTAAGAAATAGGAATTTACCATGAACTGGAGCAGAGAGAAACAAATGTCTCAGAAAACATTCATGTAGACCATATATAAAAATCCACAAGTTAATGATCATAGCAATAATAAATAGAACTTGCCATGCCAAGAACCCGGTACTTCACCCGCCTTGGACCACAGAATCCTCACTGTAGTCCTACCATGTTGGCAAGTTTATTATCCCCATTCTACAAATAAGAAAGGTCAGACGTAAAGAGGTAGGAAACCTGCCCAGTATTCTAGGTCTGATGACAAAGGCTGGGCTCTTCACAGCTCCCTGGCTGCCTCCTATACATCAAGAATTTCCTTTCTCTGATTACTATTTAAAAGGCTGTGATTTCACTACAGTGAACTGTAGCCTACCTTGGTGAGCAGGTAGGCCCAGTTACTGTACATAAGCCTGCACAGCAGGAGAGCCAGATTGTTGCCTCGGTTATGTCCCAAACTTGCAGTAGAACCCTGGAAGAGTCACTTTCCTTCTCACGGTCTCAATTTTTCCTCATGAAAACAGATGCAAATTATGTATGTCCAACACAATTCTAAAAGTATGTAAGATTTAATTATAAACCATCATCGATAATTTATGTTGTATTGCTAAAATACATATTAAAATCAGATCATTGTTAATTTTGTCAAAAATACCTCTGGCTTTTTTTTTTTCTTATAAAGGGGGAACCATTTCAAGTTACATTTTTAAAATATCATCGTGGAATAAAGAAGATAGGCTTCAGTGATGTCATTTGGGACACTTTTTTAATGAGGTCTTTTTTAGAAGATCTTGTCAATAAGTCATAACAGTCTGTTCCCTATTGCGGACCCAGAGGTTCCATTACGGACCATTTAGAAAGATTAAAGAACACTCTCTCTGGGGGGACTTGGTTCTCAGAGCATCTAGAATATCACATTAAGCATCTGAAATACTCATTTTCAGTTCCTAACAGTGGATTAATGAATCTACAAAGAACACACTTATTAACACCAACATATGCTGAGGGATAATGGACCTAATCCACATTCTCATCTGTCTCTTTCTACCTGGGAATAAAGAGAAAGGAAAGTGAGAATGCAGCTGGCTTCCCAGCCAACACTCTCGCCCTCCTCATTGTGCGTGCTGGCAGGAGGTAGCGTGATCGATGGAACACTGGTCTTGGGGTCAAGTACGTGGGGTGCAAGCCCTGACTAGGCCACTCGCCTCATCTCAGATGACCCTCTCTGAGCCTCATTTTCTTTGTTTTAGGCTAGATCGGTGATATCCAGAATGTGCATCCCAGAACTCAAGGCTTTTCTTCCTCGGTCCCCATGGGGATGCTGTTGGGTGATAATTGGATGAAAGGGTTTCTCAGCATTAAATACTTTTGTTAGGAAACCACTGGGCTGGTTGAGTGTCTTTTCCAGTTACTTAGGTTTGGGAGGCGATAGAAAAATATCTATTGATGTGTTTGTATTTTTTAATTTTCTTTTAATTTATAATCCAAGCCTTTAAAATTCCAAAATATGTGGTTATATACCTTGATGTCTAAAACAATGTATGAATAAGTACCGTATCATCAGATTGAGCCTTCTTGGGGTCTCACAGGGTCAGTATCAGAATTCTTTGGTAGAGGTAATAGTGTCAGATCGCAGAGCTGGAAGAAACCAGAAGAGATTCATTTGAGAAGGAAACCGAGGCTCAGAGGTTATGCAACAAAGAGGGGAGTAGACACTGGGGTTTCTGTCTCCTTGTCCAGGCTGCTTTTTGCCATCTCAAGCTCCTTGCCCTGCTGTCTCCATCCTGTAACATCACAGCTTTGTCCTGTGATCACCTTGGGCATCATGTCATCCTTCCTAAACTGTCAGATCCTGGAGGGACAGGACTCTTCTGCCACCACCTTCTGTGTGTTTTGTCCCACCACCTTCTGGTGGACCTGCAGATATTCATCATCATCAGGAAAAGAAAAAGACCTTATGAAGATAAATCGCAGTTGCCTTTTCTTTTGTGAGGAACTCCGTAAACTGGAATCCCTCTCCACAAATTATGGAACACACAGACTGAGGTGTCATCCGCTGCGGAAAACAATGATTCACCCAAGTTTTCCTGCCTAGAGATTTAAATCTGGCTGTCCCTCTCCTCGCTGTCAATCAGCTTCTCCTCTTCTGAGCCTCACGTCCCCAAGGAGGACACAGAAGGGGCTGATCCCAACATGCCCAGTCCCTCCAACCAGGCTCACCAGTCAGGTAAACGTGTTCCCCTTCCTTGGGGAGGCTGAGTAAAGGGAGGGGGAGGGCTGTGGGGAGGCCAGGGGTGTTACCCTAGTGGACGTCCCTCCACACGGAAACACAAGGAGTGGGGAAACAATGTTCCCCCCAAGAGCTAGTAATAATAATAATAATAAACATACAAATATTGAACATTTAATGTGCCAGACTCTGAAAGCATATTACCTTGTCTCCTCATGACAATCTCATGATGTCGGCGGTAGAGAAACCGAGGCATAGAAGATGTCACTGCCCAAAAGTCACACAGGTCATCTGACTGCAAACTCTCCTTCCTGACCACTGGCTCTAGACCAGCTCTCTCTATGGCTGCAGGACCTGACACTTGCTCGTGACCTCTCCAAGCCGTGGGTCCCTCGAGTGTATAAAGAGAGTCATAGTCATTCCTAAAGCTCGGGCTGGGTGAAGATCATGCACCAGAACGTGCTTCTGTTTGGCAGCTGGTTGGGTTGGAGAGACTGGAGCACGGCTTCAGAGTCAACCAGGAGATTCAAATTCTTTACACATACGAAGGACGATAATATCTACAGCGTGTGGACAGACCTACATCCACAGCACGGCTGTATATCGATGGCATAGGACTACTAGGCATCCAAGCTGAAGAGAGCCCAACAGCTATCATTTTCTTGCTGCTGCTGTTACAGTTGCTTTGTGGTCCCTGCCCTCTGCCCCCACTGGACTCTGAACTGCTTCTTTTTATCTCCCCAGAACTATCACTATGTCTAGCATACAACAGCCACTCGGTGAACACAAGGTGAGGTGGATAGACTTTGTTTCCACCCCTGCCCCGACCCACCTGCCCACACAGCTCAGGTGAGGCATCCAGGCCACCTGTTCACTTAGTCCCTGAACTTCCACTTAGCAGAGGACTTACCCCCTCCCCTAATAGACTGGTGAATTGTTTGCTTTCTCTACTAGACTGTCAACACCATTAGTGGAGGACTGTGACTCTCTCCTTCATCATTTACCCCACCCTTGGCAGAGTGCCTGGAATGTGGACCTCACTCAGTGGATCCCTACAAGACGGACGAACGAGAACATGGATGAGCGGATGAGTGGAGGACTGAACAGAGAACTGCGGTGCCCCAGACCACAGGAGGGAGCAAAGCTTGGCCCGATGCAATTCCGGTCATGACCAACAGAGGGTGCCCCCGCCCCTGAGGTTCTAAAAGATAATGAGATTTCAGTCTTGTAAGGCTTTACCCAGTGGCTTACGCTAGCAGGCATGTGGCTCTAGGTAAACCTATTTAAGGGTTTCAGTTGAAGTTGCCCACCCTCCACAGCTGAGTTTCCAGTGTGGCCGAGACAGTAAGACAGCCCTGTGAGGACTAGAAAGCCATCTCTGCATTTTGAAGGTGCAGGTGCAATCCCAGTAGGGACTCGGATGGCATCGCTTCATTGGCAGAGACCTATTATGTCTACAGCGTATGCAGATCTACCTGCAGCACAGACCTGCATCTACCGCACAGGCTTGTTATGGGTTAAAGGTCTTCCTATTTTTCAATCAGGCATTAAATGTGGTGGGGCTCACATTGCCTTGGAAATCCTGGTTCTGTGCTCACTTGTATAAAACCTTGGCTAAGAGGCTTTACCCATTCACTCCAGTCACTGAACAAACTTTTCTGAGTGTGAACTATGCCCAAAGCACAAGGGATATTAGAGTTGCAAAATCAAGTCCTTGCCCTTAGAGCTCAGAGTTTAGAGGGGAAGATAGGCATGAACAGACATCTCAAATGCCAGTGCCATCATACGGACTGTGTAGGAGCACAGGAGCACGGAGAAGGGGCACTTAATTCATCCCAGGGGGCGGGGTCCCTCGGAAGACCCTTCAGGAAGAGGTGGCCTCCAAGCTCCACCTGAGAGGGTGAACGAGCCGGCAGGAGGGGTGAGGGGGTTCCCGGCAGGATCAGTGAGAGCAAGCACAGGAGCCTGGAGGGGCACGTCCTGCTTGGGGAAGTGACAGGCGTTCACGCAGGGCCGGACGATGAAGGGCCTTGTGTGCCCAGAGAGCAGGCCCCACTTCATCCCGATGGCAAGAAGCCGCTTTTGAAGGATTTTAAGGCTGTGACAAGATCAGATCGGTATTTTGAAAGGTCATTCTATTGGTCACGAAGAAAGTCAGGGGAGGGGGCGCCAGGCTGGAGTCAGGAGACCCCTCTGAGCTCAGTTTTCTCACCGGAAAGGTCTGAGGTCGGAAGAGGAGGCCCTGTAAGCTTCCTCTGGACTCAAAGTCCTATTTTCCTACAGATATAGTTACAGATACTTTAGTCCTTCAGAGTGAACAGAGGTTATCAGAAATCACCACAACCGGGGGAGCAGGAGTGGAGGAAAAAGGTCTCCAGCAGGCTGGGGTCTAAAAATACCACGCTCTAACTGGGCCTGCCTGTCACCCGCGTCTTCAGTGAGTCTGACGTGGTGTCAAGAAGCGCTGTCTGTGTCTGTCTGAAGCTCTAGTTAAGAAGAGCCTGCAGGAGAGAACCAGGCAGGGGAAATGTCACTCACCCTGCTGGACAGGTGTCCTGCTGCGGGGACTTGGCTCTGACAAAGCTCCAGAGCCAGAACTCAGGGCCGGACATCTCCCTGGATTCAGCTCTCGTTCCCTGGGGAGCGTGGCTTTGCCGTCTCTGGAAGGCTGTTCTGCTGTGGCCTTTCTGGAACCTGCCTTCCCCTGGGAATGCCAGGAGAGAGCTCAGGAAGCAATGTTCTCTGTTTCTCTTCCCAGGCAGCCCACACTCAGGAGGGCTCTGTGCTGCTCATGGAGGTGACGGGGAGACGCATGACGAGGGGACGTGATCCTTAACATGCGAGTTCACCAGATAGAGACAGCAGGAAGGGTACTCCTGGGAGAGGAAACAGCATAAATAGTTCCCCAAGTCAGGAATTACGATAACCTAATGCAATTGTGTTGGAATAGGTCTTGCATGTTGCTCTTTTAGTAATTGGAGACTTCTCTAACATCAAAAAAGATGGTTTAGGGGAGGACACTGTCCAGATCTTGGTGGCATATTGATGAGGCTGAGGCTGGTAGGATTGGTATTAACCAGGGACTCCCTAGTCCTTGCAGTATTGTAAATATTCACCTGTAAACTTCCTGGGCTCGGCAGTGGTTGTGTGTGCGTGTGTGTGTGTGTGTGTGCATGCTGATTTTAAAACCTTTCAAAAGGATGTGTGCAATTTGGTACTAGGTATGTGCATTTTAAAAAACATACAAGATAGTACCATAAATTGTTTAAGTATTCATCCTTAAATCACAAAAGTGTGAAAATACAGGCAGGAAGACTCTATGCCAACTTCAATATAGAGGCCACTTCTGGGGAAAGGGAGGCAAAGGTTTCACAGTATCTGCAACATTTTTCTTCAACGCAAATATGCTACTAAATTGTCTTCGCTTTTTTGTATGTGCTTTAAGGGTTCCATGGTTTATGGTTAAAATATAAAAGCGGAAATCATGGTCAACAATAACAAAACCAGAGCTCGTTCACTCAGGCTGTGGCTCATCAGGGCGCTGCCTGGCCGGCCCTCCCCCACCCAGACTTGCTGTCTTTCTCCCAGACCAGGTGGCACCTCAGAATCAAGCTACTTTCTCCAGGCCCCTGACCTGTCACTGCTGTGGGCCTTTCTGAGTCCAATCAGTGCTGCAGATCTGGGGTCTGATGCCCGCATTGTCACCAGGTTCAATCACTCTGCCACCTCCTACTCTATCTGGGCCCTGAAGTGGCCTTCAGCTTTGACTGCAGTTTTGGAAGGGATAAGCTGCCCCTTCCTGCTGCTTTGGAGGGACGGGGTGCAGGATTCTGCCTACCCACGCTGGGTTTAGGTCAGTCCTCCGTGCCTGGCCACCATCCCCAGTAGAAACCCCTCCAGGCCCCCAGTTTTTCCACCACTTCATGTTGCCCCTGACCCAAACTTCCTCTGCTCCCCTGCACCCCACCTTCCTCCTTGTGCACTCCAGAGCCCCAGCTGTAGAACAGGAATGCCCCTCTACTCTGGAGCTCGCCCAGCTCTCTCCACCGTGCCTACCAAGGCATGGCAGTCCCTGGAGGGTGCCACTTCCTGACAGGCCCCTCATCCGGGTCAGAGACAGGCTGAAACTCTCTCCAGTCCACCCTGCCCCTCCTAGACCATTATTTCTCCAACCTCACATACAAAGCCCTTTCTTTAAGGATCACATCCTCAGGCCAGATGGTCCTGTTGCTGTTCCTTCCTGTCATCATCTCCCAACCCCCTGGACATCCTCTTTATTCATGGAGAACTCTGGCACCTGAACTCCACACCCTGATGACTTTGACAATTACAGATTGCAAACCACTGGGCCGCAGCCTGAATCGGCCTGCACACGTTTGTTTGTTTGTAAATAGGAATGTGTATTAGTCAGCTCGGGCTGCCATAACAAAATATCATAGATAGAGAGGCTTAAACAACAGAAATTTATTTTCTCACAGTTCTAGGGACTGTGGTCTAAGACCAGGTGCCCACTGGGACTTTTCCTGTCTTGCAGATTGTCATCTTTTCATTGTGTCCTTATGTGGCCTTTTCTCTGTGTGCATGCAGGGGAACTTGGGGAGAGAGAGAAAAAGAGAGGGGTGGAGAGGAAGAGAGAGAAAGGGAGAGAGAGAGAGAGAGGGACAGAAAGAAACAGAGAGGGAGAGAGAGAATGAGCTCTCGTGTGTCTCTTCTTATAAAGACACCAATCCTATTAGATCAGGGCTGCACCCCTTGACCTCATTTAACCTTAGTTACTTCCTTAGAGGTTCCCTTTCCAAATACAGATGCACCGGGAGCTAGGGCTTCAACCTGTGAATTTTGGGAGGATGCAAACTTTCAGTCCATAACAGAACACAGGTGTCCATAAGCACGCAGGCACTCTCGTTTGCTACCGTCCCTGACATTCCCTGTTTCTTTCTCCCTTCCTGCTGCAATTCCTGGCATGGCCACCACCCTGAATGATCTTCACTCTTCTCCAGCTCGGCTGCATCCTGAGCCATGCCAGCACCTGGAACCCTGGAACCCCTGAAGCCAGTCCACATCCTTTTGTCACAGCCTCCTAACTGTCTACCCTGCTGAACTGGGTCCACTGGATAAAGAACGAAACTACATTTCTAAGTCCCAGGTCTTGGGACCACCTTCTAATCAGGAGCCTCGTGTGGCTTTGTTCCCCAGAGCCTCTGCTGCACCTGAGGAAGACCAACCAATCCAGCTCACACCGTGGAAGAGAGCACTGAAAAGAACATTGAAACTGAAGCTAGAAAACTCGTGCAGCCAGGGGCAAATAATTTAGCTTTTCTGGCCTCAGTTTCCCCTTCTGGAGATGGGAGAATACCAATTCTTCCTTCCTAAGGTTTTTGGGTGTCCATGGAAGCCTTTGTAAACAGCAAGCACTGAGCCCAGGGAGTCAGTTGTCACTTGGGAAGCACAGGTTCCCTACTGGAGGATGCCACAGATGTATTAGTCAGGGTTCACTGGAGAACAGAACCAACAGGATGTATATATTATAAGTAATTCATTTACATGCTTATGGAGGATGAGAGATCTGCAGTCAGCGAGCTGGGGAACCAAGAGAGAGCTGATGGTGTAGTTCCAGTCCAAAGACAGGCAGGCTCAAGGCCCAAGGAGAGTTATTTCAGTTCAAGTCAGAGGCCAGAGAAGATCAATGCCCCGGCCCAAGCACTTAGGTGGGAGGAGTTTCCTCTTACTCAGACTTTTTGTTCTTTCAGAGTCATCAATTGATTGGGTGAAGCCCACCTACATCAGGGAGGGCAATCTGCCTTACTCAGTCTACTGATTCAAATGGCAATCTCGTCCAGAGATGCCCCCCAGACACACCCAGGATAATGTTTAGCCAAATGTCTGGCACCCTGTGGCCCAATCAAGTTGACACAAACAATTAACCATCACAACAAAGGACACAGACTTTTCAAAGTCAGTAATTCCTCTCCTTTTATATACACAAATGAGAAGCCTAGTGATTTAAACAGCACCACAGGGTACTTTGTTGACAGCCTTGGAATTCATCTATGTTCAGGGATGATAGAATTAATGGAGCCCAGACCACAAAAGCAGGAGTGTTTTGGAAGAGTGGAAAGTTCCATGGACATGTCTACTGGTGTTGGTATCATGGTTCAAATAAGATCAATCATTATTTTCTGAGAACCAGTCACAAGGAGGACCCTGGGCCTGGCCCACCAGAAGCCCAGCTAGAGACAGACGAAGGTCTTGGGATCCCTAAAGCATCCCAGTTCCATGTGCAGCATGGGTCTGCCCAATAGCACGTTGACGATGGGACCTTAGGCCTCTCCCTGGGCCTCAATGTCCTCATTTGAGCAAGAAGGCTCCAGGCAAGGTAGGGATGTACAGAGTCATCCTAACTGCAGCCCTGAGGATGGGTGGCCAAGTCCCTCACCTCTCCTGGCCCCGGTTTCCTGGTGGGTAAAGTGACAATCATCATTGCCCTCATAGCTGGTGTGAGTATTCATGAGACAGTGTCAGAGGATGCTCACCACACGTGGCAGCTGTCCAGTGGAACTTTATAGGTGCCATCTCTTCATGAGTTTGTACACAGATTAAACATGGATTTACATGCCGGCTATGACCAGGGACTGTGCTAGGGGTGGGAGACACAACAGTAAATCAAGAAGTTGTCAAATTCCCTCCCCCAAGGGGGATGAGGCAGAACCAGCCAAGTCAAGACTCAATAGCCATTCCATGTAGTTACTCATGTGGCAGGTAGACAGGGTGCAGTGGAGCCCAGAGGAGGGATGTCACACCCAGGCTGGGGCTGGGTACAGGAAAGCCTTTCCAGGGGAAACAGCCCTGGGTCTGAATTTCAATGCATAAGTAGAAGTTTAGATCCTAAAGGTAACATAGTTAACTCCTTGTCTTGTTTCTTCTTCCACTGGTGCTGAGATCCTAGAGCCATCTAATGATGTTAGACACTCGACATCCTGGAACTAAACCTCGGGACCGCTCAAGCCCATCGGGATGTCTGGCTGTGTCCAGCCTTAATCTGCACTTGTGCAAGTCTCTGTGGTCACGTGGAAGATAAAGAAGTCAGGGCCCAGAGAAAAGCATCTCCCTCTGTACATCAGCACACATTCCAGATGGATTACAGAGGCAACATAAGTGCCAGAGAACCAGTATGACCCCAGAAAACTAGAAAGGAGTATCTATCAAACACGTGGGGGGAGAAAGGACTTGCTGAGCACAGCAGCAATAGGAAAAAGCCCAAGGGAAAACAATGGGCAGAAGGGACGTCAGCAGATTTTAAAGTCTCCGCACATGGGGGTAGGGTGGGCGTGGAGAAAACTAGTAGGAAAAATGTTGGTGGCAAAGAATTAATACCTTTATTATATAAGAATTCATACACCTCAATGAAAAAAACATGGAGTTTTCTGTGGCTCAATGACGAAAAGACACAATTTCCAAAACTAAGAAAAGCACAGTTAGTAGGGAAACCTATGGGAAGATGCACCTCCCGTCCTCTGCAGTAACAAAGAAAACGTGAGCTGCCATGAAGCTGAGCTGCCATCCACACCTAGCAAAACTGTTACAATAGGACAATCCCGGGGCTGGCGGGGGATGGAGCAAAAAGCTTTCTGCTCCTTTGCCCGTGTGTATGGAGAGGGCATTGTCTGGTGGTACAACTTGTCTTTATTACACGGCTTTTGATAAACATATATCGAAGGTTTTGTGTTATAGGCAAGAGGGAGCAACTCCATGTTTTTCTCTAGAGAGGCACAGGGACTTGTCAAGGTCACGTGTGTGTTATTTCACCCATTCAACTATTATTGAGCACCTCCTATGTGCAAGACACAGAGCTACAAGCTCTGCTGATATAGCAGCGAAAGGTGGACGCGGTTTCCCAGCCAGCTGGTCCTCTGTCCAACTAGAATGTTGCATGGAGACCTTCCAGCAGCTTTGCAGGGTACTAGAGTTCTCCCTCCAGCATCTGAGAGAGGCAGAGAGGTGTCTGACCTTGCGAAGCCAAGAGCCTCTGGTCATTTGAGTCTCTCGTTAATGTGGGTAACATAAACACCATGAGGTATTTGCCTAGGGAGGAGCCAGCCTCTGTGGCAAGATCTGTAGACCAGTGACCTGGATTCTGGGCTGGCCGTGGCTCCTTTCTGGCTGTGGTCCCTTACGCGACTCACTGAGCCTGTATCTCTGGCCATCAGGTACCCATAGGGCTGAGTGGCAGAGGGTTCACGGAAGTGGCAGACAGACGTGAAGGGCGTCCATCACTCAGGAAACCAGGGCTTCTCTGGACGTGGGCTGTTTATTTCAGCGAGTGCCCCAGAATCTGACCGCTCCTGTTCAGGCGACAGCATTCCAGGTGAGGGATGCGTTTCTCCGTGCAGTGTCCTGCTCAGAGGAGGACCGTCCCTCACGGTAATGACTCCACGCTCCTTTCAGCACTTACAGAACTCTAATGCCTTGATGGCTGATTTTGTTCTGATTCATATATTGCTTATTTAGGATTTTTACCCCGTAACAGATGGCTGTCTTCATTAAATCATGATCCATTCACTCTGACGAGAAGCAGCTGCTTTGGAGGGGTAGGCGGCAACTTATTTTCTTTGGGTCAAAATGAGCCACAAGGAAAGAAATCCAGGTAGAAATAATGCAATTTGTTCCATTTAGTTTTATCTGTAAAATTAGGGGGGGTTTTGTTTGTTTTTCATTTTCCCTTGAGTCTTTCATAGGTCTGCACTATGATCCTCATGAACCTTAAGCCATCGGGGAGTTAATGGGAAGCAGGGTCACCTCCTGAGCAACGGGCGCGGGGCAGGCCCATGCAGCACGTCCGGGCCCCCACGGCTGGGTGTGCAGCTGCGGAGCTCACCTGCACCGGTGGACACGTTGTGTTGCGCTGAGAATCGAATCCATTGCTCTTGAGAAAGGAAGTTTTCCCGTTTTCATTTTCATTTCTTCACTTTGTTTTGTTTCACAGATGGGAGGGTGAGCCTCAGCGAGTGAGCATCACTTGCCCAAGAACACCAAGTAGTTCAGATTGGGGCCAGCTCCATGGCCGAGATCCTTATCCTGCATCCTGGAGCCTGGTCCCAAAGCATCAGCATCACCTGGGAACATGTGAGAGGTGCAGAGTGGCCCCCCAGCCCGCAGTGTGCTGAATCAGACCCTGCATTTTAGCACCATCCTCAGGGGACGTGTGTGCTGCTCACAGAGGTTTAAGAAGCCCAGACAACTCCCATCATATCCAAGGGGGTGGGGTGTGTCTTGAACACGGCTTGCTTAGGATTTGTCATTTGTGAAGTGCATACCAGGGGCCCGGTGCTCTACAGTTTTTGCAAAGTGCTTTATGTATTTTATCTCTTTTAATCCTCATGAAAGTGTTGAATACAAAGCAGGTACTTTATTCCCACTTTGCTGATGGAGAAATCAAAGCCCTGAGAGGTTGAATGTGTTTGCCCAAAGCCTCACAGCTAGTAGATGAGATGTAAACCCACTTCTGTCTAAGGGCCAAGCCTGGGCTGTCAGCTGCTATGGTTTGAATGTTTGTCTCCCTCCAAAATTTATGCTGAACGGAATCCTTAATGCGGTAGTGTTAAGAAGTAGGGCCTTTAGGACGCGACAAGGCCATGAGGGCTCCACCGTTATCATTGGGATTGGTACCCTCATAGGAGGAACCTCCTGTACCAGTTAGAGGGAACTAACTAGGCCCCTTTGCACCCTTTCTGACATGTGAACATGAAGTGAGAGCCGCTGTCCTGGAAGGACAGGGTGGCCCTCATCAGCCACCAAACCTGCTGGTGTCTTGATCGTAGACTTCCCAGCCTCCTGAACTGCGAGAAATAATTGTCTATCCTTTGTAAATTACCTAGTCTAAGGTATTTTGTTATAGCTGCAGGAACAGACTGAGACAGCAACATTATCTCTAAGTGCCAATGGCTTTTGAACCATTGTGAGAGCTAAAGATGTCTTCAGCATCATTCTAAACGTATGACAGTCAGCCCTGCCCCCTGAAATTAAATAGATAAAATGTAATGTCACCTTTTCAAAATTATAACCTTCATAATGAATATCTATTATTTTACCTATAATATAAATATGTATTATATATATGTTAATATCTATAATATAATATAATCTATAGAAGACCTATAGATTATAGAAAGTGTGCAGACCTATTTGCTCCTCTATTGAATGAACCCAGTGAGCTGAATTTTTAAAATAAACTTTTTATTTAAAAATAGATTAAAATTTAAAGGAAACAATGTGAAGATAGTGCAGGGAGTTCGCACATACCCCATGCTCAGTTCCCCTGTTAGCATCTGACATCAGTATGGTACATTTGTTACAGTTAATGAACCAATAGTGATAATATCATTTAGTAAAGTCCATACTTTGTTCAGATTTCCTTCCTTTTTAACCTGATGCTCTTTCACAGTCTCGAGTTCGCACCCAGGACACTACATGACATTTAATTGTCATGTTCCCTTAGGCTCCTCCTAGCTGTGACGTTTTCTCAAACTTTCCTTGTTTTTGATGACCTTGACAGTTTTGAGGAGGACAGCTAAAGCATTTTGATAGACTGTCCCGCAGTTGGGGGGACATTGTCTGGTGTTTTTCACATAATCAGGCTGGGGTTACAGGTTTGGGGATGAAGACCACAGGGTTATAATCCAAATACTATTTTATTTACGGTGTTGCTCAGATGGTTCTAGCTTTGGCTACTGGGAGTTCTTTCCATTGGCTCCGTCTTCGGGTCCCACTCAGGTGTTCTGTCCTTGGAGGGTCCTCCTCTGACCATCCTACTCAGAACGAGTCTCTTGTATCATTTTCTATCTCAGCACTTTTCTTTAAAACCGGCAGTGATTTTATTTCAGCTGATTTTGAATCTCTCTCCACCACTAGTCTCTAAGCCCAAGCGGGACCACGCATATTTGTCGAAGGTCACACATTGCAGTGGTTAAAACCGTGGCCTCGGGAAGCAGATTGCCGGGTTCACATTCTACTTCTGCTATTCACCAGCAGCGGGGTTTGGGGAAACTCACAGCATCTCTTTATGCCACGGTTTCCTCATCTGTAAAATGGTCTGATCATAGGCTAATACATGTAAAAGGCTTACCTGGCACACTGCTTGAAACTTAGAAAATGATTATAAATGTTACGTTATTTTTTTTCTTAGAAATGTTCCAGGGGCAATTTCATTAACTCTGGTGTCTTGTTGACTGAGATTCCAGGGCACAACATAGACCTGAAGAATCAACGAGAGACGTGCATAGCGACCATTTCAAACAGCACCTTTTACCAAATTGTTGGATGTCGAGCACCTTATAGCCCCCGCAGCAGCTGGATGTGGAAGATTCTGCCCCTTAAAATGATAAGATCCCTTAGGAACTTCTGGATATTCAGACTCCTCCAGGCCACACGGGGCTCCACTGTCCCTCAGACGTTCATGGAATGTTCCTGCCTGCAACTGCACCCCTCTGTGTTCCCCGCAGCTGAAATTGCTGCCACAGCCCCCCACCCCTTCTGTCCTTTCTGGGCCCCCCTTAGCCTGGCACACAGCTGGGCACTGGGGAGGAGGGATAAGCCTTGTCACAGGCCTGGTCCTGCCCTCCCAGAGCCACGGACCAACTGCCTGACACCCCCCACCCCCAGCCTCGAGTCTTGCTGGTGCCTGGAGCTGGGTTCCTCAATAAGCCCCGCCCACAGGGGTCCCCTGGCCTTTCTTGCCTCATCCACTGTTTAATATACCCTGTCTTGTGTGTCACCATAGTGATGACTTTACTGATAGCAATAATAACCAATGCTCAAAATGCTCCTTAAATCCCACCAAGTGCTTCCCAGCATCATCCCAGAACCTCAGAGGCTGGTAGAGCTGGGTTACAGATCCCCTTTATCTAGCCTTGGGGGGGACAGAGTGCCCCCCAGCACACAGCCAGTCCCCAGCAAATGCCTGCGGAGTGAGTGAGGAAATGAACAAACACAAGAAATACTGGCTCAGGGGCTGGCGGTCCCTCAGGTGGTGAGCGTGGGTCGAGGCAGGGAGGTGGGCGGAGGGGCTTGCAGGGTGCATGGTCAGGCCGCCCTCCTGGTGTTGCCTTGGTAGCCCTGTGGAATAGGCTAGGGGAAGAATGGAGGATGCCACGTCAGTGTCTCTGATCCTCTGACTACCAGAAAGTCATTACTGTTTGATTCTAGCTGTCATGCAGTAAGGGGCTTCTGTATGTGAGGTGGTTTACCTGTGCCGTCTCACCTCACCTCCCCAACAGCTCTGTGGCGGAGGCAGCCTCAGCCCTCCTTGCAGGCATGGAGCAGAAGGAAGAGGCGGTGAGGAATGGAGCCAGTGTCTGCACCAACACCTGCCTGTTCCAAAGCCTTTGCCACGTATACTGACAAGTCGTATTTATTACAAACTGGACACTCCCTCGGGGTTCTAAATTTGAAGGATCCAAGAGGTTCCTAGAGGAGAAAGACTAGAAAGGGAAAACTCACAAGTGAGGTCACGAGCACTGAACCCATCAGGAGAGGTGAGAAGCAGATGGTGGTATTGCTTTGCTGAGGTTCCCGTCTGCACAGAGCACACACGGAAGCCTCCCTCTTCTTCAGCCGACTCACCGTTCAAACCACCTGTGGCTACTTTCCCATACCCCTCCCCTTAACTCCCCTTCCATGAACTCCTGGAATTTCAGTTCTAGAAGGCACTCAGAGATCAAATAATCAACTTTCCTTCTTTTATAAATGATACAATTGAAGATCAGAGAAGGCAAGAGGCTTGTTCGAGGGCAAACAGCAACTTGACACCACAGTTGGTGCCAGGATCCAGGCTCTCTGATTCCTAAGTCATGCCCCAGGTGACCTTGACTTAACAGGGTTTCACCTGGTTTCACATGGGAGTCGCCATGGGGATTTGCATCCTCCATCCCATCTGTGTGTATGTCCCGGTCCTGCAGAGTATAACCCCGAAGGTGAGGAGGGGACTGATTTCCACCCTTTGCTCACCTCACAGCTCTCCCTCACGCCCACAATTAGGCTTCAGAAGAAGAAGGCAAGGACTTTTTTCTTGAGACTCACTCTAGATCTTTCTTCGGAATCACTCTTTCATCCTCTCCCAAATCCCAGCCATGGCAACGGGGACTTGGCTTCAGAGCCCAGAGTCCCAAATCACTGTGGGACCAGCCCCCCTAGCTCATCAGTCACTGGCCCCCCGGGGTTTGGTGTGGACAGAACCCAACCACCAATTCATTTCCAGCCTGATGGCTATGGCACTGTCCACCTCACGGAGAACAGAGCCCCGCGCTTGGCAAGGGAGATGCTGGCACACAGGCCTGGCTGTTTTTATGATCCAACTCTGAGTAAATTCATCTGAGGGCCTGTTTAGCTCCAGGCAAGCAGGAAGAGATTAAATACGTTAATGGATGCGATAGCACTTTCTAAACTGCAGAAGGGTGGTGGAAACACTTTCTAACTGTGGAGTGTTACATAAACGTGCGCTGAGACCAGCGTGAGCACCCTGCCGGGCACTGCGGGCCTGTGGGAAGCGGCTCTGAGCTGCTCACCAGAGCCTCTGCCCAGGATTTCCAGCTACCTCGTGAATCTGGGTTTATGATCTGGGCCATCAGGCAAATGTTTTCTCTCCCCCTCGGTGGAACTTTTCCTTTGCAGCAGGCTGGGCTGCCCGACCACGTGGCTCCAATGTAAAAGTCCATGCTGATTGCAAAGAAAATTTTCAATCACTCCTTTCCTCAACAAAAGTATCATTTTATGTAGAATTAGGTAAATGTAGTGAGTCCTAGAGAACATCGAACGATTCCTTGAAGCTTTATAAAAGGCATAAACAGCTATATGAAGAGTTTAATGTTTTTTCTAACCAATAATTATTATTAGTGATTACGTGACTGTATACATTTGTCAAAGCTTACAAATGTTAAAACTGGTAAATTTTATTGTATTTGAATTATACTTCCATAAAGCTAATTTATTTTTTAAAAAGGTATAAACACCTAGGGACACTCTGGTATCTTTCAAACAATTATTATTAGTTAAATGTAACCCAGGGTATGCCTAGGAACCGTAGGAGGGGAAAAGATCTTTTCTTCACCCATTGCTAGGTTCCTGGCTCAGGTACCTGTTATAAAAGACTGATAACAAGAAAAGCATCCAAATGTATTTGATGCAAGTTTGACATGGGAGCCTTCATAAGGAAAACGAAGGCCTGAAGAAGAAACAGGTAAGCTCTTTTTTACATTTTTGTGCTATGTTTGATGAAGAGTTGATAGTTGCATAGAAATATTACTGGACAAAGAGGGGATGATCAAATGGCAATAAACTGGGGGGACTTAGCAAGGCCCGTTCAGATTCTTCTCTGTGACTTGTGAACTAAAATAAAATCTTAAGGCTCCCCACTCCGACTGACTGAATGGACCCCCACTTGGCCAAAACCAAATTGCCTGCTACGAGGAGGGAGGTCAGACAGGCCTCATCATGCCCCCTCCCATCTTGGAGACATTCTTTATAACCCATTAACAGGCCTGAGGGTGTGCAAGACACACCTGCAGGTCCCCAATTTACACGACAAATGTATGTCCCCGGTGGCTTGTCTCTGATTAACAGAGTCCTTATCTTAAAACATGCCAAGCCTTTAGACAAAGCTTCTCGTCTTTAACCAATTACAAGTTAAAGAATCATTAAACTCACCTATATCCTGTAAGCACCCCCCAACCTCTCCACCCCCGCTTCAAGATGGCCCACCTTTTCTGGCCAAACTAATGTATGCCTTCTGTGTATTGATTTATGACTTGACCTGTAACCCCTGTCTCCCTGAAATGTATAAAACCAAACAGTAACCCAACCACGGTGAGTCCATTTGCTCAAGGCTTCTTGGGCTTGGTTCCAGGTCATGGTCCTCAAATTTGGCTCAGAATAAATCTCTTTAAAATTATTTTACAGAGTTTGGCTTTTTTTCTGTTGACAACCCCATCGATATAGAATGTTCCTTTCTACAATATTTTAAATCTTATCTTCAGGACACACTGGCTGAAAAAGAGTTCTGAAACTTCAGGAAAGCTTCACATCAAATAACCCTCCCTAAGAATTTTCTCGTATTCTGTAGCTTTGAATTTCAAATTAAAAAGCCATTCTTCTATAACAGCTTCCTGCTGATTACAGGAAAGCCTTGGTCTTAACTTGCTAACACGTTTAATCAAACAGAAAATTCTACTCAAAGAGGAATTTTAAAGGAAGTGGTTTTCAACAGGGCTGCAGGGAAAGTATGCCCCTTTGCCAGCTGCGTTCTAGTTGGAAGTTCCCAGGGATGAGTGACTTTAAAGTCAGATGAGATCAACTTTTCTTTGCAATGATCTAGCATTGGCAGTGGGGCCAGCACTCCCAGTGGGTCTTACTGTTATGTGGGAACACTTGTTTCTAGCTCTTGATATTTCCACTGTTAAGGAAGGAACATGATTAATGTAGCTCCCAACGTCCCCTATTTCCTCCCATATGGAGGGAATTTTGTTAGAAGCCTTTCTCTCTGCCCCCTTTACTAAATCTCTCTGGGGGCTGAAGTGACTTATCAATAAACCAGGCAGTCCAGTTAGTTCCTCTCTTCATCTAGAGCACGAGTTCTCTCCTCCTCCATATGCTGAAGCTAATCTGGGAGACCCCTCCCCACATGGACGCAGTGTCCTGTCCCACTCCAGCTACTGGGACTGGTAAAGTCGGTCCAATTCCAGGGCTTGATTTTAGGAAGCCCACGTGCTCCAGGATGTAAGCCATGTCCTCCAGTCTACCTCTGTGATAGCTGGATGTTCCATCTATGCCTTTGGGGCAAAGAAGTACACTCAAATACCCCAGCACTCGTAAGACAAGGCAATGGGCATGTATTAAATCTACCACATAACTAGAGTTTGACCACAGACCTGCCACTTGATATTTCTGAGCCCTACATGTCACACATGAAAAATAATGATGCCAGCAGAATGGGACAGGTGTGATTATCAGATGAAATAATGGATGGGAAAGAGCTTGGTAAACTGTGATAGCCTCTGCACAAATGATCCATGTCTAAAACCACCATAACAGCGTTTTCATTAAACATATACAATGCACACACGCATGCAGAGTGCCAAGCTATTTGCATGACATCTGTTCACTTTGCACCTCATAGATCATTGTCCACTTTATTGTCTTGGCTCCGGAACCAGCCCTGAGCAAGACTTTATGGCAAGTGAAGGCACCGCTTTGTTGGATGTCACATGACTGCGCTGAGGAGGAGCTTCCCAAACGAAGGGAAGGTCAGGAAAAGGACCAAGGTAAACAGAGGCATGGAGGTGGGAAACTCTGGGGATTGAGAGATGAAAGATTATAGCAATCAGAGCCTAAGCTGCTTGGGAGGAGGCCGCCACCCAGAACTTGGTAATCAGAGATAAGGTTGGACAGGGGAGCTGAAGTCAGGCTTTGCAGAGCCCTGGATTCCGCGCTCAGGACTTCCATGTGCTGCGGGAGTCCACTGAAGGCGTTTGAGCCAGGGCGTGCGGTAACGAGGGCAGCTCCTCAGGTCAACGAGGAGAGCAGGGATGAAGGAAGGATTGTGGCAGCTGGGGAGGACCAGAAGCCTTCTGAAGACCAGTGAGCAGCATGAGCTTCATTATTTGTTCACTAATTTATACAAGCAATGGTTATTGAGCTCCCTGTGTTGGGCAGCAGCTGTATCTATGAATGGGACTCTCAAGCCCTCCTGGCCCTCTGTTTCTTCATCTGCAAAAGAAGGATGTCGATATTCAGGGACAGAGGCTACGTTGTTTGGAGCCAAGTCTTGAGCATGGATGGCTCCTGCTGCTTTCTGGAGTTTTCTGTAGGCTTCCGAGTGTAGGACCCTATTCTGCCCAACCAACCAACTCTTCTGGACTTGAGAACTTAAAATATCTCCTCAACCTTTCCAAAGCTCCACTAGACTGTCATGTCCTGAGGACGGGGCAGATATTTCCTTATCATCTAGACACACCTAGTAGCTGCTCACCCAGAAATTGAATGTCACTGAATGTCAGCAATCTCTGAAAGGGCACATTCTCCTATTGGGTGATGAATCACAGGTGCAAAAAGAAAATTTTCATCTATTGAGCCTTTACTTCGTGCACAGACACTGTGTCTGGGGTCTTTAACGATCTCCACTCAACCCTCCAAGAATACTAGGAAATATGTGTTTGTGTTCTCACATTCCCAATGACCAGGCTGAGGGCCAGAGAGCAAGGCATTTGCCTGAAGTCACAAAGCAAGGACTCAGCAGAGTCGGAACCCAACCCCAACGGGGCTGACTCCACAGCCAGCGTTCTTTCAGCTGCATCCACCTTGGAACCATACCAGCCCCCACCCCTGCCCAGTACCTCTCTCTCTCTATGGCTTTGGGGTGACCTTCACACATCTCAGGGTCCCCGGCATCATGGATCTCCCCACCTCCAGGAAAATAGGGCTGCTGTAGCAACGTGATCCAGGGAAGAAACACCACTTTAATGCATCTCGTCCGTCAGCTGCCCCAACAGGAAAAACAAACAATTAAACGTGCTCTCTGTGCCCTCTCAAATGCTGGTGGAGAACAACAATTAAAACTTATCATTGCAGGAGTTGCCCTAGAGACACATGAAAGGAAATTGAATGTGGAAACGGGGGGAGAGCGGGATTTCCACGGGGGATCTGGGTAACTTCGGGACTGTTCAGAGAGACGATCATTTCCCAGCAGCCTTAGCTGGCAGGCTTCTGGTGGAAACACTTAAGAGCAAGCCCCTGGAATTTCTGGAGTGGTTTTTTTTCAGCGAAAAACAGCTTTTCTCAAGATGAATATAAGTCTACATGTTGTACATATAAACATTTAAACGTGTGTGTGTGTGTGTGTGTGTGTATACATACATATTTGCTTATAAAAAGGCCTTCTAACTTAAAAAATAAAAGATGCTTATTAAAGAAAAGAGGGTAAAAAAAGCAGGAAGAGGGGAGGAATCCCCTTTGGTCCTACCCCCTCCCATCTTTCTCTTGCCCAGTAAACGGGTCCTCTTGGAAATAGAGTCGTGGGTAACATCTCATTCACTCCCTTCCATTTCTCTTTACACAGACTCAAAACTATGATCTGGAAGGGAAGGAGGAGTTTATTCAGCACCCACACTGTGCCAGGCAGGTGCTCCCTGCTTTGCCTGTGCTGCCTTATTGATTCTTGCTGCAATGCTAGGAGGTCAGTATCATTATCCCTGTTTTAGGGTTGAAAAACCTGAAGCTCGGAGTAGTTCAAAAACATGCCCAAGTCTCACAGCTTCCAAGTGGTGGAGTTTAGATTCCCGCTGGGCTCTAACAGACTCCAAGGTGTCTATTATGCTCAGACCTCAGGGGGAGCAGCGTGGAAAAAGATGTAAGACTCGGCTCTTACTCTCCGTTGGGCAACAGGGATAGCCATCCGTACACGGCATTCACCAGAAACCCAGAAAAAATGCTGCCACTGAAAGAAGTTTAACCAAAGTCGTTTGCGCAGTCACAGAAGGAGCATATTACTTTCAGCTGGAGAGAGACAAAGGTAGATTAGATTAATGGAAGGGGTGACGTCTGAGCTTGTCCTAGAAAGGGAGTGGGATTTGAAAGGGCATTTGGGGGGAGGTAGAGGGCGTTCTAGGCAGAAGTAACAGCCTGAAGAAAGAAAAAGAGAACACTCAAGAGCCACGGATAGGAGACAGATTTATTTGGCTGGAACTTGGGGATGTGTGAGTGGAAGACACAGAAAGGAAGCTGGAAATGAGGTTAAAGACAGATATTGGAGGGCCTTGAATGCTCGATGAAGGGTTTGCATTTCTGTTATTGAACAGAGGAATGATAAGCTCTGAGTGATAGTTTAAGGGAATCACTATTGGAGCACCTTGAAGGCTGAATTAATGGAGTGGGGGAAGCTTTCCATGGTAGAAAACCAGGTAGGCTGCAGTTATGGCCACAGAACAAATGGCTGTGAGAGCCAAATGGCAACAGTGAGGGGAGGTAAGAAGAGAGTTCTGGAATCCAAAATACATCAGAGATAAAAATGATGAGATTCATATTGGAGAGATTTCTGACTTGAGTTATGGAGAGAATGGTGGAGCCATCAACTGGGAGAGGGAGCCCAGGAAGAGAAGAAGTAGGCTTGGAGGACAACACAATGAAATCAACTTTTGTCCAGTTCAGTTCAAGGTGACTATGAAGCATCTAGGTGGAATATCCAGTTGACAGGTGAATGCATATGTCCAGTGCTGGAGCTGCTGGTCTAGCTCTTTCCAACACATCCCATCACAGACCCACTGGAGGCCTTGGAGATCATCTATTCAGGCCTCATCACCCCTACAGCAGACCCAAGAGTGCCTTAGCCTCAATTCATTGACCTTTCAACACCCATCCCCAGGTCCACTCCCTTTATTTCCTCATTCCTGGGACACTCCTCCTTCTGAAGTCATAACTTCTAGTATTCTCCACTCTGATATAACCATTCCATCTTCTTGAGCCTTCGTTCCAAGTTGGCCTCATCAGCACTCTTCCCTCCTCAACCTCTCCATTTTCTCCCAGGCTTTGGGGTCCCTCATGCCCATTTTCCATCCCTACCCAGCTTTTACTCAATAGTGGACCCTCTAAGCCATTCTTTCACCAATACCCTTGTCCCCTTGCACCTCTGTCCCTGCACTGCATTCAGCTAGTGAAACTCCATCACTCTATCAGTGAAAAATCCTACCTTCTTGTTTGTTCCTATGCTGGATTGCTGAGCAGGAGAAGAATCAAGCAAATGCTTTGATCAAGTCTACCAAAAATTCATGGACTTTCTTCATTTGGGCCCCCACTCCATTGTCAAGACCTTATACTTTCCTTTTTCAGCTAATTCCATCTCGTTCCTTTTGCTTCATAAATGGTCCCCCTTTTTTCCCTGCATATTTAGTCTTTTATTTATTTATTTATTTATTTATTTTGAGACAGAGTCTCACTCTGTTGCCCAGGCTAGAGTGAGTGCCATGGCATCAGCCTAGCTCACAGCAACCTCAAACTCCTGGGCTTAAGCAATCCCACTGCCTCAGCCTCCCGAGTAGCTGGGACTACAGGCATGTGCCACCATGCCCGGCTAATTTTTTCTATATATATTTTTAGTTGGCCAGATAATTTCTTTCTATTTTTAGTAGAGACAGGGTCTCGCTCTTGCTCAGGCTGGTCTTGAACTCCTGACCTCGAGCGATCCACCCGCCTTGGCCTCCCAGAGTGCTAGGATTTCAGGCGTGAGCCACCGCACCCGGCCCATCTTTAATCTTTTTAATGAGCTCCATGCTCAGATCTCTCTCACTTCAGCTGTCATCTAATCTCTCATATTTTTCTCTTCCCAACTTGTCGAAGGACTTGTTGTTAATGCCATTCACTGACTTCCATTCACTTCTCCAAAACTGTCTTTTGTCCCCACCACCCTTCTAGAACTGCTCTCAGGAAGGTCATTAGGGAGCTTCCAAGAACCAATGGCATTGTGCTTCTCCCATGCCTCATTTCACTATGCCTGTCTCTTAGATTTGACTCTACAAATAACTGGATTTTCCTTGAGTCTCCTATTCCCAGGCCACAACAGCTTCTGGTTTATCTCACACTACTTTCATTCTTTCTTTCCCAAGATTCTCCATGAGTTCCTCCTCTTCTTTCCATCCCTTAAATGTTACTCCTTAATATTCTATTCACAGATCATGACCCTTTCTTTTAACTTTACGGCATACCCTTGCCTGGGGGCTTTTACTTAGTGCCATTATTCAAATTACCAACTAAATACTGGCAACTCCAAAGACTGTCTCATTAAGCTGAACCTCTTCCATGAGCCAGACTTAAATCTATTTGCATACCTGATCCCTCCACCTGGGCACCCCACTGTCTCCTCAAATTCAACATGTCAAAGTGCTCTCTCTCTTACTTGGTGGCATGACCATCTACCTGATTCAACCTGGAAGCCATCCTTGACTCTTCCTTCCCTTTCCTATCAGATCCAACAGAGCTCCAGGTTCTGATGATTTTACCGCCTAATTATCTCTGAAACCATTTACTTCCTCAATATCTTCCAGTGTTTTATGTATCCTTAGTACCTCTCCTCTGAATTCCTACAACCCTCTCCTCACTAGTCTCCTACATACACCTTTATTTCCTTCAAATGCAAAAATATCTTTAGCTATTAAAGATAAGTCCTACAGAATTACTCTTCTCTTTAAAACCTTTCAAAGACCCTGGATTGCCCATAAGCAGTGTTTACCAAAGAGGTTTTTAAACACTGGCTTTTTAGAATGTTAAAAATTGTTACCAAGTCAATAAATTAAGTAGTTTTCTTCATTGTAGAACTTCTCAGTACCTAATGGGCTACTGTTTATTGGGAATCTCTAAGACATTACCCAGACATACTGAGCCTCAGGACTTTTTCCTAAGGAGCATTTTCCTGGACTGGTTTTCTAAGAAACATGTTTCAGAACTACATGATAAAGTCAGAGCTCCAGAGCCCAGCATCTAAGGACCCCATGATGTCTACCAAACTGATCCCTCCAGTCTGACTCTGATCACTGTCCGCCTCACCTGCTGCGCTGTGGAAATGGCAGACACAAGGACATCCCCACCTTCACCATCCCATCTGCCACCCCCTTGTTGCTCATGCTGTGCCCTCTATTTGGACTGTTCTTCCAATCCTTCTTCACTTGACTAATTCCTAATAATTCTTCACATCTCAGCATAGTTGTCACCTCCTCCAGGAAGCCTAGAGATCACGGAATATACACAGAGGGGGAGTTAGGTTTGCAGAGAACACACTCACCCAAGCAGCTAAAGGAGAGTTTAGACCAATTCGTACCTGGGCAATCACGGCAGCGTGGGGGAGCAGCCAAGAAAGGGACCGGTGAGTTGCCAAGACCACTCTGGTCCCACCTAGATTTGCTTAGCCCTGGAAGAGAGGAGCAGGAGGGAAAGCTAATTCTCTTAGACTGGATATGCCAACAGAGAGAGCCCAGAAGAATCCAAGACACCTTTGTTCAGTCCCTATTCTGGTTCCTCCAATCCAATTAAGTTCCTCTTCCTCTTTCCAGGAGCCATAAACCGATGGACATGAATTAAAGGGTAAAACCTCTTCCCAACATTAATAAAAGGACTTAGAAGTTCCTATTTTATAGACCCAAGTAGAAAATGTGATCAAGAGAGAAAGTGATTTCTCCTTTGCGGGAAACATCACTCAGGCTTCATTCTGTCAGGGAAATAGACCATTTGCGTGCATCAGAGGGTTAAACAGAAGCTGGGCCCTGCTAATCTAATTCTAGCAGTTGATGTCTTCTGAAATTCTCCTTGTGATTCTGAGGAAAGAGACACAACAGAGCCTAAAAACAGAAAGTTAACAGGGGTCCAAATGGCCTCTGTTCCTGCTGTTCAGAGGACTAGATATCAAAAGTCCATCTCAATGAGCTTTACCATTGTTTGAGCTGCAGAAGTCACTGTCACCCCCTATTTCTCATGTCCTCTGAAATCTCTCTGGTTATTCTAGTTAGGAAGGCACCTAGACCTATATTCAGCTCTGGTTCTCCTTCCCAAATGTGTTCTGGTCGCCCCCATGTCACACAGCTGTCTGCTCTCTGAGGATTGCTTCCTCCTTCCAACTGCTGGCTTCATTGCCATCTTGCCTCTACTCATTCCCTCTGTTTCCCATCAATCTAATTAGTCTCTGTCTCCCTAACCTCGGACTGCTGACAACCAAATGCAAAATGTCGTGAAGTTGTTTCTTCATTGACTGCATCAGCACCCCGTCTCCCCAGCAAAATGCATTGTCTATCCCATGGCCTGGACGCAGTTTCTGGTTGTCACGCCTCATTATGACCAAGGTTGAGACACAGCATGGTGCCCTGGAAGGGGCAGGCTTGGGTTTCCATGCAACTCTGCCAGTGAACAGCTGCTCTATTTAAGTTTAAGACCCTTTAACTTGTCTGGGCCTCAATTTCTCCATCTGTCAGATGGAGATAATAATGTACAAGGCACAAAATTTGTGATAATCAGATGAAAGGACCTCACACACCAGAAAGCCCATAAATATGTTGGTTTAATGGAGAAGCATGGGCTTTTCAGGCCTTCCTGGAAAGGTCTCCTCCTCTTAGTCGGGTTGCTGAGAGGGTTGAATGTGGAAATGCATGCAATGCCCGCAGCTCAATCCCAGGCTGACGGGAGCTCCCTCCAGCCCTCCCACTCCCATCATCCACATGTCCCACTGTCCTGCTGCCCTGCTCCTGGAGGACCTTCAGAAAGATGTTGGTGACCCTTCAGCTTCCCTTTGAGCTGGATCCCCAACCTCCATGCCCTCTATTTACTTTGTGATGTTGCCAACTTGCTGAGCTCTAATTGCTTGTCTCATTAAAAATTGCCAAGGCAATAGACATGGGAGTGAGCACGTAGCGAGGGCTTATCGTCTCTCCAGAATTAGCGAACTCTTTCCAGATTTTAATTACATTTCTCAAAAACGAAAACAAGACCTATTCCCCTGTGAGGGATTCATCCCCATTTTATGGAGAACAGAACCAGCTGTGTTGAATAGCAGGCCAACAAAACAGGCTCACATGTCGCGGGCAGGACAGCTGCACGTGTCAGCGTCATCCTCACCACATGCATGAGAACAAGGGCCCCCGGGGTTCTCTCCACCCCAGGGTATCCTTCCTAAGGGAAGAAGAGAGATATACGTGCTCTGAGAAACCCTGCTCCCCACCCCACCCCACAGCTCACCATGACAGGGGATCTAACAGCCCCAAATTCCCACCTAACTTTGCATTTTAAACAGCAGCTTGTAAGAGCGGAAAAAATACCGGGATTGTTTGGACTCAGCTGGTCCATGGTATCAACGCTTGGAGGTTTGAGTCCTTGTTGGGAAAGTCACGTACCCTTTGTCTCAGTTTTCTCATCTGTGAAATGGGGCTGATGCTTTTCATTCTATCTACTTTCCAAGGTTGTTGTTGAACTGAAAACAGACACCAGATACAGAGTCATGTTGCCGAAACCCCTCGACAAGTTTTATTTTTTTAAAGTAAGAGAGTTACACTGAGCGATGCTCTCTTCTCTCGGAGTTAGGGCGGTGGGTGCAGAGAAGCCAGGCAGTTCCCCTCCAGCAGCCGTGGTGACCAGGGAGGAAGGACGGCTTTTTCACCTCATGGCTCTGGTGAGTTCTATGACCAAGTTCTCTCTGCTGACCTAGGCACTCTGGGAGAGACGCCCGTTTTGAGATTCCGTCAGAACAGACTGTTGCAGATGCCGCCTGGCGGGACGTGTTGCACCAAACAATCTTGCTGAAACAGCAGGCTGAACCCCTCGCCCCATCCCTCCAACCTGACCTTCTGCTCGCGGTGGGGGAGCGGGGATGGCGACAGCTCAGATGGAGTTCACAGCCACGTTTTCCTTAAACATCACTGAGGTGCAGGCCAACACCCGCCAGAAACGATAGCACCTGGTGATCCACGCTGCTTCAGAGAGAGAATGCAAGAGAGAACTGGGAAACGTGGACCTCGCTTCCACACTCTTCCTCAGGAACTCTCCAAGTCAGTAGTTCTCAACCCAAAGTGATTTTGCTCCCCAGTGGGCATCTGGCAATGTCTAGAGAGGTTTCAGATTGTCACAACTGCGGGGGGCGGGGGCTGCCATGGCATCCAGTGGGCAGAGGCTAGCGATGGAGCTGAACATCCTACAACACGCAGGACAGTCCCCGTAACAAAGGAAGATCCCGCCCACAATGTGAGCAGGGCTGAGGCTGAGGAATGCTGGTCTAGATATTTCAGGGCTTCTTTGAACACTTGGCAGCTGCTGTCACCCCCACTAGCCTTTCCCTATTTTTCCTTAACGGAAAATGGCTCTAGGGTTTCTGACCGACCACAGTTACCTCCTCGAACCCAATAATGAGAGTCATTGCCAAAGAAAAGGTCCTCTCTTTTGAATAGAGCCATGATGTTTGCCATCCTATTTTAGATCAAAGTTCGTGGGACTCATGCTAACATAACACAGAGGCTAGTTTAATTCGTCTTTCTGCCACCCCATGAGTGACAGTGCTGAGACTCACTTTGATTGTCAGGACAGGTGGGTTTCTAAGGGATGAAGATCCGTCACTTTCAAAGGGCTCTTTTCCTTTCCAAAATAAACCTCTTCGTGTACACAACTAACCATTACGTTTGCAAATCACAATGCTAGTTCAAAATTACATTAAATATGAGTAAGATCCAACTCAAGCCCTCATTTATGCACTCGCTGATCTGCCAACAGAAACGTGCTGAGCTTCTTTTACGCCAAGACCTGGTGGTCCCGCATGGGATTGCAAACGAGAGGTGGCCTCGGCCCTCCAGGAGCGCACGCTCTGATGGGAGCAGATGCCTGCGGAGAAGCAATCGCAGGAATTGGGGTGGTGGGGAGTGGAGGCCTGGGGCGGAGACTGGCCAGCTGTCCTCCACACCCGCCCCCTCCTCTGCACACACAGCTACTCTAGTTCCCAGCCTCCTCTTCTCTGCCTTCTGGACACTACACTGTGAGTCAGAAGTGACGAGAGCCCGCCACAGCCTAGCCCATGGGAGCCTTCCATGGTTGGCTCCTGTCCTTCTCCATCTCCTGCCCAGATACAGAGGACCCAACAGAGGACTCTGAGACCCAGTGGGATTGTGCAGCCACAATACAGGAGAGACGTTGGTACCTGCATGGCCTTGGGAAAGACCAACTGTAAGCAAAAATACCTACTGTATAGTCAGGGTTCCCAGAGAAACAAAATCAAGAGGATATATATTTGTTTATTATAGAAGCTGAGAAGTCTCACAATCTGCTATCCGCGCACTGGAGAACCAGGAAAGCGTATTACCGGTATAATTCGGCCCCAGTCAAGAGGTTTGAGAACCAAGGGATCCCATAGTATAAGTTGCAATTCAAACCCAGAGACACAGAACTGGGGAGGCCAATGCTGTAAGTCCTGGTCTGTCTGAAGGCCTGAGACCAAGGAGTGCTGAAGTCCAAGGGCAGGGGAAGATGGATGTCCCAGCTCAGAGAGAGGGACTCTGCCCTTCCTCTGCCTTTTTGTTCTATCTGGGCCCTGAGAGATTGGGTGGGGCCCACCCACACTGGTGAAGGTCATTTTCCTCATTCGGTCCACTGATTCAAATGCTAAGCTCTCCAAAAACACCCTCACAGACACACCCAGAAATAATATTTTACCAGCTATCTGGGCCTCCCTTAGCCCAGTCAAGTAAACACATAAAATCAACCATCACACCCACATTGGACTGAGACACCAATTAGCATTGTGTTAAGCTACCAAAACTTGGAGCCTTATTTGCTATGCAGCTGGTGTTACCTATACTGACTAACATAAGATTTGTGCCCAGTCATCATTGGAAGTGGAGCTGATTCTCCTTTGTGTCCCCATTAGACCTTATAAGGACCTTTATCTCCACACATGGGAGGTTTTGCTGCACTAACATATTAATATTCATCTCTTTGTATCCCTACAGGGGTTGCCACAGACTTTCTTAACAGGAGGGTATTAGGGATGGCAATCGAACTGGGAGGGATCCCAGGAGATCTGTCTCGATCTGTCTGTGCCCAGCAGAAGTACTGCTGCACTTCCAGTATAAAAATAAAAGTATTTCTAAAGAAGGTTTAAGACATACTGCATAAGAAGGAGAAAATGCCAATTGCTCCATTTCAAAGAAAGGGTAAGGCGTTTCCCTACCAGACTAGTGAACAACAACTGGGTTTGATTCTAGGCTCTGCCATTTATTATTTGTGATATTAAATAAGTTACTTAATCATGCTCAGCCTGCTTCTTCATCTATAAAATGGAGCTAATAAGAACATCTACCTCACAGAGTCAGGATTAAATGAGATGATGCATGAAGAACACTTATCCTAGGTCCTGGTACCCAAAGTTAGGCATCGTGATTATCTCCAAATCTCCAGCATTTAGCATGGTGCCTAAAAGCACAGTGTTTTTTGAGAGGATGAATAACTTAATGGAAAAGATTACCCAAGTCAGAGGAACACAAGGAGAAAGATGTTGCTCATCCAATGGGGATTCAGCTATCGTAATTAATTTCAGAGATACATTTTGTTGGCATCTTTTCTGCAGGGATTCTCCCCTAGATTTAATTAGGAAGGCAAAGTCAACATTCTACCAGGGTACTTCTCCTTCTTTATTCTCCTCTTAAAAAATAAAAAGCTGTCATGCTATTTTGTTTAGAGCAGCAGAAGGTATTATGCAGGGCCCTCACTGCAGCGGCACTCGCCGCACTGAAGAGTCCGCCAGCTGTGCCACCCGCCTTGGGAAAGAGACCAGGAGCCAGACAGCCCTAGGGAGCTAAGGTTCTTCCGTGCTTTTAACCTCTAGGCATGTTGGAGGGTGAAAGCACAGCTATGGAGCTAGACTGCTTGGGCCTGTCCCCCTGCTCACCTGTGAGACTTCGGGCATGTCACTTACCTCTGCATGACTCAGTTTCCTCCTCTATAAAGTGGGGACATTAATAGCCCCTATTTCATGAGGCTGCTGAGAGGATGACATGGAGCCTGGCACGGCACCCAGTTAGCACTTTGCACACGTGCGCACACGCACACAAACTACAGTAGTTACTGTTCCTTAACCATCTCTGCTGCGTCTGGCACTGACCTCAGCACTTCAGGGAATACAAAGGCAGTGGGGGCTCAGTCTCTGATCGCAAGCAGCTCCCACTGAGTTACAGGACTAGGACAGACGTCAAAGGACTCTAATGACACACTGCGTGAGGCAGGGCCCAGGCAGGCTCACTGCGGTGCGCTATGGCTGAAGGTGGGCGGTGAGCTTGGTGGTCGGGAGCCAGGACCAAGAGCTCGGGTCATGGGTTCTGTGGACAGCTGGGCAGAGGGGAGTCCCAGGAGGAGGGTGGATGGTGGCGAGTGTGGGGGCCAGAGGAAGAGCTGAGAGCAGGCTGCAGGGAGTGTGGCTCACAAGACTGATGCCACAGCTTCTGCAGAGGGCAGGCTCTGTAGTGGGAAGGGCTCCAAGCAGGGGCTGTGAGTCTCCCACCCACGGCAGCCTTGTCGCCCCGTGCAGTTCACAGATTGTCTGTTTGATCCCACAACAGCCTCAGGCAAGACTGAGTAACCACCCTGTTTCTACCATGATTACTCAGTGCCCCCATGAGCCAGGCCTCGCCCTCAGCACTGGGCCTAAACTCACCTAATCCTCTCGGACTGGCCCCATCACCATCTTCTACTTACAGATGAGGAGGCCAAGCAGCGAAGGTTAGGTGCTTGCACAAGGTCAACTGGTGCAGGATTCAAACCCACACACAGCTGCCTCCACAGTCCGCACCATGAACCAATGAGCCAGCGAGAGAACCAGGGCTCGGAGCTGGGAAGTGAGTCCTCAAGGGTTGTGCAGTGAGTGGAAAGACAGAACTCACACCCAGGTCCTCAGAGACCTGGCCAGTGGCCTCCTCACCACGGCCTTGTCACCCAGCTCTCTGGGTGATACCGTAGGCTGGTCTAGCTCATGCTCTTGCCCCAGGTCTGGCCCATCTGCCCCGGGTCAGGTTCTCTGTTCAACAGGAAACCCCCTTTTGACTCAAATGCCTACTGCTCTCCTAAGTCTGGCTGTTGTCACAAGCTTGGTGGCCCACAGCTTTGCGGCTGCCTCTCTGGGAGCAAGGCCCAGGAGACGTGGTCTAAAGGAGAACAAACATTTGCTTCCACGTTCAGATTCGGGGTGGAGATCGCAGTGGGCATTGTTACAAGTAGCACTTGCTTTCAGCTTTGAGGAATCCATTTTTTTTTTCCATAGCCTAAAATAAATCTTTACAGAAAGAGGAAATTACTGCAGGTAAAATCGAGTCTGTTTAGTGGTGCCGGACTCACTTGAGGGTGGCGCTGGAATGCCAATGGGCCTGGGCCGTGCTGGTCATCCCTGTCCGGCAGCAGGACGCTCCCCACAGGGCAGGGTGGGCAAGGGTGCAGTGCTAGCGCTCAGCTGCCCAGGGGCTGCAGCGGCCCACCGCTGATCGTCTGGGTGACCCAGGGACAGACACTCCACCCTTCTGTGCCTCTGTTTCCTCATCAGTAAAACGGAGATGATAATGATGACTCCTGCCTTGTATTAGCAGAATTAACGAAACCACGTTTGTAAATGCCTTTGCAACGCCAGGCTGAACATGTGCATTATAACACCAAGGGGTCTCATAACAGCCAAGCCATGGCTGATCTGCCCCCTCTCACCAATCCGATCCAGCATCTTCCTTCGATAATTGCAAAGGGTTTTTAAATGTTCACATCTTGGCTGTGCCACTTACTAGCTTATGACTTTGGATAATATGTCACCATTTCTTCATCTGTGAAGGTAACAGTCCCTCTTCCTAGTGTTGCTGTGAGAATTAAACGAGTGAATTCATAGAAAAGCACACGCATAAAACAGTGCCTGGCACAAAGTCAACATATTCACGGCAATTAGCAGTAGCAGCACGCTCACCGCCTTGTGTAATTTGTCTGTTTATGTGTCCTCCCTACAAGACTATGGGCTCTGCAAGGGCAAGGATCATGTCTTTTAACACGTTTGCCTTAGAACTGGGTGTTGGCTGCCCCTTCCACACCTCTCTAAGATGGAACCCAATGCTCCTGCCCATGGCCTCACCTCTTTCCAGCCACTTCTGCAAACGCCAATGCTGCCAAGCTTCAGCTGGCTTTGTGCAGGTGCTGTGTGGCAGTGCTTTTTCTCGGGTGTCAGCTGTGTGTCTCTTATTCCCTCTCCCAGAGTCTTCTCATGGATGTCACACCCCTGGACCCTCAGACTTTCACAACCAGAGGTGTGGGGAGTTAACAGTCTATGGGCAGCTCTTGACCAACAGGGATAGGAGCTGATGCCCACCCCTCCACTTTCTTCACCGGGGGACAGTCCTGAGATCCATTTCATAAAGTGACACACAAGGTCTATGGGATTGAGCAGCCAGTCACTCATGGTGGTGGCCAAGTTAATAACGCCTCCTTGCATTGGGTCTCTCCTTCCCATTTCACTTCCCCAGGCCCTCAGTTCTGACTCCTGGCATTACATGCTCAAATAAACAACCCCACCGTGAGCCTTTCTCTCAGTTTCCATTGCTAGGGGGCCCAGGCTAAGACACCTGCTCCTCTTTCCATGCTCCCCGTTGCAGTAAATAACATCCCTAGTTACACCGTTTCCAGGAAAGAATCTAGGGAGAGAGTCTCTACCCCTCCTTCCCCTTCCTTGTTCCCCCCATTCCCACCACATGCAAACATACACACACACACACACACACACGCACACACACACACACTCTTAGATGATTTTCTTTCCTGTTGATTCTTCTTTACTTCCTGTTGATTCTACTTTACTTCCAGTTGATTCTTCGTTACTTCCTGTTGATTCTACTTTACTTCCTGTTAATTCTTCTTTATTTCCTGTTGACTCTACTTCCTTAATCGTTTTTTCAACAGCTCGTTTCTTACATCTCAGCTGCCACTGCCTTTGTATGGACCACCATCCTCCCGCTCTCAGCACACAGCAACCATCTCTCGTACTCTGCCAGGCCAGAATTCAGAGAGCCTTGTAGTGCTTGCTCTGGGGCTGGCACTTCATCCTGCGGGCAGTGACCTGTTTAGATTCACGAGGTAGAAGATCTCACTCTGGTAGCAGGGGCGATAAAGAGAGTCTAGATGCAGGGAAATGAGTTAGCCTAAGTAATTTAGCCTAATTTAGCCTAATGTTAAGCTACTATAAGGAGAGCTGGGAAGAGATGGTAAAACCCCAAGAAGCAGTGAATTTGGCAATAAAAGTTTTGAGTTCACTCTCCATCTCGTTTCCTGGGATTCCTGAAACTCATGACACTGCACCTCCAGGATTTCAGCAGGAGGGAGCAACCTTGCAGAGTCTGACAAACCCAGCACATTTGGCATGGGGGACTTGCAAACCCACTGTGAGCCAGCTTCTTGTCCTCAAATAAAAGTGCTGCTTCATCTCCAGGCAGGGCACGGCGCAGCCAAAGGGAATTAAACAATAAACTGCATAACGAGCATAGACCCACTCCAGTCCCCTCTGTGCATCACCCCAGCACGGATGCCCTCAGCCTTTGTGCTGATGAACAGTGTTCCAACCTGGGGACAGGAAGCCTGGAGTCTGCTCTTTATATATTTATTGTTACCACCCACAGGTGCATGGAGGGGAGGAGGTCCAGGAAAAGCTTGCCTATGGTTAAACCCAAATTATAATACACATTTATTTAGGGACCAATAAAGCCATCTAGGGCTCTTTCTGTTAACTAACATTTTGATGCCAACCATCACATTTAACTCTCACAACCCTCTAAAGGGGCATTGTTTTTCATTTTACAGATGAAGTTGCTGAGGCTCAGAGAAGCAAGTCACTTTAATAGGATCACAGAGGAAGGTCTGTGTCTCCCTATAGCTACTACATCACACTGAAATTCCCTTTTATCTTTTTCTTCAAAAATTACATAGGGCTCGACAGAAAGATCTCCCTACGTGGGAAGAATTGGTTATAATCATCGACCCATTTTTCAAAGGTTATTTTTTATCTGGAGCCAAAGGACTTCTTTCCTTTCATCCAAAGCCTGGCTATCTTTTGAGCCTGCTCAAGTGCTACTTTACCCAGGAAAACCCTGAGACCACTCTGGGCCACACCGACCACTCCTACCTCCAAACTTTCAAAGCATCTAAGCTTGTGCCGATCCTTTGGTTCTTAATTGTCAGCATTTTGTATGACTTCTCTTTCTTTATTATTTAACACTTAATGGTCCTTTAATTTTAATAACAAAAACCTTTTAAACGAACTATACTAGTCACACAGGAAGAGCACAAGTATTTTGAGTATACAGCATGTGGGATGTTCACAAATGGAATACACCTATGCAACCAGCGCCTGGCTCAACGAAGGGGAACATAACCAGCTCCCCGTCACCCCTCCCCCCGCCCCTGCACCTTATGCCTCCTTCCAGCTACTGCTCCTCCCCACTGAAAGTAGTCATTCTCCTAATTTCTAACAGCCTTTCCCTGTTTTTGTTCTTTCTGTAATTGGAAACATAAATGGAATCACACAGGATATATTCCTTGGCATCTTTTGCTTTTGCCCACACAATGTCTGTGAGGTTCATCCATGGCTGATGTCTTTCCATCAGCCTTATGTTTGTGAGAGCTATCTATTTCATTGAGCATAGCTATAGTTTGTTCATTCTTATTGCTGAATTGTTCTCCAATGTGTGAATATACCACAAGGAAATAAATGCCATTCAATCATTGATGGGCTTTGGGTAGTTTCCAGATTGAGGCTGTTTTGAACAGTGCCACAGTGAGTATTCTAGCACATGTCTTCTGGTGTACACAGTTGTGTTGGGTACACACAGTAGTCCTCTCTTATCCACAGGGATTCATTCCAAGACCCCCAGTGGATGCCTGAAACCTCAGTACTAACCTGGTTGCTGCCAGTCAGAACACATTTCTATTCATGTCTTCCCATCACAAATTTAATGCCTTTTCCATCTTAACTCAGCACTTAATACACACTATGGAGATAACTTTTGCAGTGTGAGGTGAAACAGCACAACTAGCATGAATCTATTTTTCCTTTTTCACAATTTCACAGAGAATTCATTCTTACTATAGATCTTAGCAACTTCAGCATACAATTTTTTTTATTTCCTTATGAGGTCAAGAACTTTCACCTTTTCACACAAAGGAAGCACTTTATGGCTTTTCTTTGGCATATCCAAATTATCAGTGTCACTACCCTTGTGCTCTGAGGCTTTTTAGAATCTTATTTATATCTTTTTTATTTCCTCCTTTTATTCTTTATTTAAATTTGTCTCAGCTTGCATCTCTGCATTTTTTTTATTTTAAAATATTAAGGAGGTACAAATGTTTTTGTTACCTGGATACCTTTTATAATACCGAAGTCAGGACTTTTAGTGTGTCCATCACCCGAATAGTGTTCAGTGTACCTGATAGGTACGTTTTCACCCCCTTTTCATTCCTCCCCTCTTCTTGATTTGACCTTTACATTTTTTTGTGCCCATCAATTAGTTCCCAGTTATTAGACAGTGCATGTGGTGTTTGTTTTTCCATTCCTGAGATATTTTACTTAGGATAATAGTCTCCAGGTCCATCCAAGTTACTGCAAAAGACATTATTTCATTCCTTTTTATGGCTGAGTAGTACTCTGTGGGGGATGTGTGTGTGTGTGTGCATACAACATTTTGTTAATCCACTCATGAATTGATTGGCACTTAGGTTAATTCCACGTCTTTGCAATTGTGAATTGAGCTGCAACAAACATTTGAGTACAGGTGTCTTTTTGAAAAAATGACTTCTTTTCCTTTGGGTAGATATCCAGAAGTGGGATTTCTGGGTCCAATGGTAAGTTTACATTTATTTCTTTGAGGAATCTCCATACTGTTTTCCATAGAGGTTGTATTAATTTGCAGTCCCGCCAACAGTGTATAAGCATTCCTTATCTCTCTGCTTACACATCAGCATCTATCATTTTTTGACTTTTTACTAAAGGCCATTCTGACAGGGATAAGGTGATATCTCATTGTGGTTTTAATTTGCATTTCCCTGATGATTAACGATGTTGAGCATTTCTTCATATGTTTTTTGGCCATTTGTCTATCTTCTATATACTATAACAGTCAAGCTGAGAGTCAAATTAAAGATTCATAATAGCTACAAAGAAACTTAGGAATATAATTAACCAAGGAGGTGAAAGATCTCTACAAGGAGAATTATGAAACACTGATGAAAGAAATCACAGATGACACAAACAAATGGAAAAACATCACATGTTCATGGATGGATAGCATCAACATTGTTAAAACGTCTATACTGCCCAAAATGATTTACAGATTCAATGCAATCCCCATAAAAATACCAATGTCATATTTCCCAGATCAAAGAAAAAATAACTCTACACTTCATTTGGAAGCAAAAAAAGAGCCTGAATAGCCAAAGCGATCTTAAGCAAAAAGAATAAAACTTGACGCATCACATTAACAGACTTAAAAGTATACCACAAGGCTATAGCAATCCAAACAGCATGGTACTAGTACAAAAGTAGAGACATAGATCCATGGAACAGAATAGAGACTCCGGATATAAAATCATTTACCTACAACCAACTGATATTAGACAAAGCAGACACCAACATATACTGGGGAAAGGAAGCCCTATTTAATAAATGGTGCTGGGAAAACTGGATAGCCACATGCAGAAGAATGGAACAAGACCTCTATCTCTCACCATATACAAAAATTAATTCAAGATGGATAAACAAATTAAACGTAAGGTATGAAACCATAAAAATTTTAGAAGAAAATGTAGGAAAAACTCTTTTAGACATTGGTCTAAGCAAAGCATTATGGCTAAGACCCCAAAGGCAAATACAGCAACAACAAAAATAAATAAATGGGATTGATTAAATTAAAAAGTGTCAGAACACCAAAGGAAATAATCGACAGAGTAAATAGACAACCTACAGAATGGGAGGAAATATTTACAAACTATATATCAGATAAAGGTCTAATATCCAGAATCCACAAAGAACTCAAACAAATCAGCCAGAAAAAATCAAACAACCTTACTAAAAAGTATGCAAAAGACATGAACAGAAGTTTTTTCAAAAGAGGTATAGTTTTCATGTGGTAAAATTCACCCATTTTCAATGTAGAGTTTGATGAGTTTGGGCAGTTGTATATAGTCATGCCATTACTACCAGAATCAAATATAGAATATTTCCATCACTCCAAAAATTCCCCCCTACTCCTTCACAGTCAATATTCTCCTTTCAACACTGGCTCGAGGCAATACCTGATCTGTCCACTCTCACTTACTTTTGTCTTTCTAAAATTCATATAAATGGAATTACATAGTATATATTTTTTGATTGGCTTTATTCACTTAGCATAATACTTTGAGATATATCTATGTTGTATATAATAGTAATTATTTCATTTTTATTACTGAGCAGTATTCCATAGAATGGATATGACATAATTTGTTTATAGTTTATGGACATTTGAGTTGTTTCCAATTGTTGGCTATTATGAACAGTATCGCTATGAACATTTGCAAACAAATCTTTGTGTGAACATCTATTTTCATTTCTTTTGGGCAAATGCCTACAGGTGGTATATAGTTGTATCTCATTATGATTTTCATTTGTATGTTCCTAGTTATTAGTGAGGTTGAGTCCCTTCAGGTGATTATTGGCTGTTTGTGTCTTATTTTGTGAAACATCTGCTCAAATCTTTTGACTGTTTTTAAAAACTGGATTGTTTGTATTCTGACTATTGAACTATAAGAGTTCTTTATGTATTTTAAATGCAAGTGTTTTGTCAGGCATATATTTTCTCCCAGCCTATGGCTTGCTTTTTAATTTTCTTTTGAAAAGAGAAGTTTTAAATTTTGATGACATCCCAGGCATGTAGAGATGAGCAAGACCCAGCCCTCGCTTTAAGGAACCCAGAGTGCCATGGGGAAATGGCAAGCAAATCAAAAGTGACAGTACAGTGGGATTATATCAAGTGATCAAGGTCAGTGCAGGGGTCACAGGTTAGGAGGGATACCTAACCCAGCCTGGGTGGAGGTCTCCTGTAGGAAGTAAATTTGAGTGAGTTGTAAAGAACCAATAAGGGAGGGGAAGGGGAAAGACAATCTGGGTAGAGGACAGAGCATGTGCAGACATGACTCACACAATACACTTTAACCACTCTAAGCACATATCACTATGGTTGCAGCAAAGAGCGGGCGGGTGGGGACAGAGGAGGGAAACCAGAGGAGGTGAGGCCCAGATCACAACAGGCTTTTGCTGTTAAGATAAAGAATTTAGTTTTATTTTTTTAGAAGGCAACAGGAAGGTGTACATAAGATGCAAGGGAAAGGAACTTTTTATGTCAAAAGTTACCATAAATCTATAGTGAATAAAATACTGTGGTATTGATGTAGGAATAGACAAACAGAAAGATGGAACATTCTAGATAGCCCAGAAACATGTCCACACATAATCATAACTTGGCATATGACAGAAGTGGTATCGTAGGGGAGTTGGTAAAGAACGTGCTATTTAATCGATGGGATTAGGGAAATTCATGTGGAAGAAATTGGATTTTTACTTTACATAATCCTCAGGAATAGATTCTAGACATATTGAAAACCTAAACATAAAAAAAAACTTTAATATTTCTGACTTAAATTATCAAAATATCTTTATGATGCCAGAGTAGGGAAGAAATTCTTAAGTAAATAATAGTAGGAAAGAGGATTGAGATGTATTTTTCCATTTTCACCATTCTTGTGGGCAGGATTTTATTATGGCTTAATTTATATTTCTGTGATGAATAATAAGGTAAAGCACCTTTTCTTGTGCTTATTAACCATTTAGATATCCTTTTTTTGTGAAGTGTCTGTTAAAGTCTTTTGCCCATTCCTCCATTAGTTTGCTAGAATTCTTTATATATTGTGGATATGAGCACTCTGTCAGTTCTATGAGTTGCAACTATCTTCTCGCACCCTGTGGGCTTTTACTCTCTTTGATGAAGAGAAGTTCTTAATCTCAGGAAATCCAATGCTCCAATGTTTTTAAAGGAGAATTTAGGGAGGGTGTGGTGACTCCCATTCCTTGCTCTGGGAAGCCCAATGAGCGTCTGCCATTTCCCAGGGTAAGGCTTTTTCTGGACAGTAGTTAATTCATTCAGTGTTTCTTAAGTGTCTCCTGTGTGCCAGGCTCTCTCCCAGCTGAGTAGAATTCAATGAAACAAGACAAAGTCTCTGCCCTTATGCAGCTTACATTCCAACGGGGAGTTAGAAAAAGCATAAGTCTGGAAACTTCAATGTGAGTAATAAAATAAATCAGCAAGACTGCTGAGTGGGCTGAGCTGGGATTAGACATGATGAATGAATAAAATCAGAAAGAGGCTATGACCTTCTCCAGGGGCACTCAGAGGCCTGGGAAGAGATCAATTAAAATGAGGAAAAAAACAGCAACTCTTGTGGCTTGATCTTCCAGAAATATATTTTAATCTCCAGAGGTTATATCCTCAACTGGTCTACTCAGTTTTAACGCAATATAGCAATGCCCAGATTAATCCAGTGGTCAGGGTTTTGGCACAAACACAAACTGGGAAATGAAAAAGATCTTAGTGAGGCCACTAAGCTTGAGGGAAAATGGCTTACACTGTTTTTGCCATCCTTAGCCTCTCACCCAAATCAGGTCATGTAGAATTAGATAGCAGATTAGAATGAAAATACGTAGAGACCATTTGAAAGTAATGGCTAACAGGAAGAGAAAAGAAAGTAAATAAACACCTTGCAAAGTAAATAGAACTAAACAACACAGGAGTGGGGGGGGGGAGCACAGTATTTAACTATTAAGGGGTGACCAGCCTGATGAGGGGGTGTGTTCAAACTCCTTGTGAACATATCCATAACACAGTGCAGTCATTTTACCTGCTAAAGTCAGTAAGAAGTTTAGTTAAATATAACTCCCTGTATGAACTCAAGGACAAATGTCATCTTTTGAAGGGAAAAGTCTCCCCCATCCAATGATATTTTTAAGTTGTCATAAATGAGAGGAAAAAATTTAGTTATTAGGAAAACAAAACACATAACTAGTAGTTCTTAACTTTTAAAATCTTGGACCCTCTTCCCAGAAAAAATAAAGTCATATATTTACATGTAGACAAAATTTTGAATATAATTTCAGGACTTAATTTGATGCAATCAAATTAAAGAACTGAGGGTGGGACAAGAAGAACCAAGCGGATATGCAGCACCAGTAGTACCATAACACCCAAAGTGTGGAGTAATCCCAGGGTTGAGACATGTTTCTAATACAAATGTGGGTAAACTTTAACTTGCCTCTGGATAATGGGAAGCTATAATTATAGCTCAAAGTGCCCGCTGCAATTCTATATATTGCTCATTCACCACCTTGTCACAGTCAACTATTTGGTGCATTTTGAGTCAGGGTAATGGGTTGTGTTTTGCATTTGCATTTTTTACTGGTATTGGGGGTCGAGTAGGGGTTAGTATAGGACCTTGCTGCTCAGTGGCTGTTCACAGACCACAGCCTTACTCCAGTGCATGTTAAACATGCAGAATCTTGAGGACCATCAACTCTACCAAATTAGAATCTGTATTTTAACGAGATCTCCATATACACCTTAAAGTTAGAAAACACTTAAAACCTAAAGAAAACGCTAAGTTAAAGAGAGAGATGGTAGCTATACAGCAGGCAAAGCTAGAATCAGTCCCTGAAATCTACCTGGAATATCCTTGTCCCAGATTATCCATTCATTTAGAGATACCATTTCATCCCTTATGAGTAAACGCTATGACATCTTTTTTCCCCTGATCAGCAGCCTTAATTATCTAAAATAGGGTCCAGACCTAGGACTAACAACAGCAAAAAAAAAAAAAAAAAAAAGAAAGAAAAGAAAAAAGAAAAAAAGACACTCTAGCATGGATGCCTTAAAATCTACATATCAGGTCTTTTGTGTTTTACACATTGGCAAGATCTCACACGTGTGCAATTCTAATAAACTTAGTGTTATAGTTCCCTGCCCACAAAAGACTGGAAGCAGCACATTTATAGCAGGGCAAAGGGAAAGAAATAAAATATGGGGTTGGGGTGAAGTTTACAAAGAGAATTGATAGTAGAAAGAATGGCTTTGACATTTTCATGGGTATTTAGTTTTCTAAATCTGTTCACACCTCAGAAACGGTAACCCAGGTCTTAGAGAACTAGTACTCAACACTGATTGCATGTTAGAATCACCGGAGGAGTCCTTTTTTTTTTTTTATAAAAAGGTAATTCCCAAGCCTCAGGCTCAGAGATTCTGAGCTAATTGGTCTGGCGTGGGATCCAGGCACAGATGTTTTACTAAAGCTTCCTAGGTGAGTCTTAGTGGTTTAGGGCCAGTTGTAGGGCTCAGAGGCCTGGACGCCTGAGTAGCCTCTAAGTAGGCTCTTTACAGCTTGTTGTAACCATTGACAATGATTGGTTAGGATGACCTTGGTTACCAGGATTTTCTTTTAAGAGGAAACCTCTATATATTATAAGTGATTTTGACATAAATAAGATAGCCTAGAACTAAATGATACAGAAACACATATCCAAGTCCTGTGTCACAGTCACAGAAATCTAGAGGGCACTGGTGGGATGAGGCAGACACCCACCATCTCTCTCTCTCCTGACCCTCCCTCTGTAGACCAAGGCTGAGCACACCCACAAATCACCTGGGGTCTCATTCCAATGCAGATTCTGACTCAGTAGGTCTGGGGAGGGCTCAAGATTCTGCAGTTCTCATGAGTTCCAGGTGACGCTATCGTAGCTGGTCCAGGGACCACACTTAGAGTAGCAAGGCTCTAGGTCATCCTGATGGCCATGACTTACCCTCAACCCCTTCTGTGGCACCCACACAAGAAGGATGGCTTCCTCATTCCTGAGGAGTGAATTCCACTGTGCTCGAAGCTGTAGGCTTTCCTGAACTAATGTCATGACTTTGTCTCTTCTCTTAATCATTCCCTCCCCAACTAGGCAACTTGCCAGACGATCAGGGACTGTAGCATTAGAAATGGGCTTAGAGAGCATCTAGTTTGGCCTGTTCATTACAAAAGTGTGGCACTGGGGCTGAGTTGTTAAAGGATTTGCCAAGTTCACAGGGGACAGTGGTAAAGTCAAAACTAAATCTAAATCAGGATATGGAAACATCAGTTGAGGATTCTGTCCAAATAATTTGTTTCCTGCAACTTTCTAGTGAAACATCCATTTGCTTATCTTCAGAGAACCTGCCGATTAAAAGAGACTCAGGAAGGAACATAAAATTCTAAAGCTAGGCTGACTGGTGTTACAGCTCTAAGATGGGGCAGATAGCTCCCCTGTCTCTGAGACCACACACTAGCTATTGTTTCCTCTCCTGGGGCGTGTCCATTAAAAAGCCTCAAGGCCTTCATAAGTTGCCCAATGAACTCCTCTGTCATCCTTATTTCATTTTCATTTTTTGGAACCCTTTTTCAATTTTCTAAATCCCACACAAGAATGAAGTACACTCTTGCTCAAAAATAAGAAGCCTTCATGCAAAATTGAAATAAATTGTTCTCTCAAATAGGGGGAGAAAGGAATCATATTCCTGGAACAGTCAGCTTACCTAGCCAAATGAATCTGATTCCTGCTCCTTTGTTTCTTTGTGACCTCTTAGAAAAGCAGCACAAGTGTGAATGAATCTGGCAAATTCAAGCCAAGGGTAGCCGTAAGCCTATAGTCCGGGCTACTCGGGAGGCCGAGGATCATTTAAGCCCAAGAGTGTGAGGCCAGCCTGGGCAACATAGTGAGACCTCATCTATTAAAAAAAATTAAAATAAAATAAAGTTTTTAATTAAAAAGAAATTGGCAAATTCAGTGGCATTCTGGATCCTGGGGCCATCGATGTTGCTGGATTAGGGTTAGGGGCCATACTGGCTCCTGGGTACCCCCTTCCCTGGCCACAAAAGGCTATCCCTCCCTACAGCACTGTTTAAACTGAACTTGTTATTATTTCTGACCTCAAAGCTCTGGACTGGACTGAGACTTCTCCAACAGAGCTTATTACCAAGGTTTTCATCTTGCTGTGTGGCTACCTAGGTCTAGAGTCAGGAGCCATCCATAGGGAGATCAGCCTGAAAGCTACAAGCTTGAATATTAAATACTAACACCACTAAGGGCTGCACTGGAAAAGAAGTTTGCTGGGCTTGTGACCCCTCAATCCACCCCCAGCTTTACTTGGCTTTTATCTTCTATTTTGTGCTCCTGGTAGATCCAATTATCTCTCTGTTACCTTAGGCTACTTTGGCACCTTCTTGGGAATTAGGCTGTCTGGATAGGCAGAGGGGCAGAGATACTCACCTGTGGAGTGGACCAGGTGTCCTTATCTGATCCTTCATTTCCCCTTTTGTGACATTTCAAAAGATCACAAATTATTTTCTTAGCGCCTAGTCATAGAGATGGGAAGGAACGAGAAAGTTAGGCACCAAACTGCTACCAGTGGTGATGTTTGAGCAACAAAGGGTGGAACTGGTTTTACATGTTTCTTATTGTGCTTTACTTTCCTAATTGTCTTAATGGGCATGCGTTATTGCAGAATAAAGTGAAATTGTTTTCCTTATTTGCTGTAATTTAGAGAGAGATGGTTTTGATCATATAACCCTGGGTCTTTCAAATCCATTGATCTTGGGGTGGAGGGGTTTAAGTACTCATTTTGAACTATGCTTTCACTAATAAATTCAAAGCCTAAAGGGAAAAACCCATGTTTCTTCACCACCATGTTTCATAATAGCTATTAGATGACCACAGCATCATCAGAGCCTTGTGTGTGGGAGACGAAGGGGGAGCGTCAAGAGTTGCACTTTGCAAAGAAATTGATTCTGACACTCAAAAGCACAGGCTGAGGGTGATCCAGTGAACCTGGGAAAGCCCAGGCCTGGTTCTGGCTCACACGCGTCTCCGGATCCAAGGAGATGTAGAGGAGGCCCAGGCTCTGGGTTGCTCGGGCGTCGACAGTGAGTCCGGAGCAAAGGCCCAGAGGCCCAGAGGCCCGGTCAGGGGTGTGGCTTGAGCATGACACAGTGGCTGACTTGGACAGCAGGGTCCCAGCCTGAGGGGAGCGGAGGGCCGCAGCGCCTCCCAACAGAAGAAAGGACCAAGGCTGCGTATGGGTGGGACACCTCGCCAGCAGTGGGCATGCGGGACGGAGGGCAAGGCTGGCTGAGGGCTTGACAACGCTGTGGGCCTGCTGAGGCCGGGTCTGCATTCCTAGAAGCTGCCAGGTTTCCAGGCAGCAAGACAGGCCTGGGTGCAGGCCTGGCCTGGGACCCTGCTTGCCGCACCGCCCACCCTGCCTTGCGCCCCGCCCCCAGCACGCCCCATCCTGCCTTGCGCCCCGCCCCTATCCCCGCCCCATCCTGCCTTGCGCCACACCTCTCGCCCCGCCCCATCCTGCCTCGTGCCGCGCCCTCCGCCCGCCCCGCCGCTTGGGGGCGTCCGCGCGCTGTCGGGCTATAAAGCCTCGGGCCCCACGCGGCCCTTCATCAGCGCGTGGCCTTGCCGGGCTGCGGCTCTTGCTTTTTAGACCGTCCTAGGCGCCATGGGCGAGCTCCGGCTGTGCCGGGCGCACATGACCTTGCACCCGGACCGCCTGTGGATCTGGGAGAAGGCCGTGTACGTGGATGAGAACCGGCGCACCTGGCTGTCCATAACCATGGAGGTACAGCCCGCTTTGGGGCCGAGACGGGCGGGGCAGCAGGGGCCTCGCCCTCCCTGGCCGGGCCCTGGGAGCTGCAGACTTCCTAGGACAGGCAAGCCCGTGAGGAGCTCCTCCTGGCCGGTAGGGTGAGGGCGGTGGCAGGGGTGCTCAGAAGGCCTGATCTGCCCTGGGCGTCCCTACAGATGAAACCACTTTGAGCCGGGCTCTGAAGGATGAATAGGAGTTCTCCAGGCCAGGAAGGAGGGTGGGAGAACCACAAAGGCATGTTGGGCAAAGGGTGGGACCTAGTGTTTGTGGAGTACGTGACTATGATCTTGCACAAAACAGGACTCTTCTGGGCTATGTGCTAATCCATAAAACGGAAGTAATATCTCTAAAGTAAGTGACTGATATGTGTGGCTGGTTATCAGAATCTCCTTAGGTGATTCTGGCCCCTGAAATCTATATTTTAAAAAGAGGCCTCAATGGATAATGATCAACCAAGTGCAGGAACCACTGCTGTAGGGTGTGGGGTATTTCATGCCGCCTCTATGCTTTGGAACAACGAAATTAACAAGTAATATAGTAGCATAAAAGCTGGTATTGAATAACTGTTGACTTTGTTTTATGCGTGATGCCTTAAGATGGGACTTTAATGTTAACTTTTTTTAAAAAGGCATATAACTCTTTTATGAGTACTTTCTTGACTAAATCCAAGGCTCAAAGACACTGAGGCAAAAAATGTTGAAACTCTTTCCGTACATAAACTGAAAAAAGTAAAAAATTAAAATTAAAATGTATAATATTAGAACATTTATGTAATATAATAGCAAACACCAAAAAGTTATTGAGTGTTAACGATGCCTCCATTTTACAGATGAGGAAACTGAGGCATATAAAAATGTAAACTTGACCAAGGTAGTATTACTAATAGGTAATAGGGTTGGAATTACAGGCTCGTAATCACAATCTAAATTTGCATTTTTGACATTTAAATTTTTAAAATATACACATATACTTTTAAATATCAAGTTAAATATTTATTTTTTTAAGTCATGTATTTGAAGAAAATTTAGGTGAATATCTCTTTTTAACCTCTGGTTGGTAAATATCTTCAACATGACACTGAAACCACGAACCAGACAGAGTGTTTCCTGTAATCATGATAAATGCCTCACGAAAAATAACCTATCAGCAAACTTTGGGGTAGGTTTTGCCTTATGTAATCTAAAGGACCAATAGTCTTAATATGTAAAGATTTATTTAAATCACCAAGAAACAGATAAACAATGCAAACTAAAAATGGTTACAGGATATGGAAGACTATATACTAACACAGCAAGAATGGTGATTTTCACACTTAGACCTTGCAGTATGATCTGAATTGTTTTTTAACAGTGAATCCTAATTTATTTCATAGACAGAAAATCTTTTTTAAAAGTGACTTCTACTTTGAAAAAATACTCATTGAACAAATGTGAGTGCCTAGTTTATATGCCAGGCAAGGTTCTGGGCTGGGGAGGTCTGCAGCAAATGGGATAAAATCCCCATTGTGAAGCTGCCATTCTACTTGGGAGACAGACAAGAAAACAATGAAGCTGTTGGTGAGTTTGTAGAACTAGAGTTTGCAGAACTGGGGTGAAAGGCAATGATGAGTGGTGAGGTCTTCAGCCAAGGTACTCCCCTCCCAGAGTCTTAATTTGCATTTGCTTTTCACATTTGAGCCCATCATTTTATTTGTAATCCTTTTGAATCTCTGTTTGGGGCATGCCCCTTATGTATATTGTAGAGTTGGATTTTGCTGAGTTTTTTCCCCTCGAATTGGTGAATGAGCCCCATTTCAGTTACTGATATGTCTGGTCTTTATTCTATCACGATTTTATGTTGTATTTGTCTTTAATAGACATACATTTGAGCAGAGACCTGCCTAAAAGAAGGGAATGAGCCCTCCATAGATCTGGGGAGAATATTGCAGGCAGAGAGGACAGCAGGCTCAAGGGATTGCTGGAAGCAGGCGCGAGTGTGGCAGGTCCCAGAAACAGCAAGGAGCTGTGTGGCTGGAACAGGTTGGAGCGTGAAGACCAGAACAGTGGGAGGTGAGGGAGGCAGGGCTCCACATGGTTCTTTGTGGACTTTTGTGGACTGTGGTAAAGAATTCGAATCGTTCTGCCCATGATGGGAAGCCATGGGCAGGCGTCAAGCAGGGAATGTGCCATGATTTGTAGACACTCACTGTGACTGCAGTGCAGAGAACTGGTTGTGGGGACAAGACTGACAAGGTGGCAAATCAGGAGGTTATTACAGTAGTGCGGGTGACAGACGATGTTGGAGGGACAGTAGTGGAGAGGGTGAAAAGTGGTCTGTCACCAGATTCAGGGGTCCAGGGACAGCTTATTTAAAAGAGAAAAATAGGACAAAGCAGAAAAAAAAATCAAAGAAATCCCATGACAGCTGAAAGGCACCAAATCGCACTGTTAGGAAGCTCACTGGCTCCAGGGCATACATACCCCAGAGACAAGAAGTTTGTTGGGAAAAAGCATACCTTTTGTGGCCCTGTCTGGGTGGCTAGACACATGCGAGTGCTGGTAGTCCCGGCCCAGCCAGAGTCCCTGAGAGGAGTAGGCATGGCCTAAGGACTTGAGCTTCAGGGGACAGTATTCACCGGCATCTCACACTCTGGACGTGGGCCGGGTGGGTGGCGGGAAGGACTCTGGTTTTCTGTGCCCAGAGGAGCCCGGACGAGCTGGGCCTGAAGGTACGCCTGGTCTTGTCTTCTCTTCAGACGGAGAGTGGGCTCCAGGTGCTCCTGCGTCAGGAAGATGTCCCCCTGGGGGAGCCTGTGCACCCCAGCCAGATGCTCCCCTGCCCGCTGCCTTTGATGTGGCAGCTCTACCCTGACGAAAGATACCGAGGCTCAGACTCCAGTTTCTGGCGCATAGTGTACCACGTCAAGGCGAGTGAGGTGATCTTGGGTGGCCTGCTCCCCCTCCCCCGTCTGGCCTCAGTGGGGGATCTATTCCCTCCATCTCTGCACCAAAAGCTAAAAAAGTGGGGAGAATTTACGACTGTCCATTTTAAAGGACTGGATTAGAGAGAAGTTAGATCCTCTGAGGTGTGTCACAGCAGCCCCCTCGGCAGCAGGAAGCCCTCTTTGGTGGGCAGGCAGGGGTGAAGGCTGGCGGGAGGAGGGGCAGTCTCCCGGGGCCCCCGAAGTCCCCACACGCAGCTTCCCACCTGCTGCTCCAGGCTTGCGGAAGTGGCAGGAGTGAGGAATGGGGGGAGCGTTCCCTGGACTCTGCTCTCTAATCTTTCCCTCTCTCTTTCTCCTTCTCTCAGTTCAGTGGCACGGAGGACCTGCTCCTTGAGAAGCTGCCGTGCCTGGCGTGGGAGTGACACGGTGAGCACTGCTGGGGCCTGACACCTTAGTCCAGAGAGGCCAGGTCAGAAGGAAGGAGCTAAGACAGTGCTAACCCCTCCTCTGAGGGTCCCCTGTGTCTCTCCTTTACCACCTGGGGAGCCAGAGTTTTCTGGGCAGTCCCCTTATCACAGCTGCACACGCCAGCGCCGTGCTTCACAGGTTGCGGCGGCACTTCATTGACCATGGCCGGAGTAAGTAAGCGCCGCTGCGCCATCATCACATCAGCTGAGCTAAGCATTAGTAGCTGTTACTGGCTACAAAAACGAGTTTTTTTTTTTCTTTTTTTTTTTTATTTCATCTTATTGTTATGGGGGATACAGAATTGCAGGTTACATACGTTGTCCATGTACTGCCTTTCCCCCCAAGTCAGAGCTCCAGGAGTGTCTGATCCCCAGATAGTGCGCGTTGCACCCATCATGTAGGTATATACCTAAAAACGAGTTTTGAGTAAGTACAGTGGGACTTGTCCAGATTGCAGAGCCAGGTTTCAAATCCAGGTCTTCTGACCCCATGCCCCTTGCCCTGTTCACAATTCGCCCTGGCTCACATGCAAGGCCTGAGCCCCTAGGGCCACCACCGACCCCAGGCTCCTGCAGACTTGCCCAGCAGCGCCGCCCTCACCACTGCTCAGTCCTTGCTCTGATCCTGTCTTCTCTTGTCTCTTCCCAGGTCTCGCAGTTCCTGTCTCCTTTCACCCCAGGGCCAGAGTCCTGCTGGCCGAAGTGGGGATGTTTGTGCTTGTGTTCTCCTTCGTTTACTACCTGTGTTCTCCACCACCATGCTGGGGTCTGGAGGAAACGGACAGGTGGAGGATGGGCCCTACCCAGGGCCTGTGGGACCTACCTGCGGGCCACTCGGCCCCCCTTGGCCCTCAGCACTGCCGCCTGCCTGGCAGATGGCACCAGGGAGGACCCGGTCGGTACAGCTTCCTCCAGGTGCCCCAGCTATACCTGTGCCTCTGGCTTTCTCAGTTGGCTGATGGTTTTCAGCCTTTCTCTTTCCCTTCTGGCCTTCACGGCAACTAGCGTCTCATGCTGCACGCCCAGGGGCGCTCCTGTTCTGGTCGCTCAGCTTCTGCACTTCTGGGAACGGGGCCTGTTTGCCTGAGCCAGGCCTCTGCGACCCTGGACCAGCAGTGTCACGTGGCGCCGTGCCTGCACACAACCATGCCTGCAAAAGCCCCACCTGCTCTCACAAGTTCAGGTGCAGTTCAAGGAAAGGCCTGAAAGGAGCCCGTGACATAGCAGGGAGCCGGGCACGCAAGCACCGCGGACGAGCCCTCAGGTGGCCCACTTCAGAAGGGATAGAGATTGGGTCCCCCCCAACTTTGCAGGTGTTGTGAGGTTATATGTGGCATGAACACTTTGCAGTGTTGATTGATTAAATGTAAGACGATTTATCTAACTTTGTGCTCAATCAGCTTCTATCCTTGACCTAGGTTCTAGTGGAGAGAAGTGAGAACAGGCAATCACCAAATAAGAAAGAATATTCATGAATTTTATGTATTTTCTTTTATTTTGGCAATAAAGCTGGACTTTTATTTACATATAATCTAAGTCTCAAAATCCCAGTGTTCTTGGAGGTAGACTTTGAGAACCATTGGAATAAGTGACCTCAGAAAACTGTCAGCAGCTCCAGGTATTCAAGATCCCCTTCCGTCTGGTCCTGCCCACCTGCCCCTGATGTGCCCTCTGCCCCAGCCAGCTCTGCCACCTCCTCACCCAGGCACGCACCAGGCTCTGTCCCTGCAGGGGAGGCCTTCTTCCTCTGCTCTCAATACAGGCAGGAGTCCCTCCTGCCTGAAACTGTCCCTGACCATGCAGGCCCCAACCAGGCTCCCTTCCCTACCTCCGATGACCTGCCATCACGGCAGAGCCCACCTGTGCCCTGCCCTCCTGCACCTCCCCGGCAGGTAGCAGGACCTCAGACAGCACGAGGGGCTGACTTCCAGAGAAAAATCCATTCCGTGTGGCATCCTTGTCCTCCCACTTACGCGTGAGTCTAGTCTACCGCCTCCTCGTCACAGAGATGGGGGTAATGAAACTTAGAGGGTTGTTCTGAGCATTCAGGGGGATAATGTGAGTGAAGTGCTTTATCTGGTAAGACAGGCGTATGAGAAACATGCCATACTGCTGCTCCCACTTTATAATCTCCGATCCCGGCCTTCTCACCTGGCATAGACGGAGCAGCAGCATTGACACCACGTGTGACAGGTGTTGTGACTCTTGCTTGCACAGTGCATGGCAGTGTGAGAGTTTGGTCCGTGGAAGCAGTTACTATACAGATGCCTCTCGGTGGGGACAGAGCACGAGGATGTCGGAGCAGGAGGGACATCCGAGCTCAGCCAGCCACTTCACTTTAGGAATGAGAACACGGACGCCCAGGAAGAGGAAAATTCCTATGCAACATTCTTTTGTTTACCCAATATTGGACCACCACTATGAACTGTGCTGGGTGCTACACCATACAGCAATGAACAAAACAAAGGCCCTGCTCTCACGCAGCCTTCGTTCTGGAAAAAAGGTAAAAAGAACGTGCAAAATCCCAGAAGGAAATGGAACAGGGTCACGTGGCAGGGAGTCAGGTCAGCTGGTAAAGCAAATCCTGTGTGGAGGGGGTATTTGGGATTAAACCTTGAGAAAAAGGGAGCTAGGTTCTTAAGAAGCGAGTGCCATACAGATCTAATTTGCTGTGGAAATGAAGAACATAGCAAAAGGATTTCTTACTAAAAGAAATGCTGTTGTAAGAATAAGTGGCCGTAATAAATTAAATGCAGCGAGAATCTGTTTTCCACAATACTTTAGGTTTTGGCTGGAATGGCTGAGTGGACAGTGGTACTATTCATTGAGATGGGGGAGGTGCAAGTTGGGGCAGGGGACAAAATCGAGTTCTGTTGTAGCCAGGCCACGTTGGAGGTAGCCGTGCTACTTCCTGTTGGAAGTGCCCATAGGCTGTTGATCAATGTGGACCACGCACTCAGGTCAGGACCAAAAACATAAATTTGAGAGTCTTTAAAATGATAATTAAAGCCAGGGGCCTGAGGTCACTTACAGAGAGACGGTGTCTTTGAAAGCCAGAGAAGGGCATGTTTTAAGGAGGAGGCAGTGGTTAGCTGAGGGGCATGCTGTTAAGGGACCAGTAAAGAGAAGAAAGGGAAGTGGCCATCGGATCTGGCCACAGGGAGCCCGCTGGGGACCTTGTCGGGAAGTGTCAGTGCCGTGAGTGGGCAGAGCCCTGTTGCGGGGGCACAGGAGAGAGGCGGGGTGGGGAGAGCCAGCAGCTGCGGGATTCGCGTGGGGAACTGGAGAAGCGAGGTGTTGAGGGTGTTTTAAGCAGGAGCTGATGAAGCCTGTGTGTGCGTGCTGAAAGAAATCTGCAGAAAGGGACAACCTGATGCAGAACAGAGAGGCTTTAGTCCCAGGAACAACATTCTTGAGGCATCTAGAAGGGACGAGATGGAGGCGCAAAGGTATGTGTCGGCGTCTGTGTTACGCGGATCTTGTCTCGCATTTGCCCACACGGAGTAGTTTGGTGTTTTGCTGAGGCATTTTAAATACTTCGTAATTTCCCTCATACATATTGTATTACATACACATTTGTTTATATTTTATTTTCTTTTTGCAATTTTTAATTTGTTCAGACATAGGGTCTCGGTCTGTCACCCAGGCTGGAGTGCAGTGGCGTCATCATAGTTCACCGTAACCTCGAACTCCTGGGCTCCAGTGATCCTAGGCCTAGCTAATTTTTCTTAAAAGTTTTTTGTAGAGATGGGGCTTGCTACATTGCTCCGGCTGGTCTCAAACACCTAACCCAGTGACCCTTCCACTTCAGCCTCCCAAAGTGCTAGAATTACAGGCATGAGCCACTGTGCCGGCCTATTTACATTTTCTTTCATTTCGTTCAATACCATCTTACAGTTTTCAGAATGTAGGCTTTACATTTATTTTGTTAAATTGATTTCCAAAGTATTTTATCCTTTTTTATTATAAAAAATGTGTAAATGAAATCTGCTCTCTTAACAAACAAAATTTTAAGTGTACAAAACAGTATTTTTAATTATAATAACATTATTGTACAGCAGATATCTAGAAGTTTTTTGTCTTGCCTGACTCAAACTCTGTGCTCATTGAGTAGTAATTCCCCACTTCCTCCTCTTCCTAGCCCCTGGCAACCGCCATTTCTTTTCTCCTTTTCTGAGCTTGACTCCTTTAGCTACCTCACGTAAGTGGAATCACGCGGTACTTGTTCTTCTGTGACTGGCTCATTTCACTTAGCATGATGTCCTTAAGGTTCATCCATGTTGTAACATATGGTAGGATTTCCGTCTTTTCTAAGGCTGAATAAAATTCCATTTTATTAATGCACCACAGTTTCTTTATTCATTCATCCACCGATGGATATTTAGGTTGTGTCTACCTCTTGGCTATTATGGATAATGCTGCAATGAACATGGGAATGCAAATACCAATTCAAGATCCTGTTTTTAATACTTTTGGGTAAATACCCAGAAGTAGGATTGCTGGACCATATGGTAGTTCTAGTTTTAATTTCTTGAAGATCCCCCGTACTGTTTTCCGTAATTGTTACGCCATATTATAATATGTTCCCACCAACAGTGCACAAGTGTTCTAATTTTTCCACATCCTCATCAGAATTTGTGGTCTTCTGTTTTTTTAATAATGGCTATCCTAACAAGTATGAGTGATGGTTTATTTTACTTGTTCTTTTCCAATCTGGAGGATTTTTCTTTTGTATTCTTGCCTAATTGCCCTGCCTGGAACCTCCAGTGCAATGCTGAACAGAAATAGTGAGAGCAGACATCCTCACCTGGTTCTTGATCTTGGCAGGAAAGCTTCATCTTTCACCGGTAGATGTGATATTAGCTGTGGCTTCCTCATGAATGTCCTTTATCAAATTGAGGAAGTTCCCTTCTATTCTCAGTTTGTTGAGTGTTTTTGTCATGAAGGGATGTTGGATTTTGTCAAATGCTTTTTCTACATCTATTAAAATGATCGTGTGGTTTTTGTCTTTTATTGATATAGTGTATTACATTAATTTTTTTATATGTTGAACCACCTTGCGTTCCTGGGATGAATCCCACTTGGTCATGGTCTATAATCTTTCTTATCTGTTGCTGGATTTGGTTTGCTAGTACTTTGTTTAGGATTTTTATATCTATATTCATAAGAGATATTGGTCTGTAGTTTTCTCTTCTTGTGATGTCCCTGATTTTGGTATCACATATAGATTTTTAACATCACAAATCTTCTTATATTCCCTGTGTTATTTATAGGCCATAGATTCTATGCCATTTTTCATTATCATTTCCAAGAAATTCTGCACTTTTTAAATATTTTCTAGTCCTCTCAAGTGTTTAAGAGGGTATTTTAAATTTTCAAGTAGAAGGACCTTTTGTTTTCTGATTTTTGTCATTTCTAGTTTTATTGCATTGAGGTCAGGATGCTATGTTTATTTCTAAAAATTTATTGGCATTTCCCAGGTGGCCCAGTATGTTCAGTGTTCATGATTGTTCCATGTGCATTTGAAAAAAAGGCATTTCTCTCAACTAGGTAGAGAGATATAAATCTCTGCTCTATTGTTAGTATTGCTTAGACTTTCTGGGTTTGCCAATCATTATTTTTATCCATCTAATCTATCTCATCCTAAACAAATACATTAATACTTTCTATTAGTAATATATTTCCCCTTCTCCTTTAATCTCTGGTAGTTTATGCTTCATAAAGTTGTTGCTATGTTATTGGGTGCATAAACATTGACTGTTATATCTTGTGAATTGTAGCCTTTAGCAGTATGAGGTCTCCTTTGTCTTTCAGTGATTTGTGGCTAGATTTCTACCTTGTCAGATGTAGATTATGATCTGGGTACGTTTGTTTTTGTTAATTTGCATTTGCCTGGCATATTTTTGCCCGTCATTTTATTTAAATCTTTCTGAATCTTTTTGTCTTAGACATGTTCATATGTGAGTGTGTTAATAGAGTTGGATTTTGCTGCATGTTTTTTGAATTCATAAGTTAAACTCATTTTCAGTTATTGATATTCTGTTATTCAGTTATTCAGTTATTGATATATTTGGTCTCAGTATTGTTTTATGTTTGTCTTTACACATATATAAAATTTTTCTCCATGGGATATGTTTTCTACATTCTTTTTTATTATTTCTCTTGGTATTGGCAGTTTTACTCCAGTGGTTACATTTATGTTAACATCGTAGGGTAATAGCCTTAGCACTTCTTTTAAAAATGCGGTCAATTACAGCATTGTCCAAAGAACTTTCTATAATGATAGACATGTTCTGTATCTGTGTTTTCTAATGTAGTAGCCACTAGCCACATGTGGCTGTGGAGCACCTTAAATATGGCTAGTATGATTGTAAAATTTAATTTTAAATTTTATTTAATGTTAACTAGTTTAAATGTAAATAGCCAAATGCAACTGGTGGACAACATGTTGTATGGAGCAGCTCTTTTGGTTCCTTGCTGTGAACAAAATTGAAATCAGTAACATTTTCTTCCTTCTCTTTAAAATAATATTCTCTTAATACTAAATACTATCTTTAAGGCAACCATCAAGCTTACTTTCTGTATACTGTTGCCCTTCTTTCCCCATTTTTGATAGCTGAACCATATCTTTATTATCAGAGAATATAGCAAATACATAGTATTTTTCACTCTTATGCCCTTTATTTAGTCTTAGTTCTTCAGTTAAATATATGCATTTTTCACCACTGGTCCTAATAAAAAGCTTCCTAAACATTTCTTGATTATCTGAAGCTCCCTGCTTAGTAGATTACTCAGGAAGAGCACAGGGGAGCAATGTTCCCTGATTCCTTCATCTTTAGCACAGTTTATCTCTGGCCTTTGTGTTTGAAGGTCACTTTGGCTGATTAAAAAATATTTGGCTCACATTTTCTTTCTTGGATATCTGTACCATGTTACTACATTTACTCCACTGTTTTTTTTTTTTTTTAACTTAAAAGCATTTGGTGAAGGTCTAATCCCGTATAAATTACTTGATCATTTTATCTTATGCCAAAGGGATTTCTGTTCTATAAAGCCTAATAATTTTAATAGACTATGTTTTAGAGTTAACTATTCTTGAACATACGTCCCCTTCAAATATGCAGGTACAAGTCATTTTTTTTTTTTTCAGGAAAGTTTTCTTTAATGGTTTCTACTCCACTGCCTTACTTTCCTTTTTGAGGAGGGGTGGGAAGAGACACTTCTTTTACTGATACTGATACTCGATAAAGCAGACAAAAACCGTACACTGGGGAAAGGACACCCTATTAAATAAATGGTGCTGGGAAAATTGGATAGTCACATGGAGGGGAATGAGACTAGATCTCTATCTGACCATACACAAAAATCAACTCAAGATCGATCAAAGACCTTACTTTATTGTACAAGCTTGGAAAGCAAAACATGCTTGTATGGAATCCCAGCTCAACTACTTACTCAGATCAATACGTGAAGTGTTATACTTCTCAGAGCCTCAGTTTCTTCACCTGTAATAAAACAGGTTATCAAAACCTATCTCATAATGTTGCTTTGAGTATTAAATCAGCTAACAGGTGGAAAGTACCTGGCATATAGTAGATAAAATTTAATATTGTAATATTCCTCATCCTTTATTATATCTTCTATATTTAGTGAAATATTAATGGTGTTCTTAAGGGGAAAAATAAAAAGTTTCTTTAGGATTATTTTACTTTATTAAAAAAAGGATCATAAAAAGCACTGAGGGATAAACCAAATGTCATGCCTGGTCTTTTATTTTTATTAATGTAATTTAAGCAGGAGGGAAAGAATTGCTATTGGTCTGCTACTATAGAGAACAAGAATGTTGCAAGAACAATACAATTTGCTCTATTTAAAAAAAAAATTGGCGTATTTGAGGGGCCCACCTTAAAAAATGTGACATATAATCACAAATAATTAGGTTGATTTTTGCTCCAAGTTACAACTGCCTTTTTTCAACATTTCTACTTTCCTTGGAGACTGTTCAACAGGGTGACAAGCACCCCCACCCACATTTGCTTCAGGCTAACTAGGCATGAATTTATCCAGGTGCTAATGCCACAGAAGGAGAAACTAAACTTGAAATAAAGCCGTACTGTTAGCCTTATAGTTACTTAAAACAAAGGCCTTTGAATATATAATGAAAAGAATAAAACTTTTATAGTACACATTTTTCTCCTCATTTCTAGATAATCTTTTCCCTAAAGACAGAAATTTATAAATACCGTATTCTGAATTTTATTAATCTCAGTTTCTTGCTATTTTTAAAATGTGCATAGCTACTTCAGTTCCAGGAGACTCAAGGTGATATGTCCAGCGGTTGGCAACGCGAGGCTGAAGGTGCGTAATGTCAGAGGGTCTCAAGGCTGGGATTTTCTTTACTCCCAACTACCTACTAACTTGCCCAGGACCAAGTCATGGCAGCCCCATTCAGGACCTTAGTCACTTCCTCAGTCAAGAAAGGGAGTTGGGCCTAAAAGTAATCACCATTACTAGTTATTGTGGCATGTGATTAACAGATGATCTCCTTTAAGCCTTCCAAAGAAGTCCTCTTATTGTCCCCAGTTTCCTGATGAAGAAACAGGCTCAGAGACGAGAAGTTATGTGGCCAAATTGGGAAGTGATGTGGCCCAAATGTTGCTGGCAACCGTCCCGTTTCTAGCTTCTGATATTCATTTACTCAACTCAGCCTTCAACCCTGAGCTAGGTGCAGAGGGTACAGCAGACCTCGAGGATGCACATTCCAGCACAGAAGGAAGCACCCTGATGGGAATGAGCGGCGGGCAGTGATCAGGAGGGTGGACGTGGCACAGGTCAGTCCGGCAAGACCTCTCTGAGGAGGCGCCAGCCAGGCTGAGGGCCGAGGGCTGGGCTTCTCGGCCACAGACCAGCATGCTTGCATGCCCGGCACGCAGGTGAGAGCCCTGTCTTCCTGGAGGTGGGAGAGGCAGGGTAAGGACTTTATACTAAGGACCTTAGGGAACCAGAAAATAATACGACCTGACTGACCTCTAGATGCTGCGTGGAGAACGAATTGTAAGGGGACAAGAACTGAAGTAGAGAAACCAGTTAAGGAGTCTATGTCAGAGCTTGGCAAACTTTGTCTATAAAGGGACAGACGGTAAATATTTTTGGCTTTGTGGGCCATAAAAGTCTTGGTTGTAGCTATTCAACTCTGTTGTGATAGAAGAGAAACCACAGACAATATATAAATGCTGAGTGTGGCAGTGTTCCAACGAAACTTTACGTGAAAGCACAAGAGACCAACATTTCTCTATTTCCCCTTTTCTCCAGCCCCTGGCAATCACCATTCTATTCTTTGCTTCTGTGAGTTTGACTATTTTAGACTCCACACATAAGTGAGATCATGTAATGCTTGTGCTTCTGTGCCTGGCTTAGTGTAACAGAGGCAAAGTCCTAAAAAAGAGCAAAATGTTTTACAAGCTGTCTTTTTAAGACCCCCTCACTCTTTGGGGGAAATAAAATCTTCATTTCTGCCCAAGGCCAGCAATCAGAGGAGCAAGGGAGTGTCCTTTGTTCTTTGTACCACAGGAAATGGCTGAAGGGAATCGTCCAGGCAGAGGTCATGAAATTGTCTTCTCTGGAGATGCTGTAGTTAAACAGCAATAGCCTGAAGCTGAAAATTCCCTTTAAAAGCTCTGTATTTCCGTTTATAGAGAGGACAATGGTCTTTAAGATGTGACTCTACCATTCTCCTCATTTGCTGGCAAATAAATAAACTTCTCTTTCTTTCTCCTCAAACCACTTGTCCTCGTTGTTTGCTCTGCCACTGTGGTAAGTACTGAACTTTTGGTAACAGAATTTGGCATTCCTAGGTGGGCCCTTTAGTGCCCCAGTGGAACGGCACCCTGTGACTGCTGGAAGTGCGGGGAGCAGCCCTGGGACAAGCTGTGGATAGGAGCATTGCCTTTTGTGGTAAGAAGGTAAGGGACCACCCCAGCAGCTGCTGGAGCCTGTTTAGCTCCAGTGACCTCCTGCCTCTTTCTCCCAAATTAGATGCACCTCCGACCAACCTGAAGTTTTATGAGGATTAGGAAACGGACTTTGGAAGTGTCACGATGCCTCAGCCATTTTTGGTAAGTTCCCCATTGTGCACACCGAGACCCTTGGTTCCACCCATTTGGGGGAGGTTTTCAAACCTTCCAGCCCTATGGCAGGGCATTTGTTTATAGGCACCATTTGCGGTGGAAGTCACGAGGTTGACTGGAACTCAGGAACCTGGGGCATTCATTCCCTTTTGGATTAGGAGATGCTGGTTCTCATTTGAGAATTTGGTTCTCGTCTGTGTGGTTCCCATTTGTTTGGTAAGGCCTTGGCATTAAGATGATTTGCATTGGGAATCCCCTGTGTTGTCTACTTGTCATGTTGTGGTCATTGATGTTGTTTGTCAACAACGATGTAGGCTCTGTTTCCATTCCATCTGAAAGCCCTTGGAGAGAATCTTGGCTTAATGGCCACATTATAGTTATAAATCTATGTCTAAAAGAAAATGGTGTTATTGTAATCCAGTGTACGTGATGGAGTATGAGGAGAAGTGGCTGTTGAATGAAACCTTAACATATTAACTGCCATAAGAGTTCTATTTAACACACTCTAGTTTTGACCCCAGGGCCATGTGAAGCATATATAAAATCTTACTTGTTGATGTTCTTATTATTACAATTAATATTGACAATTTAATTCTAAAAACGTGGATTAAATGAATAGAAGTCAATAAATTTAATTTTTCTGTTTATGTTTACCTTTCAATTACACATGAAGTTTTTATTCTATTTTCATAAAGCATATATAAAATCTTACTTGTTGATGTTCTTATTATTACAATTAATATTGACAATTTAATTCTAAAAACGTGGATTAAATGAATAGAAGTCAATAAATTTAATTTTTCTGTTTATGTTTACCTTTCAATTACACATGAAGTTTTTATTCTATTTTCATAATAAAACACTGTGGCCTCAAGGAAGTTTCTGATTTTGAGTGTGTGTGTGTGGCAGTCAATGTGTTAAATTATATTACTATCTTACAACTGGAATTATTTTGTCAAAGATTAGGCAAATGGGACAAGACCCCATATGTACAATCTTTCATGCAATTGCATAATAAGGAAGCTAAAAGGCTGGGTGATAAAATTGGGGAAGGATTGACCAGATTGGGTCTCATGAACCTGCTCCCCTGATGCCCAGCTCCCACCCGCTGAGGAGGGCACTGTGGGCTCGACTGCACTCGAGCTCATGCTGCGGGGGCCCCGCTGCCCTGACCACCATGGGCCTTTGTGATATTTTGTTTTAGTTGGACAGTCAGATTCCCCTGGTCCATACCAGTTCTGGATCAGCTGCTGGGCACCAGCTGAGGCGAGGCACTGGCACAACTTTACAAGGAGGTTAAACAAATAGGCACTGACGATCAACAAAAGGAGACTAGCTACCTACTCAGGGTCCCAAGAAAGGTAAAAACCAGGTGGCTGATGATGGATGTCCCTTAATAGAATTCCATATGTTTTGGGGGTGGGGGTCATTGAGATTGTATAACCATGTGGCCTGCTTGTAGATTTCCCTTATGTCCTCTTCTACTTGCCTAGAAGTATTAACATAAGTGCAACACATAGTGTTTAGCACAGAGCAAACTCCCCCCTGCTCATCCAGCAGATAATCCAATGCTAATCTATTATCCATGTTACCAAAAGTTCAGCACCTGTCCCCAAGGCTGCATCAGAAGATGGAGGACAAGTATTTTGAGGAGAAGGAAAGGACAGTTCATTAATTTGCCAGCAAATGAGGAGTATGGCAGACTCAGGTCTTAAATACAACAGTCCTCACTATAAGCAAAATATAGAGCTTTTAAAGGGAGAGGTTTTCGCTTCAGGCTATTGCTGTTTAACTATAGTTGATGGTTCTGATCCATCCCATCTCCAGCAAAGACAATCTCCTGACCTCTGTCCAGACAATTCCCTTGAGCCATCTCCTGAGGTACAAAGAACAAAGGACACTCCCCTGCCCCTCTGATTACTGGCGTTGGGCAAGAATGCAGGTTTTAGTTCCCCAAAAGAATTGGGGTGGGGGAGGTAAAGAGATAGCTCATAAAATATTTTTGCTCTTTTTCAGGCCCTTACCTCTGTTACATCCATAACAGCATTTGCTGGTGAATCTAGGGAAGTGCTTAGCTGTAAATCCTCCTTTACATTTGCCAGACCAGTCTGCCCAGATAAGCGAGTCTCCAAGAGCGGGGGGGAGGAGGAGGGACCATTAAAACAGGAGAAACAGACACCCTGACATCTTACAGCTGGCTCCTGCTAATCAGCCTACAGCAATAAATTCTTCTTTACCTCTTCACAACTCCCCATAAAAAGTCCAAGCTGCTTGGCCTCAGTGTGGGCACTTCTCTTCCTTCCTTTTGTGTGCCGTACCGTTTTCATCCTCTCTCTCTCTCTCTCTCTCTCTCTCTCTCTTTCTTTCCCTTCCCTCTCTTTTTCCTTTTTCTCTCTCTTTCCCTTCTCTCTCTCCCTCTCTCTTTCTCAGAGAAAATTAAAATAAACTTTTTACTTCTTTCTATCCTAATCTTTGTGTTGAGAATTCTTTCTCTACCCACGTACAAATTCCCACCCTAACAAGCAGGGGTTCATCTTTAAGGTGAGGACTACTGGAATAATTCTGTTCTGTGATTTTAATACAAGAATGAATGGGCTGGGGCCCTTTCTCCTGAAGGGTAGAATCAGGTAACAAAGTGGCAAGGTTCAGAACCCAATTCACTTTAAGGGGAACGTCTGGTGTGTAGAGCAAAAGAGCTTGATATCTAAGCAGATGTCCCCCCGTTAACCACCAGTATTCCTTAGCTTCTAAAACTCCCTCTTCCTGGTGAGGAGTCATTACTTCTAGCTGTTGTCCTAAGGTCAATAGTGCAGTAGTGTCTATGGCTTGCAAGCACCCAGGCTATCCAGCTGCCACCCAGGATAGTTGTTTAGAGAAATAACCCACAGGCCTTGGATTATCTCTGAGCCTTTGAGTAAGGGTCCTCAAGGCTGTATCTCACCTTTCAGCCAAACAGAGGGTGAAAGGCTTTCCTAAGTTTGGCTGTCCTAAAGCAGGGGCAGTCCTTAACTTTTCCTTTAAGGTTAGGAAGACCTGTTGGCAGATCATATCCCAGTTTAGAGGCTCATAGTCAGTTCCCTTTAAAGCTCCATACAGAGGTTTTGCTGTGAGGCCAAACCCAGGAATCCAGATTCAACAGAATCCTGCCATTTCTAAAAAGATTCTTAGCTGCTTTTTAGTATGAAGGGCTGAAGTGCCAATATAGCCTCCTTCCAATCCAGAGCCAAAGTCCTGGCTCCAGAAGTGAGCACATATGCTAGATATTTAACCTCTTGAGTAGACATCTGTGCCTTGTGGGGAGACATGCGATATCCCCACTTTTCCCAAAAAATTGGTACCTGGATAGTGTTTTCATCAGAGTCCTCCCTAGTGGGGCTGGATATCAATACATCATCTACATACTGTAGGAGAGTCCCCTTATCTAATTGCAACTCTCAATTCTTTCACCAGAGCATTTCCAAACAACTGAGGACTGTCTCTAAACCTTGTGGTAAAACTGTCCAAGTAAGCTAGGACGTCCTATGAGTATCTATATCAGTCCACTCGAAAGCAAAAATGTATTGAGAATCTCAGTGTAAGGGAATGTGAAAGAAAGCATCTTGCAAATCTAAGACTGTAAACCATCTAGCATCTTCAGGCACTTGGGTGAGTATTGTTTGAGGGCTGGGAACTATTGGATGGACAGAATCACAGCCTCATGCACTGCCCTTAAGTCTTGGACAAACCTATATTCTCCATCTGGTTTCTCTGCTGGCAAGATGGAGGTGTTACATGGGGACTGGCAAGGCCATAGCAGCCCCTGTTTTAAAAACTTGCTTATCAAGCGCTGAATATTCTTGTGAGCCCCCAGTCTAAAGAGGTGTGGCCTTTTCCAAGGAGACTTAACATTAGGCTTTAAAGCAATCTGAACTGGGGGCACATCAATAGCCCTGCCAGGAACTTCAGTGTTCCAAATAGAGGGGTCCACTGGGGTGGTAACATGTGACAGAAGGCCAGCCTCTTCTCCATCGTTGTGTAGATAAGCATTCAAAGTCAAAGGCAAAGTTCTCTCTGGGCTGGCTGTGTTATAAGGCTCACCAAATAGAACTGTGGCCTGTAACTGGAAAAATAAATATCTCCTCCTCAAAGGAACTGGACATTCGGGCATAAGCAGAAATCTATGGGAAAATGAATGGTCTCCTGGGGAGCAGCCTACAGGGTGAGTAAACCTGTTACTCTTTGTCCATGAAGTCCAGTTACTACACAGGAATGAGAAGATAATGGCCCTGAAAAATGGGTCAGGACTGAGAAGGCAGCCCCCACATCTAGTAAAACTTTTTAATATTCTCACCTGCCACATCCAGGGTTACCCGAGGCTCCCCTGTAGAGATGGTGAGATGTCCAGGGGGAGCCATAGGGGCCATTAGGCCCACCGATCCTCTGTTCTCTCAGCCATTATAGTTTTGGGTGGCCCAGGCTCCCTTCGGAGCTCAGGGCAGTCCTTTCTCCAATGGCCCTCTTGCCTACAAAGGGCACACTGACTGGGACTCAAGGGCCAGCGAGTTGGGGACTCTCTTCTGGGCATCCCAGATGCTGACCTCACCGTATTTCCATACAGTGGGTAACCTTAATGTGGAAGGGGGCTTAAGCCACCAACAATTGGGCCTTCTGATTGTTTCCTTTGTTTTCTTCTACCTCCTTTGCCATGACCCTATTGTTAGAAATTCCAAAAGCCATATCTAGAAGGTGATTCCTAGGAGTCTGAGGGCCCATGGCTGCTTTTTGCAGCTTTCTTCTGATATCAGGGTGGATTGGGAGATAAAATGCATAGCCTAAGAGGGCCCGTCCCTCCCGGGAATTGGGGTCTGTGTTAGTATATTTCTAGGAGCCTCAACCAGGTGACTCTGAAATAGGGCAGGGTTCTCATCTTTTCCCTGGGTGACCTCTCTAAGCTTGTCATAGTTTACCGGCTTCACTGCATTTTCTCATGCCATCTATCAGACAGTTACCCTATGGTTTCGCCGTTCACAGTCTCTGAATCAATTTCCAAAGGTGGATTCCAGGATCTGTTATCTGTCAGATGATTCCCCAGCCCATTCAAGCAGTCAGCCACGTCTGGACTCACCTGTCACCGAGGTATGTTGTTCTCAAGTTGCAGATTAGGAATCTGAAACCAATGTCAATTTCATACTGTTAGTCCATCTGCTGCCTCCAGGTTACAATGCCTTTGCTTATACCAGTTCCGTCTCCTTTCCGGACCTGGAAAACAACTATTCATCCCACAAAGCCTAGCTTAATAGCTGCCCCATCTGTGAAGCCCTCCCAACATGCACTGGGGTGACACTATGGCCTGAGCTACCTCAGCCTTGACCTCATCATGCAGGACCACATCAGCTTCCGTGGATAAGCTTGTGCCTGTGGCCCCTCCAGGTAGGAGTTTCTGGGGCTAGGGACATCACTATGCTCCCGGACCCAAAGCAGAGTTTTCCAGCACGGGTGAGAACATTCTCCTCAGAGCCCATCCCAGGCCCACATGGGCGGGGATTGGTGTGCAGCCCTCCGTAGGCTCCCCTCTTGCCCCAGGACTCACTGCGCTACCCCAGGCCCATACTGGCTGGGAGGGACTGAGCCACACCACCGTGATCACCCAGGTCCTCCCCTTCTCATCCTCGTAGATGCCAGGCCTCTGGACCTTCAACCAGTCAGGAGGTGCCAGAAGCACCAGATGCCACTGCAAGGCTACGGGCTTGGTGAGCTTCCAGGCACAGGTGTGAGCCTTCCAGATGCTCCACCTCCTTAAGTAAAACTGCAAGCACGTGGGGGTGGAGCTGGAGGGGCAGGGCAGCCCGCAGCTGGGGGCAGTCAGAGGCGGAGCCAAAGAGCAGTGGGCTAAGGAACCAGGCTGGGTCTCCTGGAGGGGTAGGGGCTGGGCCAGGAGCCTCGTGGGGTGGAAGGACAGCTCCCTGGGGACAGGTGCCCTCTGCACTGAGGCAGGGTGGCCTCGAAGATCAATACTTCACCTTCCTTCCCCTGGTCCCTCTGCAGCCTCTCCTCTAAGCACCCTCTGCCCAGTGCTCCGGCAGGAAGTTCACACACACACACACACACACACACCCCCTGCCAACCTCCAGGTCCAGCCCCGCATTCTAAGCTAGCACGCACAACGCTGGTCTCCTCCACCCATGTGGCCATTCCTTTAACAGGACTTCATGCCAGGGACCCTTCTGTGAGCTTAGGGCCATCCAGCAGGGGGGGCTGTGGCTCAGTGGACTCTTGCCCTGGGGGTCCCTGGCCAGCGCACCTCCTGGGTAAACAAAGCTCCCTCTCCTCAGAAAATGGGTCAGCGCCCCAGCAGCATTCGAGATAAGGACCATATAAAGTGTGACCAAAACAAGGCCAACCAGCCCTATCCCTGGCCATAGGGTCCAGAGCACCCACTGGGCCTGGTCGTCTCATTAGCTCTGCTTTGCCAAGAGGCCACAGGAGCTCAGTAAAGAAGCAAGAAGCAGGTCCATTTGGTAAGCACCCTGGGCCTCGTCTGAAGGCACCATGAATATGGTCATTGTGCTTTTGAAAACCACAAGTATGATGCTTCTAGTTCACGTGAGAATTAGTATTGAGATGATGCCATTCCCCTGGGGAGATTTAAAAATGATTTCTGGGCAAGTTCCTGAACGAATGTAAGTGGTGGGTAGAACGGCCACTTTGGAAGAACTCAGCGGGCAGCTAATGCAAAGGTCTGAGCCTTCTTTTCCCACAGCAATTCCACCTCCTTCCCCAGAGTCTTTTCAGGGAAACAACATGTGGGGTGCGAATGAAGTGGCCCCAGGGGACAAGGGGCATTTTGGTCTCATATAATGTGGCCACCTACATGCAATCACATACCTTTGCCATGTTCTATTGGTCAGAAGCAGGTCTTGCTCTTGCTCAAGAGAAGGGGGCTATGTAAGGACAAGGACATGAATACCAGGAGGCAGGCATCAGAGGACCCCCTAAAGGCTTTCCCCTACAAGTGCCTACCCCATTGGGCCACTCTGAGGATCAATGAGATGTGTGTGGAGTGTGTAAAGCTTGGCACACGGTGAGTACTCAGATACGCCGGCCAGTACTCATGTTCCCGAACCAGCCCCTCTTCCAAGCAGAATTCGCCAGTCCTGCCCTGGTAACACTAATGCATCTAGGATTTATCTCTGACACCAGTATCACAGATATGCATTGACATTCTTAACCTCACTCCTGAGGGGAGGGGTGTGGCTGTCAGTAGGTGGGGGGCAGAGGTTGGTTAATGTGTGTGGGACACCTGCACCATGTCGGGTATTTTTCATAGGGTATCTCACTGATGTCTCCCATCAACTCCATAAACTCATCCCCATTTCATAGGTGAAGCACCTGAGGTTGGAGCAGTTAGTGACCTGAATAAGGTGGGTGGCAGAGGATGGACTTGAACCCAGCTGTTCCTGGCTCTAACACTCGTGCTGTTTGTTGCCCACCTTGGCCAAGTTTGGCTTATTCCATGGAAGAGGCAGAACCTGGGCAGATCCACAGTAGCTGCTGTGGAAATGGCAGTGGGGTCTGAAGGTGGAGGCTAAGAACACCTCCACATAAGTAGCTGGTCAGGAGGTAAGTAGAAGTATCCATGGGCAAAAAGAAATAATTACCAGATAATGTAGAGGTAGGAAATAGACTGTTTCACTGATCACTCTCCCCCGCCAGGACCCCCAACCTCATCTCTTGAACGTGCCCTGAAGACAGAGCTGGCAGGTGATGCAAAGAACAGAAGTTTGGTCCTTTGTTCTTCAGCTGGTCTTTGTCCATGTCACGTCTGAGATGTGGCTATGTCTTCTGGCCAGTTGTCCATCTTGCATACCTGTGACCTGAAGGATTCACTCTTGGGATGGGTGTCACCCAAGTCTTTGAGAAGCACATTGACCTCTCCAGAATGGCTGCCAGGATTGCCTGGTGCTGACGGTGTAGTCATGCCTGGGCCCAATGCCCTCCTCTTCCAGCAGAGGGAGCCCTTCGCAAGCCCTAAGCCCAGGCGTCATGGCCCTTGGACACCCACCTGCAGGGATGATTCTAGACTACAAGCAAGGGGGCACCGTGCAGGGCTTGGAGAGGGCTAGGTAAGAGTCACTGAGACCTCTGCGTGCTTCTTTTCAGCTCCTCCCAGGTACTGTGCCAAAATGACAGGGCAGACAAGATTCTGGAGGCAGAAAACCTAGATATAGCATGGCATAGGTGAAGTTGGCAGTTACTCCACTGCAGAAGCAACATGTATAACTACTTGGAGGAGAGAAAACCCAGGGTGTGTTTGGAGATCAGGGAATAATGATTATCCAATGCTAAGAATGCAAGCTCATATGATAAAGGATAAGAACATGGTAGTGTGGTGTTGTGAGGTGAGGGAGGAGTGTGATAAACCAATGCTCCATCATAAGGATCAAAAATGCCAGTCCAAGCAGTTGGTTTTGAATGAGTTTTCCCTGTTCCTAGACAGTGTTTAGGACATAAGTACGCATTTGATGTTTGAACCAATGATAAAACCAAGACTGGCTCAGTAATCAGTAGGTCATGGCTACTAAAAAAGGACTGGATGGGAATGGTGAAGATAATAAAAACAGGAACATCCAAGTTCCAGATTTGCTTATTTCAAATAATGAACAGAACAAATTTGCAAGGTGATAAAAGAAATTCAATCCAACTATGAAACTAAAGAACAGGTTTAGGGAAGTTTTGCCTATTCCAAGGCTTTGCAGATATACTCTATTTTCTTCTAAAGGTTTTATATTATCTACATTAATTTTTCCACGTTGATTGATTAACCATTATGATGATTAATTTTATGTGTCACATTGGAGGGTGTTTTGGATAAAACTGACATTTAAATCAGTGAACTTTGGGTAAAGCAGATTGCCCTCAATAATGTGGGTGGGCCTCGTCCAATCAGTTGAAGGGTCTGAATATAACAAAAGGACCAGCATCCTCAAGCAAGAAGGAATTCTCAGCAGACTGCTTGCAGACTGGAACTGCACCATCAGCTTTCCTGAGTCTTGAGCCTACCAGTCCGCAGTGCAGATTTTGGACTTGCCAGCCTCCATAATCATGTGAGCCAATTCCTCATAATAAAGCTCTATCCACACATCCACACACACATCCTATGCATACACACATGCACACACACACACACACACACATATCCTATTGGTTCTGTTTCTCTAGAGAACCCAGACTAATACAACTATTCTCTTCCCTTTACATTTCCATATAAACTTTAATATCATTTTATTAATCCTTCCCCAGCCCCCAACCATAGCCTGCTAATATTGGTTTGGATAGGCTTATAGGGCAAAAGCGAGATATAGATTTATAAAGCATGATAGATAAGCCACATACGACAACTGGACCCATTGTCACAGCAAAGGGAGAGTAAAAGGAAGGGTGCAAAAGGGACTGGTTATGGTCTGCGTCTTGTTTTATAGTACCCAGATTGGGACCCCCCCTAGTGGCTCAGACGTCACCATGGAACCACTTTGATTGGACAGTTGGGAGTTGCGTGCCCTGAGTCTTACTGCACACGCAGATCTCCCATGAGCCTCTCTGAAAGCCCATTTTGGGAGAGTGGTGAATCACAGTAACTCCCACATTCATCCCTAGGAGACCCGGATCCCTCGCTATCGACCCAACACTTGGATAGGGACAGCTTTCTTAAAGACGATGCACAAAGCAAAAGGCAAATGAAAAGACTAGTTAATTTTGAGATGCCCAAAAGTATAATTTCTTATGGCAATATATGAAGTAAAAAATAAAAAACAAACAAACATAAAAACTAGAATGAGAGAAGACATTAACAAGGTATAGAAAAGTATTAGTTTTCAGTATACATAAAAAGTGCTTACAAATCGGTGAGTAAATGGAATAGCCCATTGGAAAAACAGGAAGGGCTAGAATAAATTCACAGAAAAAGAAATGCAAATAGCCAATTGCTATATAAGAACATACTCAGTCTCACAAGTAATAAAGAAAATGCAAATTTTTAAAGTGAGATACATTTTTAAAATCCATAGTATTGGCCAAAAAAAAAAAAGAAAGAAAGCACTTGATAATGTCAAACGATGGCAAGTACTGTAATTTGCCTTATTGGCCAGGCCCCTCCTCCACAGGGAGGGGGTGAGGTGGAACCAGGTCCCTTCTCTTGCCACCCTGGGCCATCAGTTGCCACAGAGCTAGCACAGCAGGCTGGGCAGGCCAGTGCACGTTGCTTTAGTGAAAGTTGGGTTTGTTTCAGAAGGAAAATTTTGATACAGAAGAGACAAATGTTGGGGTTTGAGTTTTCCCTTGAGTTTTGCAAGACAAAACACCTAATAACTTAAGCGTTCACCAGGAGAGATTCCCCAGTGGACTGTCCTCCGGCCTCTAGCCTGCCTGGCTGCAGGGTCCTCCCCTCATCTCCTAAGCATCCATTTCTTAAGCCTCCCACTCGGATAGATGCTGCCCTGCCCACAGGTGAGCCCTCCCTTCCTATGCCCCACCCCCATGCAGAGTCCCCATCTGACCTACCCAGGTAGGTGCTGCCCAGCCTTACAGGCTTGGGTAAGGGGAAGTGGGGTGCAACTAGGATGACAAGCTCCCATCTGTTGGCCAAAGGTGAGCCTGGCCTCTCCCATTCTACTTTCCGCATTAGCAAGAACCGTGAGCCTGCCAGTTCTTTTCTTAATAGATCTTTGGTGTTGGCACATCTCCCAAGGACAGACATTTTATCTTTCCCATGGGACAGAACAGTCTAAAACCGAATTGAAAACAACACTTTCTCCATTAGCACAGGCTTGCCCTGCCCTGGCGAACTTTGGTTTCCATTATTGTCAGGGGGGCTTTCGATTTCTTCTTTGCCCCATTGGAAGAGGAGGTGGGGTGGGGAAAGCTGGATTTATCTTTCATGGCTGAGCTTTGTGGGAGGACCAAGGGTTAAATTCATTTAGCCCAGGCATTCCTTCTCCCTCCCCATAAAAATGGAGAGAGAGGGTCCCTACGATGCAATCCTAGTATTTTCCATTTGCAAATGAGTTAGGGAACCAGGAGTGCACAGTGTCCAGCCTATGGTACACAGTGACTCTTGCCTCCCCTTCGGTTAGAATCATTGTCTGCCGCCCTTTTGTTCAGACCTTGGTTACAGCATCGGTCTCACTCGGACCTGACACGTGCAGTGCAGGTGTATATTGTCCGGATGGTGTTTCAGGCTTCCTCTCTGTCTCCACCAGTCTCTGTCTCCCGGACAAAAAGGGGACCCAGAATACTTGAAAGCATAAGAGTTTTAACAGCAGGTAACCCTGAATCCAAAATTAGTTCTAGCACTTACTATAATAGTTGTGTGACCTTGAGTTTATAACTTAACCTCTTTGAGTTTCCTGCTCCTCACCCATAACACAAGGATGGCATCTACCTTATTAGATTGTTGTAAGAAACAGCAATAAGATTCATAAAGCCCCTGGTACATCGTAGGTCCTCAATCAATGGTAATTTATTAACTGGAGGATAGAGACCACTTCTTCTTCATCTCTGTATCCTCGGCATCAAACCAGTGCCAGAAACCTCTGAGGGGCCCAGAGAATACTTGTTGGATTGAGATATACTTTAGTCAAATCGTTTCCTGGTTCAAAACAGTTCGAGCCAAGTGCAGCATGAACCCAGAATTGTGCTGGAAACATAACTCATTGAAAGACTCCCTTCCTGCCAACTCCTCGCAGACAGTATTCTCAGATATATGTTCGCAGCAAAAGCAAAGTCCCTGGGTATGGAGAGTTTGCAGTGAAATAGAGAGGTCTGAGGGGTCAGGAGAGACAAAGCATCACCCTGTACAGATGGTCCCCAAGGTCGCTGTAATTATCACGTCTTCTTTCGAAGGTCTGCTTTGCGACTGGCCTATTTAGGTTAGCAGAGTCGCCGGGGTGAGTGGTGCAGCCTGATTGGTCATGGAGGCTGCCGTCGTGTGCCTGGAGCTTCTCCTGACTGGTACAGAACCTCCTCCTGCGCGAGCAGGGAGACCCACCTGCATCTTCCCTCTGCAGCCTCTCCCTCGGGCTCTTCAGGCTGTGGTTTTAAATGGTTCTTCTTTTAATCCATCAGAATGACCCAGAAGGAAGCAATTGTCTGTAAATGGGTCATCCCCTGAAGCGTGGCGGCAGCCTTCTTGTGATGAAGAAATTGGGTCTTTGCAAATAGCAAGCGTCCAAGCAAAGGCTGGGGTGAGGGGGGAGAGGTTGATGTGTGTAGAGAGCTCCCCATAAAACCATGCTGTGCTCTTATTCTCATTTTAGAGACAAAGAACCAAGGCTCAGAAAGCAACCGTCTCTTGGCCAAGATTGCAGAGCTAGTTAGTGGAGAAACTGGAATCTGAACTTCAGTGTGCGTGATTCCAAAGTCCAGCTCTCTTCCACTGTGCCGCAGGAATATAGTGGACACTGCAAACTCTGTTCATTGATTGACAGAATCCAGGCTGGTATTCATGAGCTGGGCACGGATGCCCCAGTAACTCAGCAAACCTCTCACATTACACTGTCAAATACTAATCGTTCACACAGTCCACACAGGACATCTGGGGCCCAGCTCCAACCCACGGCATCACAACAAAGGGCATGGTCTAATTTACACACGGGCCCCATGGAATCCAACTTGTCAGGGACCCATTCTGGGGATGAAATGGAGAGAGCCTCATTGCACAAATGTAATGAAGAGATTGCCTACTACACAAGGTCGTGGTTGCTTGGAGATCTCAGGTCCCAGGGATGCCAGCCGATACGCCTGGCTTTCTGGGCATGGAGAGAGAGAATAAGCCATCTCTCCCTCCTCACTGTTCACACAAAACATCCTTAGAAACAAGCCTCCCCACAACCATATTTCTGTGTTAAGGATCAATATAGTATGAAATAAAATAAAATTTTAAGCCCCCCAACCAACTGAATGGACCCACCTTAACACCCACTCTTGGCCAAGAGGACCCCAGAAATGCCCGAAAGCTGAGTTGCTGCCATGAGAAGGGAGGTCAGACATGCCATCATGCCCCACTCCCTTCTTGGAGATGTCCTTTGTAACTCGTTAGCAGGCCAAAGACAGAGCTTAAACCACACCTGCAGGTTATCAATTTACTGAACACATCCCTTGAGTCTGGGTATACTTCCAGTGGCTTGTCTCTGATTAACAGGCGTCCTTATCTTAATTTAAAACATTCCAAGCCTTTAGACAAAGCTTCATGTCTTTAACCAATTACAAATCGAAGAACCTTTAAACCCACTTATAACCTGTAATGCCCCGCTTTGAGATGTCCTACCTTTCTGGGCCAAACCAATATATGCCTTCCATATATTGATTTATGACTTTATGTATCATTTCTGTCTCCTTAAAATGTATAAAACCAAATAGTAACCCAACCCCAGCGTGTCCACTTCCTCAAGGCTTCTTGAATGTGGCTCTCCTGGCCATGACCACACATATTCAGCTCAGAATAAACCTCTGTAAATTATGTCACAGAGTTCAGGTTCTTTTTCATTGACAAGAGTTTGTGGGTTAAAAACACAGACTCTGGAGCCAGATTACTGGGGTTCAAATCCCAGCCATGCTATTTACTAGCCATGTGAACTTCAGCAAATAATCCACCTGTCAAAGATGTGTGATGAGAATACTACCCACTTTGTAAAGTCGTGAGCTGATGTGTGCTGAGTGCTTACAACAGTGCCTGGCACACAGTAGGTGCCTTAGGTGTTATTACTGAGTATTGCACTAACTCTCCAACTTTGCCTTCAAAGCCAGACTTCTGGGTCTACTTCCAGAGGCTCCATCTCTCAGGCCTGACAGCCAGTACCTTATAATCTTACATAATCTTGTTTTTGCCAACCCCTCACCCGCCATGTCCCCACCCTCCCCCGAAACTGCCCCCTGAAGGTCGTGGACGATGAGCTCCTGGAGGAGGAGCCGCCCTGGCACCGCTGCGGCAGGCACACCGCGGCCCTACCCTGCCAGCCTCTGTGGTTCTCTGCAGAACGCTGCCGTTCTCACCCTTTCACATAAGGTTTAAGATGGTAGGGGAAATTAAAACTAACCCTCATTCATCTCCTGAACATTTCCCCTAAACTTGTGATAGTAGTGTATATTTTTTTCCCTACCACCTGCCTTTCTCGTCAGAGACACCTGAGTGTTCCCGTGATTTGGGGGTCTGGTGAATGAGGCTCCACCAGTCACACAGAGCCAGAGACGTGCTGGCTGGGCAGCCGTCCATTCATCCACCGAGCTGTGTTCCCTGGCCACTCGGGGACAGAGCAGAGCAAGAAGGGCGAGAGAGCTTGGGTGCAGCCACTCTGACCCATACCACACTCTAACCGCCTGAACGAGGAAGTCTCCAGCAAGTCACGGGCCCAGGACCCCCCCAAAGGTGGGCGAATTACTGAGCTGGATGCCTTATAAACTGCCTGTGCTCACCTTTCTGTACAGCAGTTTAGGTTTAACCTTCACGGCCTGAGCACAGACAACGCCGCTCACATAAGGCTATTTCCCAAGGGGGTTTTGAACATTTAAAAATGTCACCACTGCTCCATAAGGAGTCTCCCTCCTGCTTGGGAAAAGACCCTTACTCTGTGTGTGGAGTAGAATCTATTGTCTGTCTCTCTCTCAACAAACTCTCCTGTCACTAGTTGGCTCACACTTGAATTCTTTTCCTGTGTGAAGCCAAGAACCTGCTTGGCGAGTTCAGGGGGCTGCTCCTCCCTTCACTGGGGCACCCCCTGCATCACTAGCATCCTGGGAAAGGGCAGGGGGATTCTGGCAGTGCTCCCATCTTCCTTGTGCTGTAGGGACCTGCTACGGGAAATGCGCAGGCATGGGACAAAGCAGAAGCAATGACAGCCTCCAAATGTGCACAGATGTGTGACGTATAGCCAAGTCCACAGTGCCGTGTCCTGCTGGGTGCATCAGCCACCGCTCCTCTTGCCAGTACCTGGACCCATTCATCCTCCTGTGAGATCACCCCTGAGCCAGCCTCGAGTCCAGTTCTCTCCTGATTTAGAGAAGGGGCGTGGGTTAAGGACTCCAGTACCTCTCAGGATTCAGCAACTCCAGCCTGTCTGCTGGCCACACTAGTCAGACACTGCGGTCCAAGCCCCTGCCCCACACTCCAGTCCCTCTAGTACAGAAGATTTGTCTTAATATTGACAATGCAAGAGAGCACCTTCCGCCCCCAAGCCCAACCTGCAACACACACACACACACACACACACACACACTCACCCAGAAGCCTGCATCTGATCCAGAGTTTTGCCTCGGCCGATTCTTGATCCAGTCTCCACGGTGCTGAATGGAGAAAGGAGGGCTACATTCTCCTGGTGTTTGCAGTGGGCCCAGCACCAATCAGGAGCCTGACAAATGGCGGATAGACTCTTACTGCCAACGGGCTCGTGCCTGCTCTGCGGATTAGCGGGTGACATGTGGCAACATGTACCGTAATAATGCCTGGCCTGGGTTTGATCTTGAAGAATGGTGATATGGACCCTGAGTATTAGAACTCCCTGCCCCCTTGAGAAGGGAAATAAATCAGAAATACACATTTTCCTTTAGGAAAAGACTTAACTATAATTAAAAGAAACTATGAAGCAATCACTGGGACCTTTGCTTATCCAATGCAAAAATACTTTCTCTGCTCTGAAATATTTGTAGGACATTCTGGGTTACAAAGCGTGTTATCTGGACTCTCTGGGGCTAAAACTAAAGGTCTCAGTTCAGATTGCCTTTTACTATAGTTGGATCGTTCTTCTGGATTTTCACCCTCCCAAAGCTTCCTGATATTCAAGCTCAGGGGATGCAAGAGATGTCTCAGCTGGGTATGGTCTATCATTATCTCTTTTTAAAATATAAATCAGAACCCTATATTCTGCGTAGACTTCCAGCTTTGTGAAACACGTTTAACATTATTGCATGAAACCATAAAACATGGCAAGAGTAGGAGGTTGCTGAGACTTGAGACGTTTATTCACTTAAGATGTAAACGTTCAGGATTTGTCCTTGTTAAGTCCAACCCAAAACACAATAGTAGCAATTGTCGCTGTTGTCATTATTGTTGTTGAATCCACATATATAGGCTGTCCCCAGACAGTGATAGTCACCCACCTACTAAGGTACCGAATTTACCTTTCTGCTGGTCTCTCTCCTTCTTCCTTTCATCACTTAGCCTTCATTTATTCATTTGATAGTGCTCAGGCTCCTGCTTCGTGCTGGCGTGGTCCAAGGTGCTGCAGATCCTGCGGTGAACGAGCCAGGCACGCCGCCGCTGCCCTGCTTTCATGGATGTCCATTCTAGTGTGAGCGACAGACAATAAACAAAAACCAACTGATGCAATTCTGGATGGTGATAAATGTTACGGGAAAACAAAGCTTGGAAAATGGGCTGGAGAGATGGAGGGAGGCATCACGCCAGACGACCTGGCCAAGGAGGACCCTTCGGAAGAAGGGCTTTTGAGCAGAGAGACCTGCGTGTCATGTTGGGAAGGAGCCAGCTGCGTGATCTGGGGGACACACATTCCCAAGGGACAGAAAGACAGTGTGCAGGTCCCAAGAGCAGAACAGGCTGGAGTGTTTGAGGAACAGAGAGGCTGACACAGAGGAGAGGGATCGTAGATGAGATTAAGAGGTGGGGACAGGTGGCTGGTCACACAAGGCTGGAGGCCAAGGTTTCATTCCAAGGACTATAAGAAACCAAGCAGAAACAAGAGTTGGGTGTGGATGAAAAAGATCAGTCTGGTGTTCATGCAGAGAAGGTGCTGCAGGTTTGAGCAGAAGCCAAGACAACATGGGAGGCTGTTTTGGGGTCCCGGTGAGAGCTGCGGTGGTGTGGATTGGAGTGGTGAAGACGGAGGCGTGGAGAAGGGGCTGGAATCCTGATGGTGAAGCCGACAGGACTGGGTGGCAGACCGAGGCGGGGCGGGAGGCGGGAGAAGGACAGCTGACTCTGCCCCCTGCCCCCGCTGGCCTTCAGCGACCACCCAAGGCCCTGGGCCCAGCTCCCCCTCTGCCCAAGACCTTCCGATCCCACCGCCCCGAGTCTGGACATTCCAGCGCCCTCCCCTCCTCGCTCCCCAGCTCTGTTCTGACTCCGAGAAAGGAGAGGGGGAAAAGTCCATGACTAGATTCTGCAGTGGCAGCTGCTCTCGGTGTGAATGTGTCTGGGATGTAAATCCGTTGTCTCTCTGGGTAACACACAAACAATTACTCATGCAGATGAAAAACTTCTATTCCTCTCCTTGACAGCTAACATCTCCCGGAGCCTTTACTATGTCAGTCCTCGGTCGAGATGGAACCAAATATTTTCCATCTGTAGTCTCTGGGATAATATGAGGCAGCTCCTGGTTTAATAATGAGCTTCCAATTTCTGGCAGAGCCACAGAGTTACAAGGCAGGGGAGGAGGGAAGCACAGAACAGAACAGCGAGAGAGTTCACAGGGAGGTGCACTGAGGATTGCAGGGGGAAAGTTATTTCAAGGTCGGGGGAAGTCAGACAGGTACTGGCCTAGTTACTGAGTTACTTCAGGGCTCCCGGGAGAGACGAACCCTCAGACAGCCCCTGGGCAAGGGACAAGGATTAGAACTGGGAATTGGGGTCCTGGGTTCCAAGCTGGGGCTCGTTATTTCATTTAATCATTCACACATTCAACAAATGCTAATGGAGCATCCACAGAGATCCCGGCCCTGTGTAGATTTTTCTTTAGGACTGGCAGGGGCTGGGGACAGGTGGAGGGTTAGATGAGTAAACAGAAAAACTACAGTGCAGGGTGACAGGCATTAGAAGAAACCAACACAGATTGGGATGCTGCTGACAAAGGAAATAACATCTAAGCAGAGGCCTTAGGATGAGGTGAGCCAAGGGAGGGGATGGAAGTCCCGGCAGAGGGAACAGCATTTGCAAAGGCAAGAGGAGCCCAGCAGGCCCAAGGAGCTGCTGGGAGCCCCATGCAGCTGGAACACGGACTGTGAAGTGTGGTGGGCAGCGTCTACGATGGTTCCCAAAGGTCTCCACCTCCTGGAGCTTATATATACCCTTGCATAGGCATAGGCCCCTCCCCTTGAATGTGGGTGTAACCCATGAGTTGCTTCTAACCCATAGAATACAGGACAAAGGTGACACGGTGTATCGTATGTGCATGTTTATGTGATTATATTACATAAGATTATGGTGCCCATCTTGCTGGAGTCTCTTACTCCCTTGCTGGCTTTGAGGAAGCCAGAAGCCAGCTGGGTCACACATGGCAAGGAACGCATGTGGCCTCTAGGAGCTGAGAGTGGCCTCCAAACAGCAGCCAGAGAAGGTGAGGCACTCAGTCCTGCAAGCACAAGGAAGTGAACCCTGACAGCAGCTGTGTAAGCTTGGAAGAGATCCTTCCCCGTCAGGCATGCAGACGCCCTGGCGTGCACCTTGATTTTGGCCTTGCAAGACCTGAAGCAGAGAACCACGCCCAGACCCCTGAGCCACAGGAACCGTGAGGGAAGAGTTGTGTGCTAGGCTGCTAAGGTCATGGTGATTTGTTCCACGGCAACGGATAACTGACAGGGGACGGGAGCGGGGAGAGAAGAGGGTCAGAGGGTGACTAGCCTTGCAAGCCACAAGAAGCGGTGTGCGCTGACAAGCTCACTGGCCTTGGGTAAGTCAGTTATCCTCCTAGGACCTCAATAAATTAGACCAGATGATCTTGGAGATGAAGTATGGACTTCACCAGCTGGCGCTAGCTCGCTGAGTGGGCCTGCTATTAAGGGTCCGGCAGACTCTAGAGAATTACTTTGTACCCACTTTGGAAAGAAAGTGGTGGCCCAGAAGCCAGCAGCTCCCACCAGCTGGCCTGGATAACCTCATTTCCTCCTGGGGGGCCGTGCCAGTGGAGGGAGAGCCCTGTGGAAAGCGGGCATGACAAACTACAACACACAACACCCGCAGCGCCCCCTTCCTCTCCACTTCAAAATATTTTAGGTTTAAAATAAAGTAATAAAAGATGTAGATTATGGACTCACATTTCCCTGCCAAACAATGACAACCACAAATCTACCGTTATGTAACTCCTGGTGACTTATTTCCTGCAAACAGAGCTGGGCTGATTGTTTGTTGAGTCCGTAATTACCATAATGGTAGGGCTTGCGACACCTCCAGGGAAAGTTCTCTTTCCCAAAAATATTCTTCTCCACTGATTATCTCTCCATTCTGACCTCATTCTTTGGGGGGTCTCAAACATTTGCAATCTTTGGCAGCAGTGTTTCCCAGACAATAATGTACATAGCAATTGCCTGGGAATCTTGTTAGAATGCAGAACCGGATTCCGTAGGCCTGGGATGAGGCTTGAAATTCTGCATTCCCAGTAATTTCCAGGTGAGACCCATGCAGACCACCTGGGGACAACATTTTGAGTAGCAAGGATAATAGTTCTCAGCTGGGCCACGTATTGGTTGAAATCACCCGGAAGCTTTTCGAAATCCCAATGCCCAAGTTGCACCCCCAAGCCAAGTAAATCAGAATCGCTAGCAGTGTGGCCTGGGTCTCAGGATTTTTTAAAGCTCCCCAGTGATACCAATGGGTAGCTGGGCCTGAGAACCATGAGCCAAGCCCTGGGTTAACCTCTGACACCACAGCAAGCAGGTAACACCTTCAGGGCTTCCCAAACTTTATGTGTCCATGAATGACCAGGAAGCGCAATAACACTACGACTCTAGGGGCACCACCATGCAGAGGTTCAGAATGCTCTGTATTTGGGGTAGGGGTCCAGGAATGTGCTGGTCTTTAAAGCCCCAGGTGATCCTGACACAGGTAGTCTTTTGAGAACTTGCTGCCGTAATATCAACTCAAGGCAAATGGTCAGTAAACAACAATTTGTAAACAACTTGTTTTTCAATTAAAAGCTTAGTAATCTAGCCCTATGATAATCAACTAACTCCAGAGTTATCAACTAGCACTTAGCTGGTTGCCTGCTTAGTGACACCAACATTCTAACTCACACCAGCAAAGAGTAGCCTTGACAGCTGGCACAGACGTGCACACGCTGACCGGCAAGAGCCGGAGAGCTCCGGACGACGAGAACGAGGCCGATCAGGGAAGCAGAGCCGCACAGCCCAGCAGCAGCCGCCCCCTTCCAAGCCGGTTCCTCCGCTGCATTTTCACTCAGTTTTCTCTTTTACTCTCTACTCCCCAGGTTCACCGAAATCCAAATCCATTTACAGGTGACTCCCTACACCTGTCTGCCTCTGCGTTTCCATCCCCAGAGAGGTCTTTGTCCTAGGGGAGCTAGGAAGTGGGGACTGTCTTATTCAGCCCTGGCTGGGAGCAGTTTCTGGAACAAAGAGGTTGCTCAAAACATGCCCGTGGAAAGGAGTTGAAGTGAGCGAATCAGGGAATTCCCAGCTTGACCATGCTGGAGCGAAGCAGAGACATTGCTATTCGGTTAGGCCCATCTTGCGGATGGGGAACTGAGGCTCGGAGAACATGTCTCTCAAGCCTTGTATTTTTGTTGTTGTTTTGTTATAAAAATATTTTATTTAAATGGTACAGAAAAAACTATGCATACTTAAAAATGATTAGAAGTTCGTGTTATACAATGCTAAAAACCCAATAATTTACACAATCATAAAATCTAAAGTGATGGGAAAACATAAAATACTTTCATTTGCTTTTGCTCACCTAACAAAACTATCATAAAAATCAGATAAATAGTAATTACTGAAGCTGGGTTAGGGGCACATAACAACATCATTCCTTTATACACATCTAGTTTTTTTATACAACGAACTGCTATCCCTTAAATGGAAGGGTGAACAATTTATTTAAAATATCAGGAGTGCATCATGCACTTATAATGAAACCATTACCTTCTCCAAAGATTCAAACAGATTAACACTGCAAAATAGTTATTTCTATGTAACACAGACTTCTGAAAAATTCAATAATCATTTGAGTTTAACAATATGCAAATAAATGTAGTTTATTCTGATTTCAACAACAGATCTACAAAGTCACAATTTTTCCCAGGGAACCACTCACCTCCTAGATGCAAAAACACAAGGTAGCTTTTCTGTTTTCTGTCTGCAATGCCTTCAGATAGCTGGATGTTTAAGTTATTCACTTTAAACTTACATGTCCAGCCAGGAGTGTTGTTATATGCCTACAGTCCCAGCCACTTGGGAGGCCAAAGTGGGAGAATTGCTTGAGCCCCAGAGTTTGAGGCCAGCCTGGGCAACATAGCAAGACCCCAACTCTTCAGAAATTGTCCAGGGAGTGAGATAAACATTGCAACCCCCATAAGTTGGGTAAACAACAGCAATGGAGTGAAAAATGACCACACACACCATGAAGCAATGTTGAAGCAAATCCCTGCTGCGATAAATGTGGCGATTGTAATGGGTACTAGCGTCAGATACGTGACATCATGTTCTCTAATACCAGGACACCATTCCAGATGGACTATGTTATAAAATGCAATCAATACACTGACAAGCAACAAGCCACCACCAAAGAGAAACCCAACACTAGTGTGAACGTTTTCTTTAAGGGTTTTAAAGAAAACATAATAGGTCACAACAATGGATGCCAAAACCCAGAGTCCAGAGTGGATATTAAGTCTTGGAAGAAGTTCCTCCCTTGTGCCTGGGACACTGGGCTTTACTGGCACCTCTGCCACAGATGCCCTGGGTGACTGTGGATAAGCCACTTATTCTCCAAGTCTTGGGGAAGATCAGAAATGAGCAATTCATCATTCGCTCAGCAAACGTTTACGGAGCCTCTGCGAGTGCCAGGTCTGGAGATATAACTGGTGAAGCACGTGGCCTCCGACCTGGAGCCAGGCCACGCCATGGGAGCGGGGTTGGCTCTGCAGCTGCGTGTACGCGGGGGTTTGGGTCACGTTTTCTCACTGGCTGAGGCTTGGTCACACATGCATAAAGGAGGGATGAGAAGGCCTGTCTTGCAGGCTGCTGTGAGGATCAAGTAGTAACGTACAAAGGTGCACAGAGCAGTCCCGGCCGGCAGCTGGCCCTCCAGCCGTAGGCAGTGTGGGCCAGTGGGCAGCTCTGAGGGGACAGCAATGGGCAGGAAAGTCAGCAGACCAGGGTCCCCTCTGGAAAGGCCCCGTCCAAGCCATCCACCTCCGGACACTTAGCAGGAGGGCTGAGTTCGAAGCATTCATTGTCAGGACGTCATTGGTAATTCCCGTGGTCTGCAAAAAAGGTGGACTTTCTCACGCCTACATTTAATAGCTTCAGTCTAATCAGAGCTATAGGAAAAAATCATGAGTTTGATGTTCTAGTAATTTTCCTGAAATACACACAGAAAAATACATATCAATTATGATAAATATCTACCTTTGTAGCAGTTATGGCCTATCGGGAAAATTATAACTCATGGAAAAGCGTTATAGGCAGGATAGAATCATTAACAAGAGGCAGACCGTGAAACCTTCCACGTGAATGGGCTGAGCAGTGGGGGTGACCTGGTCTCCCAAAGGGGTCTCTGGCTATAGAATGAGGCTAAGAGGTTCCAGGTGAGCCCAGACAGGAGCGAGGAGGGGGTTGGGCTCAGGTCTGGGAAGGGCCTCCACCGGAGGCTGTGGCACTATGCCCAGCAGGGCCCTCTCTGAGGAGAGGCGTGGGTCCTCACCCCTCACCGAGCTCAGGGCCCCCAGGACAGAAGACAGGCGTGGTGTGTACAGAGCAGTCTTCAGCAGAGCGCCCAGAGGGGCCCCTTTGTGTTTCTGGTGCAGTCCCCAGGTGACCTCTCTCCCCTCCCTGCCCTCCTCTCCCACCCCTGGTACCCAGGGAGAGGCACCAGGGAGAGCCACACCAAGACAGGATCCCCAGGGCAGCAAGAAGGCAGGCTCACTGCTCATCTGCCCCACAGGTTGGAGCCTGTGGCTCACAGATGGTGCAGTGGTGTGGTGCTAGCTCTGGAACCAGGCAGACCCCAGTTCAAATCCTGGTTCTGCCACTTACTGGTTGGCTGACCTGGGGCCACTTCCTTACTTTCCTGAGCCTCTGTCTCCTTCTCTGTAGGAGCAAGAAATCTCATCTTGTTCGGCATTGCACTCATCCGGTGCTTACTGAGCACCAGCTATGAGTCAGGTGTTGTTCCTGCCGCAAGGTCCCCAGGAGATGCTGGGTGTGACTGATGGTCACACTCAGAAGAACTGCCATTTATCAAGTGGGGCTTATGTGCCGGGCCCTGAACTAAATGTTTCACGTCTAATGACACATTTAATCTTCACCAAAATGCAAGGGGAGGTAGAATTGTCCCATTTTACAGTTGAGAAAAAGAGGGTTCAGGAGGTGAAACGAGCTGATCGAGATGAGGCTCAGCACAGCTGAGCCGGGACGGAGCCGGGCCCGGCAGCCCCTGCCTGCCTCCCAGCACCTCCTGGGCTTCTGCACTTGGGACGTTCTGGGCAAATGCCCGGGACTGGCCGTGCTCCTTGCTGCCCTTCCCGACCGCCTTGCACACGGGGCCGGGCACACTGTGAGTGTCCACGCCGGCCAGGGGAGTGGCGGATGAGTGGGGGACAGCATGGCAGAGCAACCCACCCCAAGGCAGGGCCTGCCCTGAGTCTCAGTGGGACCTCCACCCCAAGTCACTCCCCGACTGGGCCGGGGCACCGAAGAGATGACAGATAACAAAAATCATTGGAGAATTCTCAGAATGCTTATCAAATATAATGAGTTGTCATTTAGATGGATGGGTGAGTGTTTGACCTAATGAAAGGCAGCGCTGGGCTTGGATCCTGGCCTGCCACACTCTAGCTTTGTGACCTCGGGTGAGTCACTTACCCTCTCTGAGCCTCAGTCCAACTGGGTTTCCTCGTCTGCGTACGGGGGACAGTAGTAATGCCTCCCTTGCAGGGTTGCTCTGAGGTTAAAAGAGAAGCTGTAAGCAAAATGCCATAGCACAGAGCCAGGCCCACGGCAGGTGTGCAGTCAGCTGTGCTGTGATAGGAAGGGGAGTGACGTGCTGGCAGCCCTGCCTCCCTGCCTCCTGCTGCCCCGAGCGTGGCAGCAACACCCAGGAAACCTGTGGAATTGAGTCGAATCCACCAACCCCAGGTAAGAGCCCACATACAACAGTGGCGTCAACCCATTTGCAGTTAGGATTAAAAAATCTGGAGGGAAAAACGTGTTTTGCCGACAGCGCAAGACAGGAGGCCCAGTGGGGCTTTCCTGAGCAGGGCACGAAAGGAAAATATATGCTAGAGATGCCAGCTCCGTGCTCTGACCCAACAAACCAGTGCTGGAAGCTTCTGTTCAGGGATAAAAATAAGCCCTTCTTATTTCAGACCCACGGGCCAGGTTTTCTGTTGCCTGCCACAGAGAGCCGTCCTATCTGACGCACAGCAGACGCCTGGGCCCTGCGACTCCCCGATTTCCACAAGAGCAGGCCGGACACCAAGAGGCTCCCACTCTGTTTCCCTGCCAGAGGCCTGTGACCAGTTGGCGCGCTTCTGCATCTGGTAAAAAGCTTGTTTGGTGCTCAGCCCAAATGTAAGATAAACGTTCTGATTCAACTTCATTTTTTCTCTACTGATTCTTTATGAAAAGCTCTTAACCTATTGTATCTTTTAAAAAACCCCTTGTCACCCCTGTGCCTGCAACAGCACAACCTAACAAGGGGCGCTGGGACAGCTCCAAACTGCCGTCCACTTAAGAATCACGTAGAGTACAGAAAGAAAGTGGGAGAGAACAAACCACAGGACACCAAACCTGCCGCCAACACCACTCTCCCATCCTCAGCGCCACACGCACCCTCAGAACTCCCATTTGTGGTTTCAGATGCGCAGCTGCAGAGCAACCGGATGCAGAGTATGAAAACAGGCACACGGGATGCAGAGGGAGCGCTGAGGCAGGAAACTGAGTCACGTGCTGCTCGGTGCAGCCTGGCTGTGTGATCTTGGACTTGGCACTCCCCTCTCTGGGCTTCGGTTTTCCGCTATGTAGAGGGAATTCTCACTAAGCCCTCTTCCACGCTGCTCCTCTGTGAGCCCAGTGAGGGTCTTTCTCTTTCATTTCAGCCCCTGTCTGCAGCTACAACTGTGTCTGGGGAGTGCGGTAGGGCTGGGGGCACATTTTTGGAGACAGGAAGATCTGAATTTGAATTCCAACCCTGGTGCCTGGATGCTGAGTTAATGTCGGACAAATATTTAACCCAATCTGATCTTCAGTTTGTCATCTGTAAAAGGGGAATAATAATAACACTTTATTTTTTGTAAGTAGAGATAAGGCATATGATATATAAACACACAGCAGATACTCCTTGGATGATAAATATCCTCCTTCTTATATTTATTGTTACTTTCTTTTTTTGTTATGTGACTGTAACAGAGTCAGATGCACATTTGCCCAGAGGTTGGGTGGACGGCGCCCACGGGCACATGAAAATAAAGTAACTAGAATGGAAACAGAAAGTTGGATGTTCCATATGCTGTAACTCAGTTTTGGCTGGAAATTATACAGACCTCGGTCGGGAGTGTCATTAGAGACCTGGGAAGGATGGGAGACGAACTCCCCGAACTGGCCCCGACATCTTGTTAGATAGAAAGAGAAAAGCTAGCATAGCTGTGAGCCTCAAATTCCAGCTAAGGTGCACTTATTCCCTATCTTGTCACCATCGAGTTGAGTTTCGCAGTCTAGTTGCAAAGAAGAGCAAGGAACATTCCAGTAATATTGAAGGGCTTGTTGTAATAGTCCTAAGGACCTTGAGAAATCACATTAGTTAGCAAGCTTGTCGCAGAAAAGCATGTTTGTTTAGTTTAAGTGGAAAACCCTATTTTTCACAGGTGGTTGAGTCCACTGTACATTCCTGGTAACAATTAACCCACCATGACCTCCCACATTCAATCCTAATCAACTCTACCTGTAAAAAGAGTTTATGGATACTGGCAAAATTAGGAACATGGCTAAAGGCATTTTTCTCCAGGTAAGTATTTATTTGTTTTGCAAATAAGAACAAAGTGACTTTAAACAAGTGTAGAATAACAATTTGTTTCAAGCAGAGTAAAGCCCCCGAGAAGCAGCAAGCTGGCAGCTCTCTGGTCCAGCTGTCAAGGCCGAGGGGACTTTTCGTAGGAGGACTCCTTGGGGACCATCTGAGAGGAGGGATTCCTGAATGAAGAATGCAAGAACATCTCAGCCCAAAAGTGGCTCCATTCCCCAACCCGAAACCACAGAGGACTGTGCCCTGTGCCCTGTGGTGGATTTGTGCTGTGTCAATTTAGCTAAGCTAGAAATACAGTTTCCAGAAATTCCTTTCCTGCAGAGCTCCAGGTTAACATGGGCCCAAGAGACATTCAGCGTGAGCTTTGCAAGGTGAAGCAGCAGCCACATTCCTCTTGTGCTCGGAAGCAATGTAAGCAAGCGTTCAGCGTGGGATGGGAGGAGGGGACAGGAGAGTGCTGGGAGAACTAAGGAGGTGAGTTACCGATGATCTGCTGGCCAGTTTTCTAATCCACCTCACCTGCGTCTCTCCTTTTGCAGAGGGAAGTGGGGAACACGCTGCTCCCCTTCCCCACTCTCTGGGATCTCTGAGTTATTTGGAGACACACAGGCAAGCAACAGGCTCATTAAAATGAGTGATATTTCACACTGCGCTGCCAGTGGGGGCTGGGCGAGGCTTGCAGGCGTGGCCCACCTCCTCCCTCTGTCTCCAGACCTGGACTCTTCATGCCACTGGTCCCAGGCTGGAAGGTGACCCGTACCTTCGAAAGAGCTGATCTTTGTTCTCTGTGTGATTTAGACATGAAGAAGCCCTGGACTAGAGAAAGAGAGGACAGCACCAGCAGGTCACTGGGTGAAGCTGGGTACCCCGGTGCCACTGTGTGTAATCAGTGGGCAGGGCCCCAGGCCGGCCGGTCAGCCGAGACAGCTGTCAGGACACCCCCACCTCAGACGACCCAGGGGCATGGGCCTCGTCTGCCGGGTGAGGAGCGGGTCTGCCACCTGGCGCAGCAGGATCAGCGTGAGGCAAGGCCAAGGGGCTGGCGGAAGGGCCTTCTCCGGCTCTGTGGCGCTGGGAACTAGGCAGAGAAAGGCTTTCCAATCTAGCGGAGGTAGGCTGGAGGCCTGGAGCAGCAGAGCTGTCTTTTGGCACTAAAATTTAATAACGTGGAAAGCTGAGAAAGAACAAGGCTGTGAGCCTGCCCACCAGGCAGCCTGGGCAGAAGTCAACGTGTTCTATTTTTATCAAGAAGTGCCACGTTCTATTACACTACTCTGAAAGAGATGCTCATTTCAACATGGCAAGGAAGTTTCGGTCAGGGGTGGCTTGAAAAGGAAAGTCTGAATTGTAGGATGTGTGTGTGCACGTGTGTGCATATGTGTGTATACATGTACACAGGTGTGTGTGTGTGCATATACACGTGTGCATGTGTGAGCACACACAGGAGTTGTTCAGAGAAGCCAGAAAACGCAACTGCAGAGATTTCTGACGCCTGCAGCCTGGCTGGATTGGAGGCTGGTGCCTGCTGGTCATTTCTCCCGGCCAGACAAACAACCCAGCTATCACTGCCAGGCCCCTGCATGTTTGCCCCAAACTCCAGAGGACCCCAGGTGAGCTCACCCTCCTCCTGTCCCGAGCCTGCCCCTCCTGCTCTGGGCCCCGCTCAGCCCTGCACAGACTGAGCCACATCCGCCATGCTGACATCCTGCTGCCCGGAGTCCAGACTGGGGCCAAATCCTCTCAACCCACTCCTCACCTCCCTCTTTTCACCACCATCAAAATAAGTAGACTCCTCTACTGTCCACCCTCTCCTCATCTGGTCCCTCCCCGAAGTCCCTCTCATACCCCTCACCTGAGCACCCTCCTTCCCTGCTCCTTGTCTGGCACACCCCGGCTTCCCAGCTCCACCCATGATGTCCCACAAACTGGGAAGACTCTGACACATGTGGTGGGAAAGTACCCACACCTATCCCCTCCCTGCCCCTAAATGCCACAGAGATGACAGTAAGAGGATGAACTATTAATAGAAGCTGCTGACCCACACGGACGGAGAGGGGGGAGCTCAGGCAGTGGCAGCCAGGATCAAAGGACTCAAAGGTTTGGGAGCAGCCTTGGAAGAGTTGAGGAAGGGTGATAAGGGTGGGCTGGGGTGTGGGGAGGTGAGCTGGGTGGGCACCAAGAACAGAGACTCCCCAAGAGATTCCGGGTTGGGAAACACCAGGCACTGGGAAGGCCTGGCGCTGAAAGTGTGGGATTGGTTGACCCTAAATCCAAACTGTTGGCTTATCATAAAGTCTCTGGGGGCCCAGGCCTCCAAAATGGATTTCCACCCTGCTCAGGAAGTATCTGTTCATTTTCTTTTCCATCAGGGCACAGTGTCTGAACCTGAGTGGGCCTTAACTAAGAGCTGGAGAACATGGCAGCTTCATCCCTCTCGTAAAGATGAAAACAAAGGAGAACAAAGCTCTAAAGGTCATGGGGAGAGGGTCTTTGGCAGCAGGACCCCAAGCCCAGCGAGTGCCCACGCTGCACGGGGGAGGGCTGGGCGTGGGCTTCTGTGCAGTCGAGGCATCTGCCTGCTCACTGGTGCCAGGAATTTCATCTGCCCACAAAGGCATCTCTCACTCGCACAGGTGAATTTTGTATTTCACAGATAATACAATAGCTCTTAAATCAGCATTTTTCTACTCTAAGAAGCCTCCCAACTGCACAAAATAAAAATTAAAGATTTTTCCAGAGAATGTGGCTTACAAAAACACTTCAAAATCCCAAGAAATGGATAAAGCTATAGAAAAAGTTCTCAAAAACTGCCACTATTGTAGACCAGGGGGCTCAAGGCAGGTGCAGCCCGTGACCTCATCTGTCAGGTGGGGATATTGAGTCCCGCCTCGCAAGGAGCCTCACGGAGGTAACCGCCTGCAGGGACCAGCAGCTGCCCCTGTCACGTCCCCCCTTTCCCTGTCTCCCAGCCAACAGCACAGCAGCCTCAGGTGGCCTGATTGTTGGGTTTTGAGGGGATCCAGAGATGCTCCCAGAGTGACCCCCGTGCAAGCCCAGACAACAAGGTCACAAGGCCTTCCCCGTCTCCTCTCCCTCACTGCCACCCCCAGCCTCCGAGGCCACCTCCCCGCGCTGAGTCTGCCCTCCCTTCCGACCTTCAGTCCGGCTCCTCTACAGGGACTAGACTGTGCTGCTCAGGAGGAAGGTTTAAGTCACACACAGCCCTCCTGTCCCCAGCTCTCCCCGTCTGAGTTCAGGCCACCAAGTGCGACTTCCCCACTCCTGACGAGCCTCTTGCCCCGGGGAGGAGAGTCCAGCTGTGTGACCTTGGCTATGCCACCTACGCTCTCTGCACCCTTGCGTGCCATGCTGGGCCTGGGCTTAATCTGAAGGTCACATGGATCCATGGAAGGATTTTAAACAGAAAGGTGACAGTCAGATTTTTTTAAGTTCCTTCTGGTGGCTCTTTGAGGGGCAAAACCACATAGATGGAAAGAACTCTTGCTTTGGAGTCAGACAGACCTTGGCCCCATCGTGGTCTGGCCCCTTCCCAGCGGGGTGCCCTGGGGAAGTCTCAACCAGGGTGCACAGGAATCTCCTTGATGGATGTTGTTAAAATGCAGATCTGATTCTGTAGGGCGAGGGAGACCTGAGATTCCCCACTTATCACAAGCTCCCGGATAGTACTTTTGCAACAAGATGCGCTTCCCAGGGCATCCCTAGGCCACCAATGACACCCCCTTTTCCATGGGCCATGGATCACAGTTCAAGTAGCAAGGCTTTAATGCCTCTGAGCCTCAGTTTCCTCATCTGTAAAATGGCATCAATAAAACCCAGCCGTGGGGGCTGCGTGGGTGTAACTGAGACCTGGTTCCACGTGCGCTCGGCCTGTGCTGAGGCCCCCTTGCACCCAGCTCAATCTCACCCTTCCCCCTCGCCCGGGGAGTGTCTGTTCCAGGCTCATTTCCACTCCTCCCTCTCCCTCTCTTTTATAATTGGTACACTCCAGAAGTTCGCTTGGCGCTGGGCTTGCCTTTCAAACGCCCAAGTTGTTTTGTTGGCTCCTCTCTCTCTTCTATTTAAATTCAAACCCCACAATGCTTGCCCAGGTTCCTGCTATCCCAGAGCCATTAGGAGATTAAAATGTTGCAGCACCTGCCTCTCTGCTGCTCCCGGGGTCCCACTCTTCATATCAAGCAATGCACAAGCCCGTGCCACCTGCCGCACATTGGCCACATCCTCCTTCCAAGTGCGGGAGCAACCTGTGGGGATGGGCTTTCTAATAACACAGCCTCATGTTTGCAACTCGCCTGGTTCACTTCCCCGGCCCTGCAGGGGGCCTGGCAGAAACCCATGAGGCAGGGAGGGTGGGAAGTTCTGTGCACAGGACCCTGGCCCGGGAGTTCATCCTGGCTCTGCCTCTCACTCCCTCCGTGATCCTGGGCAAGCAGTGATCCATTAAGGCCTCAGTTTCCCCATCTCTAAGAAATATGTGGAAGTAAGTGTTCTCTAGCAACGCTTCCAGCCCCACCTCCTCTGGTGGTGCCTGGTTTATAAGTGAGAAGATTCGGCGCTCCTGACTGGGGCTCTTGCCATCCAGATACACACGGTAATCATGTATGAATCCATGATACATGAGACATACACCATGCATGCACCATGGTGCACACGTCATATGCATCCATGATAAACATCATGTAGGGGCTTCCTGCCATCTGTAAAAAGAAGAAATTCACTCAACCCTATACTTGTCTCTAGCTGTGGCCCCATTGTTTTGTTCTTTTTATTGCAAAACTCCTCAGTAGAGTTCTTGGGGAGGTTTTAAAATATGTCTGCCGATTCTTTGACACCTCTCCCATGGACAAGTGTCACTGCTGTTTTCCCAGCATCTAAATAGAGTCTGGCACATAGAGTGCACTCAATAGATATTTGAATGAATGAATGATTTGATTATGCCTCCCAATTGCAGCCATCAGAGTGATACCAAACACAAATTGTTACCCTCACCCTTTGATAGCTCCCCATTGTCTTGAGAATAAACCCAACCTCCTTAACTCTGCAGTTAAGGCCCTTTAAAATCTAGCCCCATTTCTCACTACTTGCAGCTTTGTACTGCCTACTCCAGCAACACCAAACTGCTTGAGTTTTTCTACATGTCCCCATGATGCGTCCCTTCTCGCCTGGAATGCACCCCCTCCCCCCCCCGCCACCTTCTCTCCCCGATGTCATTGCTTCTCATCCTTTAGTGTCCAGCCCAACTATCCCCTCCCAGAGGAAGCTTCTCTGCCTACCCAAGGCTGGATCAGCTCCCTCTTCTCCGTGGTCCCAAGGCACCCTGCTTTGATCTCCATCACTGTAGCCAACACCCGGGTGTTTACTCGCCTATTTTCTGTTGCTGTCCCCCCACTAGAGAATACCAATGACAAAAGACATGAGCATATTAATTTAATGAATGGCAAAGCCCAGGGATAACGATATGCTACAGGATGACTTTGGATAAAATAAAGAGGAATTTGAGTCAAATCTCCTTGGTCCTTCATTTGGGGGAACTTGGATACAACTGGATGTCAGGTGGTGCTATGCTATGGAATTATGATTTCCTTGGGTGTGACCTGTGAGATGGAGATAACAGTCGTACCTGCTTCCATCGGCCGTCGCAGGCTTTAAATCCCGCATATGTGAAATTAGGCGCATCTTCCAGAGGCGCTGAAGACAGAGCGGAGCTCAGCCAGTGATGGTGATGAATGACTATGATGCTTATATCTGGCCCAGGGCCAGGCATGCAGTGGATGCTCCCGGAGTGCCTTTGAATTGGAAAAGGAAATGAATGCGTGAGCATGTGAGTGTTACACGCGACACCAGCTGGAGCGTGTTTCAATGATGGAAGGAAGAGGAGAGAGCGGAGCCACTGCTCAGAATCCTGCGGGGATGGGGCTGAGCCTGAGTCCTGAGCCCGTGCTGAGGTATCTGGTCCCTGCTCCTCTGCCCCCGCTTTCGGCAGGCAATGACAAAGGGCTCCTCTCCTGTAACGTGATGTGGCGTCTCTCCAAGGCCCAGCGGGCTGAGCTAGGGGATCTGCTTCCCAGACAGTTGTGGAGAGACCCAGGCTGAGGCTGACCAAGGAGGGGACGACCTAGCCAGGCCCTGTTGGGAGACTTAGAATCACCCACGGCAGTGGCCGGGGAATCCAGCCACCCACTGGCGATGGGAAAGAATGGTTAAGTCCACTGAGAGAATGATCCCCAGTAACAAACGAGCTGCCTGCTGAGAACACCACTCAAGGTCATTTGAACTTCATGTGCTAACTCCATGAGGTAGGAATAGTATCCCCATTTTGCAGAGGAGGAAACTGAAGGTCAGAGGGGAGTTCACCATCTCCCAGAGTCCCATAGCATCAGGATTTAAACAATTCCAAAGCTCTTTGTCCTGCTGCAGAAATTGACAAGCTAACAAGTTTCTAAGAATAAGCCCAAATCATGAGAGAAGGGATGACACCACCCCATGTGCACACACTGCACACACCACACACACACACACACACCACACACAGCCCCAGGAACTCGGTCTGGGGATAAATTAAGATGTGGGAAGGACACTCGCCTATCTGTGCCACTTCCTCCCAAGACATCTGCTCGTGACGCTCAGCATGCCTGCTCCTCCCTCTGCTTGGCCGAGCTGCCACCATCCCACCCAGCCCCACTCCCCACCCAGCCCACTCCCCACCCAGCCTCACTCTCCACCCAGCCCCACTCTCCACCCAGCACAACTCCCCAACAGCCCCACTCCCCACCTAGCCCCACCCTCCACCCAGCACCTCCCCTAAACATCAGCAGTCACATGACAAACCTCAACTACTAGTCAAAGCAACCACAAGTCAGGTCATCCCCTGGCCTTAGGTGAGAGTGGAGATGAAATACACACCCAGGGACTCAGGAAGAAGCCTCTGCCTGTGACAGAGAGAAGAGTGGCTAATTCAGAAGAGAACAGAGACCCCAAGGAAGGGTGAGAAGGAACATCCTTGTGCCCAGACGGACCCTCTTGCCCAGCAGTGGAGGGATCATTAGATGAGATCTGTTTCAAAACAACTTTTGTGCCCACTGGCCAGCACAATGAGAGGAGTAGGCTCTCAGCAAGGACACCCTTTCTGTATCATTGATTCATTAATGCATTTTATTACTGAGCACTTACTATGGATTTAACCCTATTCTAGGTGCTGGACATACAGCAGTGAACAAAACAGACAGAAACACCTGGAGGGACAAGCCCCATGTATAGAAGTTAAACATACAGTGGAATCAGGGGCCACGGAGACAAGCAAAGAATTGGGGTAGGGACTGAAGTCTTAGGTCAGAGGTCAGGGAGGCCATCTGAGCAGAGACCCAAAGGAGCAGAGGGAGCTGGCTGGGCAGACTTCTGAGGGGAAGCACTCCAGGCAGACGGGACCACCATGCAAAGGCCCTGAGGCAGGAGCTGCTTCAGGAGCTCAAGGAACAGCGGAGGCCAGCAGGAGCTAGAAGAAGTTGCTGGGGGAGGGCAGTCGTGCAAGGCCTGTGGATCACAGGGAGCTCTTTGGCTTTTTCTCTGAGCGTGATCGGAAGTGACTAGAAGCCTCTGAGCAGAGCCGGGATGTGAGCTGACATGAATTTTAAAAGATAACCGTGTGTGTGAAGAGTCGGTGGCTGGGGGACAGGGAGCACAGAGAGTGCATGAGGGGCTCTTGCAATAATCCCGCCTAGGGATGGTGGCTTGGCCTGGGGTAGGAGCCCCGAGGGAGAGAGGCGTGCTCAGACTCATCTATCGTCTTCTCCCATAGCAACCCAGCAGGGAGTTCAGAGTGGGCCCCTGGAGTCCAGCCGGCCGGTGGGAACCCTGGTCCCTCTTTCCAGCTGGTTATCTGCAGGGGGATTGACGCAATCCCCTGAAGCTCCATGGTTTCCTCACTGGAGACACAAGGGCATCCTCCCTCTGCTCCTCCCGGGGCTGTGCTGAGCTCCACACACGCGATGCCTGCAACCCCACCCCGCGCGGCCGCTGACACGCAGTCAGCACTCAGGAATGACCAGACTTGCAGTTGTGCTTCATTTCCATTGTCGTGCTACCAAGATCCACGGGGACAGAGCCCACAGCAGCCTTTCCTCTGCTGAACCCTGCAATGCCCTCTCTTGTATCTGGTCCAAATCAAACCCCAGGTCCTGTTCTGAACCTGGGACACTCTGACTCTGCCACTCTGACCCAGTGGCCATGTGGCCTTCCAATTGTGACCTCAGGGATGGCTTATCTCACATTTATACATAGGAGCTTTGGAATCAAAAGTATGGGAACAATGACTTGTGATAAATAACTATTTTGGCATGAGCTCCATTGAGCTAATTTAAGTACTTAAAATAGTTCTCCGCATAGTATGAACTGCGTCCAGCTTTCCCTATTTCCATCAGTACTTTTGGAAATTATTTCCATGAGAATCGACTCACACACAGAGCTGCGGCATCCCACGACTTCAGGGAGCGCGGGCGTGGTGCCGTCCCCCATCACACAGGGCACCTTGCATCTGAACCCCTCCCTGGTCCCCATCCCCTCGCCTCCCAGAGCAGATGCTGTAGGGTGTGGCCCAGGTCCTCCTTCAGGACCTAGCTCTCATCCCAACTGCCGGGGACACTGGAGGCTGACAGCGCCCTGCTGAGTCCCTCCCTAGGAACTGCCCTCTACCAAAGGGAACTGCCTCTCCCAAGACCTGCTGTCCACTCCACGGCAGCCTGATCATGGTCAGTGTGGTGGGGCCGAGGGTGGGGGGTGGGGCAAGGCCCACCCCATTCAGGATAAAACCCTGTTGCCTTTTGTCTTTCTCTGAAGCACGTGTGCCTGGCTGCTGGCCGGGACTGGGCTCCCCAACCTGTTGGAACGGCCGCCCAGCAGGCTGCTACCCTTTATGAGAAATAAGGCTCTCCTTTTTCCAAAGTATAAACTTTGCTAATTAATTTCTTTTTCTAGTTAAGAGGGTAAATGCATGAAAAACCCTAAATAGGCCACTCTAAGCACAACTGTCTTCTCTACCCCTCCCACCCTCTGTCCTCAGCCAGGGCCACATGGGTTCTAGCCTTACGGCATACCCTCGCACCTCGTGGAGTCTCTGACTTTTCTGTTCAGCCTGGGCCCCAGCAAATATTCTCCCCTTTTCCTCACTGGGCAGCTAATATGGCTGTTTTGTCTCGTGTGCTTTCCCTCCGTTGGCTGATCTTAGAGCTCCTCCTCCAGGGCACGGGGGCTGCCATCTTGGATCATTCTGGCCTCTTCCTCTACCTCCAGTCCTCAGGTCTCCCCTCCAACCCCAGCCCAGTTTTTCTGGGTTCTGCTTCTGTCTTTGCACTTTGTCTCTAAGGCTGTGGTCCCCAACCCCTGGGCTGCAGACCAGTACCAGTCAGTAGCATGTTAGGAACCAGGCCGTACAGCAGGAGGGGAGAAGCAGGCAAGAAAGCGAAGCTTCATCTGTATTCACAGCCGCTCCCCATCACTCACATCGCCACCTGAGCTCCACCTGTCAGATCAGCAGGGCATCAGATTCTCATAGGAGCACGAACCCTACTGTAAACCACACATGAGAGGGATCTAGGTTGCGGCTCCTTATGAGAATCTAACGCCTGATGATCTGAGGTGGAGCTGAGGGGGTGATGCTAGCCCTGGGCTGCAAATACAGATTATCATTAGCAGAGAGGTTTGACTGCACAATACATGTAATGTGCCTGAATCATCCTGAAACCATCCCCCGCCCCTGTCTGTGGAAACATTGTCTTCCATGAAACTGGTCCCTGGTGCCAAAATGGTTGGGGACGGCTGCTCTAAGGGCCCTGTACGCTCCCAGCATCTGACTGCACATTGTACACTTTCAGTGAGCAAATCACTCCCATTGACGGTGCCACATTTTTAAAAAGTACTTAAGATGGCACATTTATTTTTTCATGCAGACAAATCCACACCCACGCTCTCGCCCCACTGCAGACATGTCTCTCCTAAATTTACAACCGCACTTTTTGGGATGAAGGAACCATTTTTTCATAATGACATTCAACACTCTAAACATTTCCACTCCCGGTGATGTATTAATATCTTAAATTGCCAAACCTCAAAGGAAACAAAAAACTCATTTTAATCACCTTGAGAAGTTGGGTTTCGTGCGTTATTGATGACAACTCCTACAAAACAAAGTGCCAAAGCAGACATTTCTTCTCCACTTCTCCTTCATCTGTTAAAACACACCCACGTCCCCCTCCACACTTGTAGGAGTCACGCACAAGTGGTGCTTGTGACACACTCACCTCACCGTTTGGAAGGCAAATATTCTAAGTGGAGTCTATCAGCAGTTTTTAATGGTTCTGCCCTGGAGGTTAAAGATTCCCAGAAGCGCCTCAAGGGAAATAATAATCGGAAGTTCTGTGTAGAAGAGGTTTAGGAGAGGCAATCTGGTTAGAAGTTGAACTTGGACACTTGTCTTGAAGCTGAATTGCATGACAAACTCACTACCGGAGATTGAGGGGGGAGCTTAACTCCATCCCTTAGTATCTGCCACTGTTGGGGGGAGGCTGTCCTATGGAAAAGGAAGAAGGAGACTAAGAAAAAAAAATCTAGCATTTATGAAGCATCTGCTATAAGCCAGGTGTTTTCCAATGACCTACTCAGTCATTACAACAGTTCTGGAAGGTAGAAACCACCCTCATTTTATAAATGAAAGAGGCTGAAAAAGGTTAATTAACCTGCCTGCATTTGGTATCTATTGCTGCATAACAAATTACTCCAAAACTTGGTGGCTTAACACAGCAACATGTATTATCTCAGTTTCTGTGCATCAGGAATTAGGCAGTTCTGGCTCAGAGTTTCTCATGAGGGTTTCAGTCAGGATGTCGGTGGGTGCTGGGTCATCTGAAAGCTCTCCTGGGGCTGGAGGACCCACTTCTGTGGCAGGCAGAAGAATCACCCCGTGAGGCCGGGCACGGTGGCTCACGCCTGTAATCCTAGCACTCTGGGAGGCCGAGGCGGGTGGATCGCTCAAGGTCAGGAGTTCGAGACCAGCCTGAGCAAGAGCGAGACCCCGTCTCTACTAAAAATAGAAAGAAATTATCTGGCCAACTAAAATATATATAGAAAAAATTAGCCGGGCATGGTGGCGCATGCCTGTAGTCCCAGCTACTCAGGAGGCTGAGGCAGTAGGATTGCTTAAGCCCAGAAGTTTGAGGTTGCTGTGAGCTAGGCTGACGCCACGGCACTCACTCTAGCCTGGGCAACAAAGCGACACTCTGTCTCAAAAAAAAAAAAAAAGAATCACCCCGTGAAGATGTTCACAGCCTAATCCCTGCAACCTGTGAACATGGCAACAAGGACTGAATGCTGCATATGGAACTAAGGCTGCAGCCAGTGCGCAGGAATGTTGTCCTGGACCAGCCAGGTAGGCAACGTAATCACAGCGTCCTTAAAAATAGAACAGGGAAACAGAAGGGGAAGGCCAGAAAGAGAGAGGTAGCAACAGAAGCAATGTCAGAAAGATGCAATGCTGGTTTTGAAGAGGGAGGAAGGGGCCACAAACCAAGGAATGTGGGCAACCTCTAAAGCTGGAAAGGTCGAGGAAACAGACTCCACCCTAGGGACTCCAGAAAGGAGCACAGCCCTGCTGACAGCTTCATTTTAGCCCAGTGAAACCCCTGTTGGACTTCTAACCTACAGAACTTTAAGTTAAATATATGATGCTTTAAGCTGCCAGATGTGTAGCAATTTGTTACAGCAGCAATAGAAAACTATTAACACAGCTTCCAAGACGGTTCACTCATCAGACCTCTCAGTTCCTCACCACGAGGTCTCCTGCACAGGCTGCTTGAGTGTCCTTACAACATGGCAGCTGTCTTCCTCCAGAGTGATCCCAGAGGCAGAGCAAAGGGGAAGCAGCAATGCCATTTGTGCTGGAGTGCCAGAAGTCTAGCATCAGCATTTCCAGCACATTCTGTAGAGTCACCAAGTACATACAGTCCACACATAAGGGGAGAGGAATTGAACTCTACCTTTTGAAGGGAGGAGTTCCAGTCTCCAGCCTTCTCACCCCGAGTGTGTCTAACCTCATTGGAAGGGAGGAGTTGCAAAGAATTTGTGGACTTTTTTCACACTGCCAAGGTCACACCAGATTAATCAGTAGACTTGAAATAAAAACAAAACACTGAGTGTCATGACCCCAAAGTCTACATTCTTTCCATTTCACAGAATCACAGAGCTGGCTCTAAGATCCAGGCACCCCAGTCTTGCCACATTACCAGCAATGCTGAACCTGGGTACCCCAGCAGGAGCAATGGAGATCTGAGAACTATTTTCAACATTTTTAAACTGCAAAGGGAACATCGCACTCCCAACCAAGATGAGGCTGCACCAGTTCTTGCATGAAATGACATCAACTCAATTTGCTTATACTATGATCAGAAGCTCTGGTTGGAAGTTATAGATGTCTTTAATAAAAAACAGAAAACCTAATGTTGTTAAATAAGCTCTATCTGACAGAAAACATCTTTCAAAAATGTGGCCTCTAAGGGCAGAAAACAAAGAACATCTTGGTGGGGAAGAGGTCGGAAATTCCTGCTCTACAGCAGCCCTCATTTTACAAATGGGGAAACTGAGACTCAGGGAGAGCAAGGCCTCACCCAGGCCGCCCTAAGGGTCAAACAAAGCCAGGACTGGCCCAGGACATCCCCATTCCCATGTCAGTGCTCACAGCCTCCAAGAAAAAGGTTCTCCCTAGTGAGAGGACAAACAAGGAAGTAACCAAAGAATTTTCTAACTGTCCTATGGGCAGGCTTTGGCCATTTTTAGGTGCAATTCTGATGGAGAGAGACAGTTAATGTGTTTCCCTGGGAACTAATGAGAGGGAGGTGATGCTTAATCTCGGAAGGGGGGTTGGATGAGGAGGAGGTGAGTTTCTGTCCACACTACTGCATGGACCCTGGGACTAGTCTGACGGGAAAGACATGACTCTGGGCTGCAAGTTTCTTCTCTACCCTGGACGACAGTCCCTGAAAGAGGAGAACTTAGATTAAAGGATGCTTTTGGTTCCTAGAATAATTTCCAGGACCTACCCCTGTGCTTGCCCCCAGCCAGGAAGAACGACATCCCTGCGAACCGGTGCAGCCACTGCGGAAAACAGTATGGTGGTCCCTCAAAAAATGACCATAGATCCAAATGATCCATCAGTTCCACCTGGGGGTCTATACCCAAAAGCATTGACAGCAGGGACTGGCACAGACACTCGCACCCCACATTCACAGCGGCACTGTGCACAACAGCTAAAACGTGGAAGCACCAAGCGTCCACTGACAGATGAACGGATAAACAAAGAATACTATGTACATGCAATGAAAACTATTTAGCCTTACACAGGAATAAAATTCTGACACAGGCTACAATGTGGATGAAACTTGAAGCTATTATGCTAAGTGAAATAAATCAGTCGCAGAAAACAAACACTGTATGATTCCACTTATACGAGGTCCCTGGAAGAGTCAGATTCACAGAGATGGAAGGTAGAAAGGCAGGGACCAGGGGCTGCGGGAGGGGGAACGGGCAGTTTAGTGTTTAATGGGCACAGGCTTTCAGCTTGGGAAGATGAAAATGTTCTAGAGATGGATGGTGGTGATGTTTGCACAACAATAGTAATGAGGGCTATACACACAAAAATAGTTAAGGTAGTAAGTGTTATGCTAATCGTAGTTTGTCACAAGTTTTTTAAATTTAAGAAAGACACTGAGGAGGTCACATTCTTGGGGAGGGATAGAGAACCTGGCTTGGTGGCTACAAAGCCAGGACTGACATCCCAAACTACCCTGCAGACTCCTCTGGGTGGAGACATGGCTGCCAATGCTGCTGGGCACAGACATTGTTGCCAGCACTGGTCACTGGACCCTGCTGCTGTTGACCTGGAAACCCGACGGGGCTGTCACTCCACCGCCTGCCTTGCCAGGATGCCTCTGCTTCTGCACAAACTTCCTCAAGGAGCAGAAGCCCGAGTCACGCGCACATGGCCTGGAGCCACCTGGGAAATCAGGTACATACAATTGGCATCAACATCTTTTGCAAGAAGTGGGTTCCAGCTCACAGAGTGGGAAATTTCTCCCAAATACTTACAAAAATGGCTCCTTCTCTGCATGCTCTTCACCACCCTCCTAGTTCAGGGAGCCGTGTTTCTTGGCCCAACATCCCTAACTTCCTCCTGGCTGGTCTCTCTAGAGCTGCCTGCTTCCCATGGGATCTCCACACACCCCAGGGACTGCCCTGTGGCCCCTGTGTTCCCTGGGGTCCTCTCTTCCTTACCCTCACATCGGCTGTGTCACCAAGGCCAGCCAGCTCTGCCTCCGTTCCTGGCATCTCCTCCACGTTCCTCTTCCGGGTCCTTTCCTCTCTGCTCTCACAGTCTTTGCTCAGGCTCCATCACCTTCTTCTGGTCCCCAGGCCCAGGAATGCCCCTCGCCACTCTCAGCTTCCCACCATGACGCTCCCAGGAGGTAAACCTGTTCCCCTGCCTTCCTTCTCCCTTTCCTTGCTGCTGTGGCCTGAATGTTTGTGTCCCTCCCAAACTCCTATGTTAAAATCCTAACCCCCAACATGATGGCATTAGAAGGTGGAGCCTTTGGGAGGTGGTTAGGTCGTGAGGGTGGAGTCCTTATCAATGAGATTAGCGCTTTTATGAAAGAGGCACAAGAGAGACCTCTCACCCTTTCTGCCATGTGCAGCTGTTAGGTAGGGACCAAATGTGCAGGTGGTGGGTGTAGGCCCGGAGGGTGGTTCCTAAGGGCAGAGAAGCTGGAGACCAATCAGGGGAAGGGGCAGGAAAATGCAGAACACGTGATAATCATTCAGTACTATCCCACACCTCCTGTAAGCCCACCCCTAAACCAGGCCTATAAAAGGAAACCACCTGGGAGTCCTCAATGTCTTTCTCCACTTGTGGAGACTGACCTGTTCCTCTCTCTGGAACACATCTTCGCTTTGGGTAGCTTCCTTCTTTACTTTCACTTGGTATAGTTTCTTTTCTGTAATAAACCGTTTGTGTGTGGTTGCTTTGTCTTTGTGATCACTCCGTCGTCAGCTCATCTTGGTGCCAGTACTCATTCTTGACACTGGGAACCAAGGACCAGGGAACATCGAGATAGACCTAACACAGGAACAGCAAAAAGACAGCTGTCCATGAAATAGAAAGCAGACGCTCACCAAACACTCAATCTGCGGCACCTTCCTCTTGGACTTCTCAGCCTCCAGAACTGTGAGCAACAATTGTTAGAGCAGCCTGAGTGAACTACGACACTTCCTCTCTTCCATCCACAACCATTTCCACAAGTGCCTTTAGCCTGTCAAATGGGGGAACATAGAGGGATGAACAAACCTTGGTGTACCAACTCCTCTGGCCCTGTGCCAGGTACCTAATACGGAGAATCTCACTGCCTCCTGCCCACAACCTCTTCCTTTGGGATTATGATACTCAGTTTACAGAGGAGGAAATTCTACTCACACAGGTCCGATCATTTGTTCAGCCTTACTCATTAAGTCACCTGGGCAGAGTTCAAACCCTGACTCAAAAGGACACGCCCTTCTCCCTGTGCCATCTGCTTTTTCTGCTCTGACAACCTCTTCTGCCAGAGGAACATGGCCTGACCCTTCTGCCCTTGAAGAATTTTCAGCACCACAGTAGGAAGAGCATTCCCTGCCCACCAAGAAATTCAGACAAATGGTGCGGGAGGTCCAGAAAGAGGAGACATTCACTTTCTGCTGGGGAGATGTTTGAATTCTATCCTCAAGAATAGGTAGGGCTTAGGCTGTGAGGAAGAAAGTTCAAGGACAGGACAGGCAGGAAGGATGAGGCTACAAGAACCTACCAGCCTCGCTCGAACTCCAAGCGGCCCATGCATCACTGGGAAGTGGTGGCCCTCCCTGCAGACCACAGAGGAAACCGAAATATTGGGCAATGACAAAAATAGCATCAGTAATGACGTATTTTTTGGAACCACTTGGAAGATGAGATGTCACTGACATTCCACTAGTGAGATTGTTTGATTTGATCTACCTGTGCTCTTGTAGGGGGTGCAGAGGGGCAAGCAATTGAACGTATCACTTCAGGTAGAGGGGAAATAAAAGGTTTCTTTGGTACTAAGGTGTCTCCCCAACTCACAGAACCTAGCAATACCTAAACCCCATCCTTATATGACTGAGGGCTTTGCAGCCTGGGGCTCACTGTCTGGAGTGAGGATTTTTTAAGAAAACTAATGGTCCTTGTTTAAACCACAAAGACACAAAGAAAAGAAAGAAAGAAAGAGAAAGAAAGAGACAGAAAAGAAAAGAAAGAAATAGAAATAGAAAGGAAGAGAAAGAAAAGAAAAGAAAGAAAGAAAGAAAACCAAGGAGAGAACCCCTGTAGATCATTTTGACAGACGATTAAAGGCACCTAGGAGGCCCAGCAGGAGGCCCAGCCTGCCCGCCTCCCTGGAGGGGTACGGGGGAGTGAGATGCTGCAGTTCTCCAACCTGCTGGAGGTTTTGTTTTGTTTCTGAGTTTTTCTTACCAAAATTCACTCTTTGTGTGAGAATAAGAGAAGAAAGAAAGAGAGACCTAGATTAACATGCTAATTACACCTTGGTAATTAAATTAACTTTAATTGTCAGAAAACAACAATTGTCACCCCAAAAGGCATTTCCCTTGTTGGTTTATCTGCTAGCACCTAAAACCAAGTCAGCAGCTATTCAAAGAGCATAGATCTGACGGGCCTGGTAACAGCTACGTGGTCCCCTTCCTTTATAAAAATAATCTCAAAAAAAGTAAAAATAACCAATACTATTAGGAATTTTACTATGTGCCTGGCTGGCACTGCCTACCTTCTTATATTCATTACCGCTCATTTAATCCTCAAACAACTTCAGTACTTCTGTTACCTTCATTTTACTGATAAGGAAGTGGAGGCACAGAGAAGTTAGGGAACTTGCCCAAGTCACACAGTCCATTTGTGGCTGAGCTGGCGCCTTCAAGTCAGGTCCTTGGCACCTGGTTCTTAACCGTCATGCCATCTGCCTCTTGGGAGGGCCTTTAGTCCTCTTTTTTCTTTAATGTCTTATTTTGTACCAAGCATTAGAGCAGACGCTGGCAAATTACATCTGTGAGCCAAATTTGGCCCCTCTGCCTATTTTTGTAAATAAAATTTTATTGGAACACAGTCACACTCATTCATTTACGTACTGTCTAAGTCTGCTTTCATGCTACAGCAACAGAGTTAAGTAGTTGTGCCAGAGACCAGCTGGCCTGTAAAGCCTGAAATAGTTCCTGTCTGGCCCTTTTCAGAATAAGTTTGTCAACTCCTGCCTTAGGTCATTGGTTCTCAAGCTTGCCTGTTGGGGTCGTCTGGGAAATTCAGAAAAATAATTATTATAAAGGGCTCCACCCCTGTGATTCTGATTAAACTGGTATGGGGTGCAGCCTGGGCACTGGAGTTCTTAAAATCTCCCCAGGAGATTGCCATCGCAGCCGAGTTGAAGAGCCACCGCCTCAGACCATTAAGGGACTTCAGTAGTGACTGCAGAAGTTCAGTAAAGCACATAAGGAGCACTTTATAGAGCACTTAAGTATAACCCTGTCAACAACAAGGGCCTCCTGCCCCGCAAAATCCTGTTAAATGTGGCCCAAAGCCCAATTCCACCTTACTGTTAAGGTCCAGCCCCTCCCCGGGATTTTAAAGGATTCCACTTGACTGATGGCCCAGACTTCCTTCCCTCTCCTCTGCTCTCCTCTCCTCCCCGACTTCTCCACTTCCTGTTTCTTCCCTGGGAGCCCAGAACCAGCTCCAATTCCCACGAAACTCCCACTCTCTCCAGCATTTCCAGAAGTTACTGAAGCGTGATGTTGCTGCTTGGGTGTGGACGCCACGAAGGCCCACGAGACAGAACACTGGCTGTCCCCTTCTGCCTGGCTCCGCCCCCTTTCCTCTCTTCCGCTCCCTCCCGCTCACTTCCTGTGCGGCAGGGAAGCCCTTCCCCTCTCCTCTGCGCACCTGCAGCCTTGGAGACCCGGCGTCTTTGCGTGCCACGGTTGGCTTATGTGTGCCCCTGCTCCACAAAGATTGGTCTCCCCCGCAAGGATCACCATGCTGACTTCTGATTGTATTTATTTATTCTTATTTTTTTAATTTCTATGTGAAAATAAAAAACTTCTCTGTATTGTTCATAAAAAAGCAATCAAAGTGCTTGACAATGGGATAAGATAGGAACAACAGTTTGCACCCCATTTTTCAGGTGAGGAGACAGCAACTTGGAAAGTTTCAGACACTTTCCCAAAGTCACACAGTTCATTCTGGTCAGCCCTAGCCAGCAGGGTCAGGCATCTGGCCACAAACACTGCCCAGAGGAGCACACAGAACCTGCTTAGGTGTTCTAATCTGCAGACTTTGGCCGACCAGCCACACGCCAGCTCTGCCTACCCACTGCCTGTGGCTCCTGTTTCCCCTGGCTCTGTGGATGAGTGGCTCTGAGGAGCCTTCTGTGTCCTCCTGGGCTGTGACACATCAGCTCATGTCTACCTGTCTCCAGTCAAGCTTTCCCCTTGTATTCCCTCCCCTCTTGCAGCATTTTGTAGTGAAGATGTTCTGACCACCAGCCTTATCCCTGCAGGACTGATGTGAGTTAGCCAGGCCTCTCCTCGGGGAGGGAGGTGGGCATCACTGACATAACAATAAATTATTGAGTCCCTGTGTGTGCCACTTAGGGACTGAGACTTCCACGAGGAGCAAACCAAACACAGTCTCCGCTATCATGGAGAGACAGTCTGTGTATTATTTACGACTACACATTCAGATCCTGGCTCTACTTCTTACCCACTGTGTGAACTCTCTGTGCCTCAGTTTCCCCTTCAGTAAAATGGGGATAATTAAGGTACCTGTAGTAGCTTCATAGGGTTGATGTGAGAAGCAAATATACATGAAATGCTTAGACAGTGCCTGGCATGGAGGAAAGTGCTACCAGTTTGCACAAGTATTTGCTATCATTCTGGAGCTCACAATCCATGGGGGGAAAAAACCTGAAACAAGTCATTAAAATAAAATGTATCCCAGACCCAGCTGTGTATTATAATCCTTTGTGGAGTTGCTGCAAACAGGTTGTTGGGCCCCTCCCCAGACTTACTAACTCAGACTCTCTAGGCATCAGACCCAGACATCCGTATGTGTGAAAAGCTCCCTGGTTAATTCTGATTAGTCTGTTCTGAATGGGAGCTGCTATCCTAAACACAAGTGGTCCTGTCTACAGAACTAAGAGGACAGGAAACGGTCTCACCCAGCTCAGCAGAGCTAAATCGATGGATGTGGCTGGATATTGGAAACTGGGTTAGGAATTAGCTACAGCGCCCCCGCCCTTCCTTCAGTTTCAGCTCAACCAGAGGCAATCCCAAGCCTCAGATGTGGACAGGTGGAATCCGTCTCTTTAAAGAATGAATCAATAGATGGGGAAAAACACCCTGGCACAGATGAAAAATACTACAGCCACAGAGAAAGGGAACACTGCAAGGAAGCCTCAAGAGAAAGGGATTGCTCTGAAAATTATTTTCTCCGATAAGCAGAAGGAAACTGTTAGGAATCATCTGAAAGATGGCTCAGAAGACGTGGCCTCTGTGGCATAGGACCGAAGCTTCAGGTGACGGTCTTAGATGCCAGAGCAGCAGGCTGAGAGGAAAGGGATGGCTGAGACAATAAAAGCCTGCAAGAAAGTCGAAATGCAGTTACAAAAATGGAATCCACATCTGAGGCACTAGAGGCAGAGCTGACCAAGCAGAAAATCAAATTAAGAGCTTGTGGTGAGTGGAACAGTGCCCTCCCCCAAAAAATTTATGTTCACCAGAACCTTGAGATGTGACTTTATTTGAAAATAGGATCTTTGCAGATGTAATTAGTTAAGTTGAGATGAGGTCATACTGGACTAGGTGAGCCCTGAGTCCAAAGCCGGCGTCCTTATAGGCAGAGGAGAGTACACGCAGGAGACACCCAGAGAAGAAACCATGTGACCCGGAGGCAGGGATTGGAGTGATGCAGCTGCAAGTCAAAGAACACCAAGGCTTTCCAAGAGCCAGCGGAAGCAGGAAGAGGCAAAGAAGATCCTCTAGGGCCCTGGGAGAGGTCGTGGCCCTGCCGGCACTTGATTTCAGACTTTGACCACCTGAACTGGGAGAGAATAAATCTCTGTTGTTTTAAGCTACCCAGTCTGTGGTTATCTATTACTGCAACCTTAGGAAACTAATACAGATTCTAGGTCAGACTTCCAGTTGACATGGAAAAAGACAATGGAATAAAGATGCTGAGAAATGAGTAGCTATAGAGGAGAGAAACAACCTCAACGATCGATCGGGCTGTCTGATCAAGCCAACAGGCCCCACGTGGGTTTGCCTGCAGACGCGGGAAAGAATTAAAAAACAGTCCTCCGTCTGGCCTTTTGTGTCTTATAAAATTTAAAGGAAATAAAGGGGCAAAATAGTAACCCGTTAGTAAAAAGATTTACGAACAAGCCAGCATAAACCATGCAGGAGCAAAAACCCACACTTCAATAGAAGAGAACTTCCCGGACCTCAGAAGTTACACTCTCCTGCCCTGACACCAAACTAGCCGACCAGTGAGGCCGGCCCAGGGACCAAGGACAAAGGTGGTGCCCCACAGCTGCCACCTGCCTGCTCACGTTCTGTGCTTCAGCCACAGCGAATTACTCCAAGTTTCCCAGACATGTGCCTTCCTGCCTTTTCACTTATCCTCATATCCTTTCCGAAAACTGGAATTCCTTCCCAATCTTCACTCTGTCCTGCACCGCGCCGCCCCCCCCCCCCCACCGCTGACCACCCCCTCACCGTCTCCAGAGCACCCACTCGCCCTCCAGGCCAAGCACCTGGGCACCATGAAGCCTTTGCCACAACCGCTCCTTCCTTTTCTTGTGCCCCAATAAACCCCAGACACATTCCTATGATCACATTCTCACAGCGCATTGTCATAGATATTTTCACCTCTCTGTTTCGCCTTCTAAACTGAGTTTCCAGAAGGCGTCAGCCGCCTTTTCCTGTCCTTGCATGTGCAGCCTCCTGCTCGGAGCTCAGGCCTATCTTACCCTGTGGGGATAACTACTCGTGGTGCCTAAGCCCAGCTAAAATTTCAAGTGACAAAAAAAGAAAAAAGTTTGAGACCTAAAAAAACGGATAGCTCCAAAAACAGAAAAACAGAGTGCAAAATTAAAGTTAATTAATGGCTGCCTATTAACTATAACATCAAATCAATTTCATTAATTACTTAATGTTCATAAGGATGTCATTACAATTGAAAAAAATTGTAAGGTAGGTTTTCTGTCTTTGCAAGAATGCTTCGTATGCACCAAGATTGAGGCAAAAGCATAGACAATCATAATGACAATCACAGACAATCACATACAAATAATTTCAAAAGTAAAATGTTGGGGGATTGGAGAGATATTGCTCAAAGAACACAAAATTTCAGTTAACGAGGAAGAATAAGTTCAAGAGATCTATTGCACAACATGGTGACTATAGTTAATATCAATGTACTGTGTACTTGAAATTTGCTAGAAGAGTAGATTTTAAGTGTTGTCACCACAAAAAAATGATAAGTATGTGAGGTAATGCATACATTAGTTAGGTCGATTTAGCCATTTCACAATGCATACATATTTCAAAACATCATGTTGTTACATATAAATATGTATCATTTTTGTCAACTGAAAAAAATTAAAATTAAATAAATAAAGGTAAAATCATCGTAAAAGCTTTCAAAAATTTTAAAAGAAAATCTGTAATGTGGGATGTCTTCCATGTAGTTGGCCTGGTGAGAGCTGGGCGTCCTCGGGCAGGAGAGCCCACGGCCGGCAAAGATCTTAACCGGTTCTGACAGTGCCGGCACGTAATAGATACTCAATAGATGGATGCTGAGTGAATACATGAACACAGCCCACGTTTCCTTCAAAGCAAATAGCAGCCTTTGGGCCGCCATCCATGTGGGGAGAGCGTGTGCCCACACCGGTGGGCTGTGGAATCCAGGTGCCAGGGTGGATCACGTGCACAGGTGGTATCTGGACAGGACCTTCTCTCTGCCCTCTATGCTTCCATTTCTAGGGCCATCAATTAGGGTCACACTTGTGGCCTCCTGCCTCTGAATTCTGGTTAGGGGAAGGGGAGGTGGACAGGCTCAGTTCACCCCTCTTCCTTTTCTCCTTCTTCTTAGAGACCCAGGTTCCTACAGGAACCATGCATTTGGGGCTGCCCTTCCTTGGGGTGTTAAGTTTTAGGGGCAGGCCCCATGTGGGGAAGCCAGCAGTGGTCCAGCTGTGCCTGTGAGCAGGAGGTGGGACTGTCTGAGAAAGGTTCAATGTGTCCTTTGTTTCCGTGTTCCACACATAGAGTATATGATTGCCTCACTGTTCTCCCCTCCCTGTCCTTGGGATGATTCATTGTGGGTGAACCTGCCCTTGGTGCTGAGCTTAGCTACGTGATTTCCTTCAGCAAATCATGCTCGTTACGGGCTGAGACTTCATGAGGCATCGCACATTTCTGTGCACCCTCCACTCACTTCTGCCACCTGCCATGAGAAGAGCATGCCCACCTGCCTTCTGGTCCCAGAATCAGAGCAGAATAGAGCAGAATTGAATCCTACCTGCAGCCTGAAGCAGAGCTGCCCTAGTGAATACAGACCCATGAGTAAGAAAAATAATTTTTGTCGTTGTCGTAAGCCACTGAGATTTGGGGGATTGTTTGCTATGCAGCAAAAAAAAAAAAAAAAAAAAAAAAAAAAAAAAAACTGACCAATACATCCTCCAACCTAATGCTTAGAGGTGATATTTTAGTCTCCATTTGCTCAACTCAAACTGGGAAAGAGAGGTTATTTAATAAGCCCCTCAAGCCCTAACAACACGCAACATCACTGTGGAAAGGCCTGTGCTTGGGAAGCTCTTTGGATTAGATCATTCCTGAACCATTTGTGCAAACTTACGGAGGTTACATGTTTGTATGTACGGCCCTCATGTAGTCGATGGAGATAAACTGGTTTGGGAACGTAATACTGTTGTCTAAATAGGGTTTGGGGAAGAGATTCAAACCATCCTGCTACTGCGTGGGGCCATTTGGAATAACCAGGGGTACTGGAGAGCCCTTTCAAAGCTTCTAATCTCCTCAAGGTTTGATTTCTAACCTTGGATTATCGTTAGGTGCTGCTGCCCCACTTGGCTGGAGCTCGTCTGTTTTTCCTTCTGTGCTGGGGACTCCTTGAGGTGGGGACTGTGTGCCTTATTCATCTGCGTGCGAACCCAGCCCAGCACCTTGCTCTGCGTGGCTGAATGAACAACGGGAAGGCTCCCTGACTCTGGCAGGGTGATGTGGTGCATGTTTCTGGTCTTGGAAGTGATGCCTCCCTGGCCGCAGCTTTTCCAGACTGTCACCGACAAACGAGAAGGCTGACAAAAGCCCAGATCCCCAGCTCTGCGTCTGCTAACTCGGCGGGAGGTTTCTCACTAAACAGATCAAGTTGTGCTCCTGGGGACCATGACGACATTTCTCTAAAAGGATGAGGCATAGTGATCTAAAATGAATTATTCTTCACAGTAGTCACCCTGTTGGCAGCCACGAATGGAGTGTTTTCATTCACAGCTGGGGTACGAGCTTTTTCAAGGGCAAAAGAGGCATCAAAGCACATGAGCACCTATGTGGAAATGTTACCTCTCTCCCTACCGACCCTGCAACTTTGGGAAACAAATTTCATTTCTTGGAGCCTCCGTTTCCTCATTTCTTAAGTGGCCACTGTGCTGCCTGCCGCAAAGTACTTAAATATGTGTATAGCAGGCGCAGAATGTCCAGCCCTCAGTAGGCATGTCTTAGAATCAAGGGTCTTTAAAAAAAAAAAATGCTTTGACAACAACTGGACTTTTAGCTGAATGGGCTTTTTATAACCTCTGTGGCCCATCAGCCTCAAAGGTAATTCTATTTTGTTTCAGTACGTCTTGGATCTGCTCATTTGAGGGGATGTCAAGCAGAGATATGCTGATTTCTGGCTATTTTAAGGACTTTCCAGAGCATGACACATCTTTCAATAGCGTATGGGATAGTTTTGCAAACCGGAAGTGAAAGTTAGCTTTGACCTGAGTCTCAACTGGTGCCCGGCCCCACTCTGCCTTCTCAACTTTCTTGACCACTACGGGGCTTCCCATGTGGGGCCCTGGCTGCTGCTCCTTCCCTAAACGGCCTTCCCTTCTGGGCAGGCAGCTCACCCTTTCCCCCATGGCAAATAACAGTTCCCAAACCTCATCCCTGTGTGTCCAGATCTTGTTCTGTCTTCAAAGTGGTGCAAATGCCACCTCCTCCAGGAAATGCTTCTTAACGCCCCAGCACAGCTGCTCTTGCTCTGGTGTGCGCCACAGTGCATGGAGCTCTGGGTCAGCCCTGGGTTTGCAACCTTGATTCACCTCTCCCCAGCTCTGTGACCTGAGACAAATGTCCTAACCTCTCTGGGTAGCTATTTCCTCACGTAAACATAGAACAGTCACTTGCTTTGTAGGGTCATTTTGAAGATTAAATGATATAGCTCCCTTATATAAAGGGCTCGGCCCCTCGGAACACTCAATAAGTATTTCTTTCTTTCTTCTTCCACCCATTGGCTGGTATCACCGCCTTCTCTGTCCTAGATGGAATGCTCAGGTCTTTTCCATCAAGCCGGTAGCTTGTCATTCATTCATTTGTTTAAAAATATTCATTGAGCACCTATTTACCAGGCACGGTCCCAGGCATTTGGGTACATGCGTGAATAAAGTAGTCAAAGACCCCATCTTCATGGGGCTTAACTTCAATCTGGGAAGACAGAAAATAAACAATAAGCATAATAAATAAATAAATATATTATTTTGTATGTTAGAAGGTGTTAGCACCATGGGAAAAGGTGGAGAGAGAAGAAAAGGGGAGATAGAAAGTGCTGGAGGGAGACCAGGCTGCAGCATTAAACGGGTGGGCAGGGAAACCAAATGGACAAGGTGCGATTTAAGTACAACCTTGAAAGGGATGAGCAGATTGCAACCATTTGTTGAATAAATAGTGAATGAATGAATGAAGCAATAAATAACCCCATTTCATTTATTTCTAAGGGAAAATGGCTCAACAACAAGAGCTTGAAACTTTATAAAATTTCTACTGAACCCAGATCATACCCACTTAATAGAGAGGAGGGGAATTTTCTAAGTACTGGTCCCAAAAGTCACATGCCTCTTATGAAGAGTGACATCCTGCCAGGCCAGGGAGAGGGGACAGGGGAGGGAGGAAGGCCTGGATCAACAAGGGAAGTTTTAATTGACTTCCTTGTGTAAATGATATTTACAAATTGCATCTGACAAGAGATGTCTGTTTGTACAGTGAGTAATTCCTCCAGCTAATTCTAAAATGAGTTTGCAGATTCTCATCTGAACTGTGTGGGTGGCTCTCAGGAAGACTCAGCTGCTGGTGCAGCCTGAGAGGTAGGATGGAGTTTTAAGGGTTCTCCTGCTTAGATTGGTTCCAGAGGGCAGAGAAACAGCTTTCCTCTCCTGGTGGCTGTGTCCCTTGGGGCCTGCCCCGTAGCCACCTGTACACCTGTAGAACCACTGACACTGTGGAAAGGCCTTGCAGGTTGCTCTCCACGTGGTCTTCCAGCAACCCCAGGAGTTTGCAGAGGTGAAGTCGTCACCCTTGCTTCACAGACAAAGCAGCTAAGGCTCAGAGAGGGCCAGTGATTGTCTAAAGTCACACAGCTACTGCCCTGCAGGGCTCAGCCTCAGACTCAGATACTATGATGCCCACTCCAGTTCTGACCCACCCAGGCTAGTGGACTCCAGACTGAGGAAGGGGCCTAAATGGAGAGGAGGACCCACCAGCTTGTTCTGCATCCCGAGGAGGGGAGTGAGTGCTGGCAGACTGACACAGAGCATCACCACCTTGTTCAGCTCCAGCGGGCCATGGAAGTGTGCTCACCAGAGTCCCATGGGAACTGGTCCATCTCAGGGGCCAAATGTGCAAAAAGGGGCAGGGGGATCTTGAGCTACCAACCTCACTGCATAAAATTTCCCACCGGGAGAAGGAATTTCTTAACAGTTCAGCTTCTACAAGTCTGCAGGGGCCAGATATCAATGCAGATGAATTTGTTCAGCATCCATTCCTTCCTCCAGTCCAACCTCACCTGGAAAATGTCGCCTGGACATCTTTAAAGCAGGTTTTGGACTTGAAGGGACCTCACTCCTTTCTCGATGTGACCTGATGTTTAATTTGTTCATTCATTCATACTAAACATTGGCTGAGTGCCTGCTATGTGCTGGGACCTCTCGTGGGTGTTGGGGACCCAAAGCTAAACAGACCCTGGTCCTGCCCTTAAGACCCATGGAACATTAGAGGTATTAGGAGGGGGGAAACACTGAGAATTAAAGGAGCCAGAAGAGGGGTACCTAGCTGTGTCTGGGGTGGAATCAAGAGGTCAAGGAAAGCTTCCTGGAGGAGGTAGAGCCGGAACTGAGCCTTGAAGGATGGGCGCAGTTATCTAGGTGAAAGAGGTGGAGGGGAGAGCGGTGTGAGGGAGAGCATGACATCGGAGAGAGTGAGCACAGGCCTGTAGACCAGAAACCACCACGAGAGGGCAGGGAGCTTGGTGTTTGTACTGTTGGAGCAGGAGTTTCTGTGCTATCCTACGGAGATTGGAGCCAAGAAAGAAAGGCAGAGAGAGAAACAGGGCCTTGGGAGCCAGACTTGAACTTGGTCTCCGAGGAGGACAGAGAGAACCAATGAAGCGTTAAGTAGGGAAGTGACAGGGCCAGACTCGTGTGTTAGGAAGATCAGTCTGGCATCTACAAGGAGAAGAGACTGGCACAGAGGCCTGGAAGGATCCTACTCTCTCCCAGCTCCGCCTCACAAACTCTCTGGTGGTCTCCACCAACTCTCCCAGGCCAATGAGCCCTGGTGCCCGGGCGGGATCCACGTCCAGACACTGGGATTCTGGGTTGCAGGACCAGGATGGACTCTCCACCAGATCAGCTCTCTGCTGCCCCCTACTGTCTCCAGGAGGCACCCACACCTTCCTTTGGGCCTTGCAGGCTTTTTCTAACCCCCTAGATTCCCCTTAGCGAACTTTTTCTTTTAAACACGAGATAGTAAATCTTTAGGCTTTGCAAAACATACAGTCTCTGTTGCAACTACTCAGTTCTGCTGTTGTAGCACGAAGGCAGCCACAGACGAAATATAAATGAATGAGTGTGGCTGTGTCCCAGTAAAACTTTATTCATGGACATTAAAATTTGATTTGCATAAAATTTTCACAAGTCATGAAATATCATTCTTCTTTTGTTATTTTTTAACCATTTAAAATCAACAACAACAACAAAAAACCCAAATAACTCAGTTTAAAAATGGGCAAATGACTTGAAGAGATGTTTCTCCAAAGATAATACACAAATGGCCATCAGGCACATGAAAAGAGGCCCAACCTTTGCTGTCATCAGGGAAATGCAAATCAAAGCCACAGTGAGATATGAACTACACCCCTTAGTATGTCTACTGTCAAAAAAAAACTCAAAATCCAAAATGTTGAGGACATGGAGAAACTGGAACCCCTGTACACTGTTGGTGGGAATGTAAAATGGTATAGCTCCTATGGAAAACAGTTTGGCAGTTCCTCAAAAATTAAAGATAGAATTACCATAGGTTCCAGCAATCCCATTTCTGAATATATACCCAAAAGATCTGCAAGCAGGATCTCAAAGAGATATTTGTGCACCCATGTTCTTAGATGCATTATTCACAATTGCCAAGAGGTGGAAGCAACCCAAATGCCCATCAACAGATGAATGGACAAACAAAATGTAGTATGTACGTACAATGTGACATTATTTGGCCTTAAAAAGAAAGGCTCACATAAAGAGAAACTGAGACTTTCCACCAATATTCAGTGCCAACTTGCCAGCCATGTGAGTGATTTGCCACCTTGGAGGGATTTAATAGATGCTCCAACCCAGTCAAGCCTTCAGATAACTGCAGCCCTAGCTGAAATTTCCACTGTAACCTCATGAAAAATTGCCAAGCACTTTGAAATTTCTGACCCGCAGAAACTGTGAGTGATAATAAATGTTTACGATTGTTTTAAGTCACTAAATTTTGGAAGAATTTGTTACACAGCCATAGCTGGCAAATACAGTAGATACACAAAGGAGCATAAGACACGATTCCTGGCCAGAAACACCATCAAGGAGGTAAATGATAGTCCAACATGAATTTTTATTCTCAATAAACTCATTTTGAGTCCTGGACTTCACCATTTCCTCTTCAGGGTACTTTGTAAAATATTCTAGAACTTCCCAAGGATCAAAATTAAGCTGATTGGAATTTTGGAAAACTATGCATTTTCCTCTTTTGCAAAAAGTGTATACTATCCCCAGTCTTCAAGACACCCTCTTTTTTCAAACGTGTTTCTGCAAGAACAGCACCTTTTGCAATTTCCTTCAAGTCCAGGGACAATATTCATTTAGGAAAAGATAATCAAATTCTTTAAAGTCTGCTACATGTTCTTTATAGTCTCGATCTCCAACTTCTTTCTAGACAATCTCCAAGATCCCTTCACAGCTCTTGCTAAAATTCTACTGGTCTTGATTCAAGGTGCTCAGAGTATAAAGTGAAGAGGTTAGAACACGCTGGGCTTCCGTCTGGGTCACTGACTGGGACCTGGTGCGAGTCAGTCTCCCCACCCCCACCCATCCTGCTCTCCCCACACACACGCACACACACACATGCACACATAACACAGGTTATTGTAAAGTCCACACAAGATAACACACATAGAGAGCTGTGTGCAGGACTGGTAGAGCAGTTGCTGTAGGCAGATTATTCTAAGAAACTGCATTGGCTTGCTTGTCACATATCTAGACTTGTCTAGGAAATCATCTAAGGGAGGATTATTAAATTTGGGCCTCTAGAAAATTTTAAACAGAAACAGAGTAGAAAAGACAGAAATGGGAAGTGACACTCAGTGAGCATCTCCCTGTGTCTGGCATCCGACATGCATTGCTTCACCTACTGCAACACAGGCCGTGTTACGGCCCCACTGTCCACGTGGGGAGGAGACCGAGCCAGGGTCACACAGCCACTAGAGGCAGATCTCGTATCCAAGCCACATAGGTTGGAAGAACAGACAAGAATAACCTTGCAGTTTCCTTGATTCCTTGCAGTTTGAGGCCACGTGCTAGTTCTGGCTTCCAGGGCGATGTGATTCTGAGGAGAGAACAGGCATGGGTGGTGGCCGATTGTGCTTTGGCCCAGTACAAAGGTTACAGCAACATGGAAATCCATGTGGAAATCATTCCTTCCAGCCCCCACCCCTCCCAGCCTCGGCGTGAGGGCCGGTATGGCGAGGTCCCTGAGAAGGTCTTCCAGGCAGGGCCTGGGGCTGCAGGAGAGACAGTGGCTTGGAGAACCATCGCTCCCCGTTCCCATCACTTCCTCACATGTGACCTTGACGAGCTACTCAGCCCTCCTGTCCCTGTGAGGCAGGATGGCACGTTCTCAACGCTAGGTTTCCTGGGGATTTAACGAGACTGTGTACACAGTGTGCCTGGCATGAATTAATAGCAGGACCACAGCGTAAGCTGGTGAAATCAAAACGCCCTGGGCTTTGATCTGGGTACTGATTGTGACTTTGTGCAAGTCAGCCTTCCTGCCAGGCCCATACATACACCCCATATATACACACAGACACGGACACACTCACATGCACACTCATACTCACATGTAAACACATGCATATACTCACACCCATGCACACATGCCCCGCATATGCACAGAGACACATACGTACACACTCATATACACATACATGCACATGCACATACATGCACACACAAATACTCATGCATACACACATTCACATGACACTGACACATAAATATATACTCACACACATACATACTAACACACACACACACTCACAGAGACACATTCACACATACACACACTCTCATCCCACTGCCACTAATTCCCTATGAGAACTTAGATCAGCACCATCGAATTGAAATGCAGTACACACCACATACGTCATTTAAATTTCTCTAGCTGGGTGTGGTGGCACCTGCAGTCCCAGCTACTCAGGAGGCTGAGGCAGGAGGATCTCTTGAGCCCAGGAGTTCCAGGCTGCAGTGAGCTAAGATCAAGCCATGGCACTCCAGCCTGGGTGACAGAGCAGGATCCTTTCTCTAAAATAAATATATAAACAAATAAATATTTAAAAATAGACTTTTCTAGTACCCACGTTAAAAAAAAAAGGAAAAAGAAACAGGTGAAGCTCATTTTAATAATATATTTTATTTATTTCACTATATCCAAATATTATCATTCTAACATGTAATCAATATTTTTAAGAAATGAATAAGATATCATACTTGTTTTGTGCTAAGATCTTTGAAACCCAGGGTGTATTTTACACTCACAGCACATCTGCCTGCTGACTTGCCGCATTTCAAGTGCTCACCACCCACAGGTGGCTCCCGGCCAGCACATTGGGCAGCTGCGCCGTAGACAGTGTCTCTCCTACTCTAAGCAGCGGTGGGGGAACCACACGATCCCTGACCTCACCAGCTCGCTCCTCCAGCTGCAGCCTCGTCACTTCCTACTCCTGACTGATTAGCGGGGAGTCCCCACTGTCGGCAGATAGAACAACGCACGGCCATCACTGGGACTTAATGAACCAGAGCTGCACCAGGCTATAAAAATGTCATTAGGCAGCCCTCCAGCCACAGGGTGAACCAGGGAAGTACTGAGAGAGCGCGTTAGGGAGATAATCGGCTGGTAATTGCCGCAGAAATGAAGGGACCGTCTTGAACACTGACAACACGGAGGAGCGGTCCTTCTAGGCTGCTGCTCCCCAAAGGAGGGACACAAGGCAGGAATTATTCCTCTAACTTTGGTGTTGAAAAGGATAAGAAGGGACACTTCATCGATGACCAAAAAATATGAAAAAAGGATCAATCTCTGCAACAGTCAAAGTAACGCAAATTGAACCATAAAAATGCATAATTTTTCACATATCAAGTTGGCAAACACCTTTTAGAATGATAATATCCAGTGCTGGTGAAGATGTAGTGAAATGAACAGTCCCATATATTGCCAGTGGGGATGAATACAGCTTTTCGGAAAAGTGAAGTGTTTTCTAAATATGCAGTAATCCTCTCCCTTTCCCGTGGGATCTATCCTTGGGAAATCATCAAAGAGGCTTTGTCGGTTAGCCTGTGCTATGAAACACACCATCCCAAAAGTTAATGGCTCAAGCATTGCATTTAGCTCGCAATTCTGTGAGTTGGCCGGGCAGTTCCCCTGGCCTTGGTGGTGTTGCTGATCTTTCTCATATGTCTGCAGTTAGCTGGAGGCCCAGCTGGTGGCTAGATGACCTAGGCTAGTGAGACAGCCAGGAGAAAGGGCCTTGTGACCTCAATGACAGGGAGCATAACTCACCAGGCACCCAGCTGCTGGGTCCTGAAATCCATCACCGTGTTCCCACGGAAGCCACGTTGCCAAGGCCACTCCCTGACCAATGCCCCCACAGCGTGGACACTGGGGCAGGTCACCATCCCTGAGAGACACAGAGGTCCTCTAACAGCCATCTTCAGCTTGGGGACTTCCCAGTGGCTTTGCCAAGCCTTCATTTGTGCAGCGGCTCAGAACATTCCCTCCCAGTCTTCCTTCTCTCTCCCTCCCTGGGGGGCAGCCCGCAGTGCTCACCAGCCCTTGTCTGCTCCCCCGTGTCCTCTCACACAGGCATGTCCCCTAATGAAATCCTTGCACACGTTCAATTCTGTCCTGGCTTCTGCTCCTTGGGAGACCCAGACTACTGCAGAGGACCTCACCCCAGTCGCATTTTCTATTGTCCCTCTGGCCACGCCCAGAATCAGCGTGGAGGGGGCAGACCCAAGGGCACAGCTACAGGCAGGAGACTGCTGTGGCCGTGTGTGCGGACAGCCCACCACAGGGATGTCCAGAGATGTGTCCGCAAGGGCCCCCAGTGCGCCGTCCATTTATGCATCCAACGCAAACTTATGGACTGTCCGCCACGGGCCAGGTGCTGTCCAAGATGCTGGGGATTTAGTTGTGACCACACTGGCGAGCTCCGAGTTCTCCTGGAAACTGTATTCTAATGGAGACAGACAGGTGTCCCAACAGGCAAATAAGCACAGAAAAATATCAGAGTAATGATCATTAGAGAGAATCCAGATGTGGCCACAAGATGGTGAGCCGAGGGGAAGGAGCGGCCGTGTGGGAGTCCAGGCCGAAGGACCAAGTGGCAAAGGCCCAGCAGCGGGAAAGAGCTGACTGAGCCCCGGGGACCCCCCCATTGGAAGTCGAACAGGGAGCCACCCGAGGGGATGAGAGGGTCCCACAGTGAGGCAGGGAAGCCAGGAACGAGCGGGAACTGAGAGCAGAAGGAATCCAAGAAGCAAGGCCGTGCTCAACCATGCCCAACACTGCTGAGACAGGAGTGTCACGGAGACAGAGAAATCAGCGTTGGATTTGGCGGCACGGAGGTCACTGCCGCCCTTGCCCAGCACGAGCTCGGAAGAACAGTGGTGACTGGAGACAGATGGGAACTGGCTAAGGATGGGAACACCGCGGGGTTGGGGGGGGACACGGCAGAGGGCGTGAGCAGGGAGACGAGACAGCAGCTGACGGGGGAGGTGGCATCACAGGAGGATTCTTTGTGTTTTTCTAATCCAGAGCAGGTTCCAATCTGGTGGGACTGACAAACTGCAATGGCGACGTCAATTATTCAGGGAGACATGAAAGAGCTGCAGGAGAGAAGTCCCTGAGAAAGCCCGAGGGGCAGGATCGAGAGCAGGTGCGGAGGGCCTGGCCCCGACAGAGCAGGCAGGGCCGTCGAGGTGACGTGCATTCGGACGCGTGGGCACGTCGGCCGGTGCTGCGGCATTTCCCTCCCCGCCGGAGAATTCTGTTCCTCGTGTCCCCTCCACTAGACCATGAATGTATAACCTGCCAGGAGGTCTCACTGTGTCCCCCGCAGCTATCCCAGCATGGGGCACACTGCGTCTGCTCAAAGGATGTTTGCAGAATAAATCCTAAATCAATTTCCAATGTCCATGTTAAAAGGCAGGGGAATTCTGCTGTGCAAATAAAATCGACAGTGTCAGCTGTATGGTGATTCTATTTCCTGAAGGGCCTTCTTCACTCCCCAGCTCTGCCTGTCCAAGCTGTCCCAGGCCCTCAGCCGATGCCACCTCCTCCAGGAGGATTTTTGATTCTCCCAGCGTCGGGGGCCAGCTCCCTTTCTCAACCCCACGCCAGAGCGTATTAATGTGCCTCTCCTGTCAACTCTCCCATCTGGCCTGGAATTAGACTTACCGTGTTTTTCTCGACTCGGTCCTAATGTCATGTGTGTAAAAGAATGAAAGGTGGGGGCCCTAGGGATGGAGTCCTATCCTGTTGTCTAGCAGGCGTCAACACGTATTCACTAGATTGAACTGGATGGCTTACACTGGCAGTGAGTCTTGCTTCTTCCACAGAGTTTGAAATTACACACTTGCTGTGCAAAACAGGGAGCTGGTTTAATCACCAGCTGGTGCAAATAGCAAGGTGATGGGCTCTCGGTTTTCAGTGCATGTCTAATGGGGAAGTTAAGTTAAACTGGCCCTGCCATAAACCCAGCCAACAAAAGCAGCTGCTCCTTTCTCATCAAGCCTCAAGGTGCTTCGAGACAGGGTCAGCCCAAAAGCCTGCTGTTCATTCTTTCATTCCCAGCACCTGGCGCGGAGCCAGTCCCAGAGTAAGCTCTCCAGGTATTTGCAGAAGTGTCAAATTCCAGAGCCTGGATGTGGTCTTTCTACTGTTGTATTCCTGGTACTTTAAGTAACTGATAAATATTTGCCGAAATATATACTTGAAAAGATCATTTTAGGGACCTGACATGAACTCAACTCTGTATCAGTGCAAAGCAAGAAACAGCTGGGTCGGGACGCACAGGCTGACTCGGCTGATTTAAGGGAGCTTCGTGTGGACAGAGATTAGATCTGTTCTTTGCAGTTCCAGCAGGCAGAATCAGGACCGAAGGACAGACAGAGAACTTTCTCAAAGGCAGATTTCAGCTCCTACCTGGGATGAACTCTTCAACAATCAAAGCTTGCCATGACGGAGCAGGGAGCCTTGCAGAGCAGCACCCTCTTTGGCCCCCAACGACGCTGGCAAAAAGTGACTCCATGAATCCTTTTGGCTTTGGAGAGAAAAGGTAGACACCTGTGCATGTCAGCAAGTGCGCAGTCTTTGTGCCGAGGGCACCTGAGGCCTCCGCCCCGACTCTGTGTGTCCTCACCAGCATTGTCAGAGAACAAGGGAGCACGTCCAGAACTACCTCTGACCCTCTGGGATATTATCACATTCCAGTAAACTTGATGATATGCTCACACTGTAAATGCAAGGCCACCGCTCATGATCATGGGAAGGCAAAGGTAAGCAAGAGACCGTGACTTCAGGGAGCCCAGTATCTCACACGGGTGCAGGCCGGGGTGGAGAAGGGACACTCTGCTTTCCGCTCTGCCTTCAGAACCAGCTGAGAAATAGGAAACAGGAGACAGACAAAAGGAGATCAAACTATCAGCCTGATTACCGAGAACGTTGATCGTAGAACGTGAACTCATCCTGAACTTCCCACCCAACCCCTTTCTGCAGGTCTCTTTCTTCTTCGGGGTACACAGGTGCCAGTTTGTGCCTCCTGCACAGTAGGGACGGCTGGGCACGGATGCCACTGCTCTGGACGGGGAAGGGGAGCGAGCTGGGGCCACCTGCTCGGCCGCTTCTTCCAAACCCTCCAGCCCGGGAAGCCTTTCTTCCCCTCCCTCCAGTAGGGAGCTCCTGAGACAGGAAGGCTGGATGGAAGTGTGCCTTCCCTGCTTCCCCTCCTGGGGGTGGGGGAACTGCCCTGGCCCTGGGGGAGCACGAGGAGTGAGGAATGAAGGCTCCCTGCAACCAACACAAACGTCGGATGAAGGCAGAGCACACCACGTGTCCAGACCACTGAGGCGGTGCTGACGCTTTCGGGACGGAAAGCTGGCCGTGGCCGTGCCAGTCCGGAAGGCTTGTGGAGGAGGCTCTGTAAGTCCGAGTGGCCTAAGTGCACCCACAGCAAGTCACCGTCACCACGAGCAGCTTACCATAGCAAAGGTCACTTTCTCACTGAGCTCCCCACATGGCACAGTCAGCAGGGGACTCTGTTCCACATTGTCACTCAGGGGCCCAGGTCAACAGCCCCACCCTCTTCTGAAGCTGCCTCTCCTTCAGGGTCATCGGGCTGGGAAAGCACGACCGGGGCCGGGGAGTGCGGTGTGAGGGGGTTTCTCAGTGCGCACCCTGAAAGTGGTACACTCTGTCCCAGGCCACCTAACTGAGCGTGTGTGGGGAACACGGATGCGCCCCGGCCATGTCTCTCACAGACTGCTGCCGCGGCCTCACGGAGAGGTAGACCCTTGCACGGACTGTCCGGCATTCCTGAGCTCCATCAGCTGGGAGCCAGGCCTTCAGGAACAAACCCAGCTAATGCTCCGCTGACCAAAGGGGCATCAGCGTTGGTGCCCAATTGCTCAAAATCTCGCCTACACTTGGGAAAGGTCTGAGCAGAGGTTCAGATGCCAGGCTTTAAGCTGGCATCCTTGGACCCCAGAGGGTGCATGGACAGACTTCAGGGGGGCCTGTGAACTCGAATGGGAAAAAAATTCATATTCATTTTCTCTTCTCTCTCATTGAAAGGTAGCATTTACTTCAATGAAGACTATAAGCAAGAAACTACAGTAGTATTTTCAATTACTGTGAATTTGTCACCAGTAGAAATCACAGATGTTTTCTTATTATATTACAGCTGTTACAGATATCTCAAAATATCGTATACACTGATCTGTTTGAAATGGTGGTAGTTGTCAGATTCCACTGCAAGATCTGGTTATTGGATGTGTTAATAAAGAAGCACATATGTTGGTACTATGGCATATATTTTTATATTTTGATAACTTTATTTCAATATAATTGGTTTCCTTTTAAATTCAATGCATTTCATATCATGCATGTAAACCTTGATTCTGAGAAGAGGCCATAGGTATCACCAGATTGCCACGGCGGTCCCTGGCACAAAAATGCTTAAGAACCCCAGGTTTAGACTGGGTTAGTTGACTCAGCAGAGAGAAGCCTGGAAAGAGTTTAAGAAGACATCAGTAATGTTTCAAGTCATGAAAAGGCACAAGACACTGCCTATCTGCTAATATTTCTTTAAATCTTTCATTGTTTTCCTATTTCTGAGTAGTGATTAGATACCATCTAATCACTACCAATAATTAAGTAGATACATCTAATTAATAGCAATAAATGTTTCTTTTTTAACATTTTTATGGGGAGTCTAGGGAGGTATGCTATATTTCTTCCTTCCAACACATCCTCGTGCACAGTGGCGCTGGTGGGTGTTTAACAAGTGTCTCTCCCAGGGCAGGGAGGAGGGAAGGGCCCTGATTTGTAGTATTCACCAATCTTTGTGAATAAATTTTGTGAATAAATAAACGCTCCCACCATGGTTGATTTCAAGCGGCCAACCAAAGTGACAGCCAAACAGAGCTGGGAGGAGATGGGTGCAGGAGCTCGCGATCGCGCGGGGCAGTATTTCCCCCATGCAGATACAATCGACGTAAATAATCTCAAGAGCGCAGGGAACAGTCAGATGCAATAATTAGGCACCGATGGATTTTGACTACCTATGACTTTGCCTTTAAAATAATTTACTTGTAAGTTTACGTAATTTAATTTTTCATAATGACCATCTCAAAACTCCTAGAAATCTAACCATCGGCTCCAACACGCTGCTGTTAGAAACCTTTTCTGCCACAGTGAGACCTCGCACCACCAGCCTGACTCCACAATCCGTGACCACAGCCACGGCGCAGCCCAGCCGTGTGGCGAGTGCGGAGGGCACACGGGCTGGCGCTGGCGTGCTCGTCGGTGAGGAGACAGGCCCGCGTGAGGAGGGAACAGAGCCCGCATCGAAGTGAGGGGCAGGGATGATAACAACTGACACGCAAAGTTGACAGGCTTTAAAGCCTGTTTGCAACCTCCCCACAATTCTAGGGTGTGGACAGAGCATGTAGCACTTTCCCCCTTTTACAGAGGAGGATCCGAGAGGCTGAGTTATTTCAGCAAAGTAACACAGCTGAGGAGTTCCAGGGCTGGGCTTCCTGCTCCAAGACGGTGCTCATTCTGGAGTTCCAGGACGCCCCAGATTCCCTTCAGAGTTTATGAGCAGACTGTGCCCCGCCCCACTCAGAGTATCTTGGGCCTAAGCGAGCAGTACCTGCACGTGAGAGTGAAATTCTAAATTGGACCAGGCTGGACTTGATAACAACAAAAAGCGAGTGGAGAGCCAAGGCCTTTGCAGAGGCCGCCGGGAGAGGAACAAGGAGATCCAAGTGGGCGTGGTCAACAGGAGTCTTTATTTGGAGAGAAATAAAGCCGTTTCTGTTCCTACGGCCCTGGCTTCCAGGGGTTCAACAAACCAGCCCACTTGGGCTTATTCAGCAGCCTGTCTGGAAGCAGGTCGGGGCCCCACCAATGTTTGTTCAGTGACTCCGGGGAATGGATCAGGTGCCAAACTCTTTTAGGCTGCCTGTGGGTTTATTTGACTTGGGGTCCAGTCCTGGGGATGCTATTACAGAACCATAATTGGTTTCTCAGAGGCGAGTTAGTCCTCTTGTTAGCAGACGAGTAGTTGCGGATTTCAATCTACCAACATTTAGATTGCCTTGGGAGAAGCGCCAGCAATTCTCGCACCCACAGATTTTAAATGCCTGCAGCCAGCGTCCCTGCGGCAGGTTCCGGGAGGAATGCTAACGGGACTGGCCTCCAGTTCCAGTGGCCTTAGCTGAGGGCAGCAGAGAAGACGGACACGTGCACCCCCCCCGCCCCGCCCCCAGAGAAAGCCGGACGCCTGCTGAAGACCTGGGGTGGCAGATGCGGTCGCTCTCCATCCGGGGCTGCTTCACTCGACTTTGGAGACCATCATTTGTGCAGGGGGTCTTGGCCTCTATGACCACCATCACCTCCTTGTACCACTCTGAGGTGTCACTCGTGAAAGCAGATTGCCATGAAAAGCACCAGTGGACTCTCAGCTGATGAACTTCAGAGACGATAAAGACAAAGTCTCTGGGTCCCCCTGCCCGCGGCTGGTACCTCCGTGATGCACTTGGCCCCTGTGTCTTTGCTTAGGCTGGTCACCTCACCACCCACCACGCCACCTCACCCCCGACCGTGCCCCCTTGTGGCCCTCCCCTCACTATCTGACTTCCCGCTCTGAGCTCAGCAAAGGCAGGACAAGTTTTGTTTCCTCTAATACCATAAATGCAGTGCCTGGAGTCTGGCACACAGCCGTTGAAATTTGGGGCAAGTAAACGTAATATATTCCCACCTTACCTTTTCTATTTTTTATTTATTTATCTTTTTTTTTTTTGAGACAGAGCCTTATTCTGTTGCCCTGGCTAGAGTGCCGTGGCATCAACCTAGCTCACAGCAACCTCAAACACCTGGGCTCAAGCCATCCTCCTGCCTCAGCCTCCCGAGTAGCTGGGACTACAGGCATGCCCCACAATACCCAGCTAATTTTTTCTATGTATTTTTAGTTGTCCAGCTAATTTCTTTCTTTCTTAGTAGAGATGGGGTGGGGGGGAGGGTCCCACTCTTGCTCAGGCTGGTCTCGAACTCCTGAGCTCAAACGATCCACCTGCCTCGGCCTCCCAGAGTGCTAGGATTACAGGCGTGAGCCACCGCGCCCGGCCCCACCTTACCTTTTCTCACCCCTCCCCATAGTAAGAACGGATTGGAAAACTCCCCAGGGCCAGGGGATGAGGGGTGTCCAGGAGGAGGGAAACAGCCCGTGATTTTGAGTGGAGGGGCCCACAGCCCGGTCACCGTGTGACCTGTGAAGTGGGATGGTGACATGACAGGAGCCACGGGGGTGCTGTGAGGGCCAAGTGAGGGCCCCGTGCAATGTGCCGTCCCAGGATGAATAATCAGACCTCTTGGTGGTATCATGTGCCTGCAAGGGCCTAATACACACTAGGCACCCCACAAATGTATTATAATGGGGTGTTTAGAGGAAATGGGCCTTTAAAAGAATTTTTGTAACAGGCTACACTATCCTTTCCAAACTTGGAAACAGCGTGTGCACTCTGGACCAGAGGCTGGCCTTGCCTTTGGGCAGCAGTCCTTTCCCTGGGAGGGATGCCACACAGGGAGTCTCTTGGCTTGGACCTAAGGTGAGCTGTACCCACCGTTCTTGGGAGCATCTGAAGCGAAATAGCAGCTGCTTCTGAGAGAGAGGATGGTTCTGGTTAGTATCTAACGCAGGTGTGTGAGCAGAACTGCAGCCCTACAACGATGGGGAAATCAGTTTTTGCTAAATCTGCATTTAAATCTTCCTCTGCATGAAATTGATGTTGACCAAATTGCCCAGACTTGGAAAATTCAAGGAGGCTCCTGGGGCTACAGAGGCAGACCCCATCCTGGAGGCGGGGATGGGATATTCCCTGAAGGAAGTGGATGTTCCTAGGGAGCTAATGAGGGGGCTCTGGATTGGGAGGGAGTCAACTCTAGAACCCCCCGGTGGGCCGCTAGAGATGCCAGAGGCCCAGTGTTGGAAAAGGAGCTGCCTCACCATGATGAAACTGCCAAGGGCCAGGCAGGGAGTCAGCTCTTCAACAGAGCCTGAGGGCAGATCCGAGCCTACGCCCTCTTATAGACTTTCTATTCTTAGCAGTTCTAGTACTTTGTGCTTTATCACCGATAGCTCCACATCCTCCATATCGTCTTGTTGAAAGTCCTATTTAAGACCCCAGGTGGATCCTATTGAGCTCTGGGGGATTCCTGTCCTGCCCCCAACTTGGAAGAGCCATGCCCATCCTTGAGCCCGTGCAGGGTGTCAGAGGAGTTCAGCCGGAAAGGCAGCTGCCCAGCAGAGAGGGATTCCCCTGAGAGCCACTGGCAGCAGCAGGTGGGGGGACAGGGACAGAGAAGATGGAGGCCTGTTCCAACCCCATGAGCCAGGACACTGCAGGCATGGTGCTGGGGGTGCTTTGAGACCAGGATTCACCCATGAGAGGTGGCAGGGAAATGGAATCGGACCTTATTTTGCACGCTGGTGAGGCCTAAGGTGTGGGGTTATATGCATTTCTGTTGTGTGGGTATTTCTGATTGACTGATTGAATATTTTATAATATATAAAAGAGCCACTCATTCTTACTGGCTTCCCAGGACTTGTCTGTACGGTTATGTCGGGAAGGGGAGTGAGACGTGCTGGGAAGGACCCTGACGCATGAGAGGTGGTTTCTAAAAATCTGATGAGGAACTGGACAGCGAGGCCCAGCCTGAAGAAACTAATCCCAGACCAACTATGGAGAAGGTTCTGGCACTCCGCAGGGAAAAGGCAGCCAGGATAGGGCACCAAGGGGCTCGAGGGGAGGAAGCTGCACGTGGGCACTCTGAGAGCCCTTCCCCAGACTTCTCTCATTCAGTCCTCACCTCGAGCTACTACGAGGTTAGGTGCTGTGACCCATTTTAAGGTTGAGGAAGCTAAGGCTCAGGTAGGTCAGGGTAGAGGCAGGATTTGAAGTAGGGTCAATGTGGCTCCCAAGGCTGCAAAGGAAAAAAGTTTACTGGACAGAAGGCTCATCAAGGCTGGGACTGTGCCTTGCCCAGCACCTGTCACCGTGCCAGGCACAAAGCAAGGTTGGTGAATGGTTGCTAATGATGATGTCAGTATCACAAATAAATACACACACAGAGACAAATACACAAAATAAACATACAGGTCAGGAGATGTCCAGGATTAGCAGAATTGCTACAGGCAGCAGAATGATCGATGTTGGATTAGCATACTAGGAGGATTGCTACTGTCATTTATTAGTAATTAATGTGAACTGTTTTTAGCAAGAGAGGGCAGAATCGGAGAATGCTCTCAGGGTTCGAAGGAACCACAGAGGCACCACAGAGGTCACTTTATAAATCCCCCCCGACATAGGCTCCACCAAGCAGGGTGGCCCTTTGGTAGTGGTTAAGCTTGGGGCTCTGCAGCCAGACTGCGGGGTTTGAACCTGGCCTCTCTGCGGCTACTCTGACTCTGCCCACCTGCCTCGATGGCCATATGCAGAGCCCCTCCCAGCTGCGCAGTCCCTCACACTGGCCCAATAAAGAAATTTAATTGTTCTTCTTCCTACTTCTTTCCCCTTTGCAAAATCACTTCTGCTTTGAATTTTCCCTCTGCCTCTCCCACTGGAAGACAGATGTCCCCAAGGAGAGGAACTTTGAATCTCATCTCTGCACACCCAACATACGGTGCAATTGCTGATGCCCGGGAGGTGCCCGGACACGCTGCTAAAGGCTGAGTAACCCACAGCACACAGGACATCAATGAGAGGCAGACCCACGTGTCTGAGTACACAGGCAGGCCCTATGTCCACATTTTAACATTTCTGAGATCAGGACGCATCTTACACCCACCGTGGCTGGCGGCCGTCATTCCTGCATGTGTACGTCAAAGCTTACAGACTGTGGGTGAGCCTTAGGCCATAGTGGAGCACTCTTTTAAGAAAGTACTGTATGCGGTAGGCAGAATAATGCCCCCCAAAGATGTCCACCTCCTAATCTCTGAAACCTGTGAATGTGTTACCTTCCATGCATGGACTAAAATAAAATCCTAAGCCCCGCCCCCCCACCACTGCCAACTGAATGGACCCCCTCTTGGCCAAGAGGACCCCAGAGAAACCTCAAAACTGAGTTCCCAGCCCTGATGGGATGGGAGGTCAGACACAACTCATTCCCCCCACCCCCTTGCTTCCCTAAGGGCTAAACAGAAACCAGTCTCATGATGCTCCTCCCCTTTCGCAGTTTCGCTATGACAACTGACCAGCATTCCTTCCGGATAAGAGAGATCAGCCATGGAGTGGTTCCGCGGAGGCTGCCACAGAGAGGGTTTTTGTTTCCTCTGCTTCACCTTTTGATGTCAGAGGGCCAAAAATTCCACCCTCAGATCATGTTAAGGCTGCCATTTCTGAACATGCATCCATGAAGTAGCATGAAGCTCAATTTTGCATGCACATTTTCTCCTTTCATAAATACTCATGACTCCTCCTGTAGCTTATTAAATATGTGTGTTTGGCTACCCTGCTCAGCACAAATTCCTGTTCCCACTGCCTTTCCCTCAAAGCACATGCTCTTGGCTTCTGCCCAAGGCTATTGTGCTTCCCAGCCTGCAAGATGGCCAGCCTGCAAGATGGCCAGCCTGCAAGATGGCCAGCCTGCAGGCTGCAGCCCTCTAAGAGAAAAAAAGCTCTCCCTTCCAAATTTATGAACCTCATCATTTCGTCAGTGGACACATGGAAAAAGGAACTTTGCAGATGTAGTTAAGCTTGCCCAGGGCAGACCCTCGGGTGGTCCATTCAGCTTCTGTGCCACTCAGGAGTGCCTCGGCTGACCCTTCTGGCACCTTTCTGAAGGTGGGCTCCAGGGGAACAGTCAGCAGCCCCCTGTCTGTCCACGGGGCACCCTCACTGCTCCTGCACCCTGCCCTAGGCTTCTGCCTCCTTGGCCTTCCATCCTCTCACACCCCCTTTCCCTCTCCCACAACTCCCCAGGCTGGGGGGCTGCTTGCTGTCTTTTACCTCCACACATCCTCCCAGATTCCATTCTCAATGGCGGCTGGGCCTTTCCCTCACAGACCACTGGGGATCTCTGAGAGTCTCTAGGCTTTGCCCTTGATATGCTAATGAGGGTGGTAGAGGAATCCTGGCATATCCTTTCTCCTCAAAGCTTTCAAAACCAGGTCTTGCACACAGCCTCTCTTGCCTTGGGGCAATAAGCCTCGGGGAGCCCCTGCTAGGAAACTGGATTTAAAGAGGGAAATGAAAATGCATGGGCTTAAATTTACAAAAAGATTACCGTTTGTACATTACTATGATAAGTATGGGCCTGGGAGTCAGGTGCGGTCTCCAGAGCTTGAGGATAAACTTCAGGCAGAGCACTTGCAACTCCATGGTCTTGAATCCCCAGCACAGCAAGTGTGAAGGAAAGTGCACGGAAGCAGAAGTCCTTAGCTGGGTCTGAGTCCCGAACGCTCCAGAGCTCGTGTATGTTTCCTGATAATTAAATTCAGGGTTTGGAAGAGGCCATCTCCAAGGGCTTTCAACTCTGACAGTCTCTGGCCAAAGGTTCTCATTCCATATACTTTAAATTTCTGATTAAAATTGCCAAGTACAATCAATATTTTAAAATCTAGGGTGCTTAAGGAGTTTGAGATCCTAAGTTCTGCCAAAGCCAGCTCCGTGCCGGGATGTGGACCGGCTGCATCCACCTCCCCGGGAGAAAGAGTGGTGGATCCTAGGGAGGGTTCCTTAGCAGGCAGCTGTCCTGGGCAGGTAGACAGGAGAGCAGAGCCCAGCTGGAGGGCACCGACAGGGAGCAAGAAAATGCAGAGCAAGGTGGCAGGATGTGGGGCCTGGGTGACGTCATTCCAGGAAACCTCGCCAGCAAGTATGGAACCATCCGCTTTTGTCTATTCCCATCGTCGGCAAGCCAAGGGCAGAGGGAGCTGCTACAAAAACCGCCCACAGGTTTTCCTAGCTCCATTCTCAGCCCCTCTAATCACTTTCCCATTCTCAAGAGCCGGAGAGCCCCACCCTTCTGTACCTTCACACTGATCAGAATCAAGACCAGGCCCTGCAGGGCCCTGTGTGGTCTGGCCCAGTAGTTCTCAACTCTGACTGCACACAGCAAGCCTGCTGGCCCGAGCCCAAGACATTGAGATTCATGAGAGTTGAGTGGCCGTGGCAGAAACCACTGGCCCACAGAGCCAAAAGTATTTCCTTCTGGCCCGTTACAGGGCTCGGAACTGTTCAGTGGGGGACAAACCCTGCCTATATTGTAAAATGTTAACAAAGACAAATTGAAGAATTTGATCCCCTGAAATTGTATGTGGATCTAAGTGTCAGGGAACCTGGGGCAGGTACTTTTCTGTCTCCAGAGGTTGGATCCCACACTCAGTAGCGAGGCGTTAACCCTGAGCAAAGAGAACGGCCCTCCCTACCTTTGCCCCTTCCCAGGGTTGCCCCTGTGTGCTCACTTCCAGGAGCTGCTGGGACAGGGGCTGGGCTCCAGCTCAGGGTGCTGCCCCACCCTCACCATCGCCGGTGCAAAGTCCAGGCGCCCCAGCCTTCCCCCACCCCAGTGTTGGGGAGACTCCTTCCTGAGCCTCACTCCTGCCCTCCTGCACCCACCCCAGCGAGGCTCCATGACTGAACCACGGAGAAGAACCTGCACGAGGGCAGCCCCCTGGGAGGCCAAGTGGGCTCGCTGCCCATCTACAATAGAGGAGGAGAGAGTCAAAGGCCATAGTGCCCAGATGATCACTCCTCCTTGTATGTCCTTAGCATTTCACACCTGGGATCCGTTATCTGTTCTCTACCCCCAGGGCACCGTGGATACCAGGCACAGAGTGACTGCTCAGTGAAAGAGCAGAACAAGGTCGTCCCCCAACTCTAGGCTGCTGACAGTACCACCTCGTGTGACCGTACCACAGCCCAGAGGGAAGTACGGATTGTCTCTGCCTTTTGCTGAGGCACAAAGAACTCAGGTGACTTCCCCTTGATCACATGGCTGGTGAGCAGCAAAACGTGGATTTGATTTCAGGGCATGCTCTTTCCACAGCAAACTTACGGGACAAATAAAGGTGAGAGGCAATAGGAGACAATGGACTGGAACAGGGGCTTGGAATCGGTGGGTTCTGGGGAAAATCCTAGCTCTGCAATTCATTGCAGTAGAGGCTGCTACTTACCTCAAAGACTATTCTCAGCATCCTTTGCCTCTAAGTGCGCCCAGGTACCCGCAAAGCAGCTAATAGGAGGTGAGCAAAGTATTGTGTGTGACCTCCATCAAGTCGTTAAGTCTTTAAGATGAACAGGTGCACCCTTCTCTGTCCATTCCTCCCTTCTCCCCTTGGAAAGAGCATGTGATGATGGGAGCATTGGCAACCACCTTGGACCATGAGGACGAGGGTTACACCCAAGAGACCGGAGATTGAAGGGCAGAGAGTGCCTTGTAGAGCTGCTGCACAAGCCCTGCGTGTTTTTACACAAGAGAAAAATAAATTTCTTTAAGCCACTAATTGTGGGGAATTTTTAAAAAGCAACTGAATATAATCCTAACAAACTTACTCTCTCTGAGCCAAGTTTTCTCATTGTGGTCTCCTAACCCAGAGTATGAGGATAGTAAGAGCCACGTCATGGAGTCATTATGTGGCTTAAATAACAGCAAATGCTTACTGAGCACCTGCTACTTACCAGGCATTTTTCTAAGCATTTTACATTTTACTTACTGTGTACTGACACGTTAAGTCCTCAAAGCAAACCCCCAAGGGAAGTACTATTGTTATTTGCCACTTACAAACAGGAAACTGAGGCACAAAGAGGGCATAAGTTAATTAGGTTCAGCTGTGAGTGACAGAAACTCCAAGCCAACAATGGTACCTGTGTTTCTCCCGCACGACAGCCCAGCGGTGCGCTGCCCTGGACGCTGCAGAGGTCTGCCCCATGAGGTCCCCGTAGCTCACCAAGCTGCTGTCTCTGGAGTGTGGCGCCCACCAGGGCCCATGCTGGCAGCACCAAAATGCAAGCAGCATGATAGAAGATGGGATTGGGGTTGTCTCTTAAGAAAAACTTTCCAGAAACTAACATGTGACATTTTGGCTCAGATTCCATTAGGTGGGACTTAGGTGCATGGCCACACATGGCCACAAGGGGGCTGGGAAATGTGGTCTTTATTCCGCAATGGCACGTGCCCAGAGTAAACTTTGTCACTTGAAAAGGGGAGGATGGATGCTGGGGGACTTCACCACAGAGGGTAAAGTCTAATGAAATAAAAAGTGGCAGAGCCTGGATTCAAACCCAAGCAGTCTGGCTCAGAGATCAGTTATTTAATACCAATGGGCCAAATTCATGATTTGGTAAATAAAGTTTTATTTGAATACAGCCAAGCCCATTTGTTTACATATTGTCTACAGCTGCTTTTGCACTACAAACGCAGAGTTGGGTAGTTCCAATACCAACTTTGGTTGGCTAAACCAGGCCAGAAATATGGCTAAACAGGGCCAGAAATATAATATTTTACCCTTTCCAGAAAAAGTCTCCAACCCCTGCACTATACTGACTATCTTAAATGAGATAAAGTAGGTAGAATGATTGGCACAGTTCCTGACCGAGAACACACACTCACAATGGTGATTGTATCGCCGTTGCTGTAATAGCTGATAACATCAGGATTGCCATTCGAACCGGCCCCACTATCGGTAATTCACCAGGCTGCCTTCCAAACGAGAAGCAGAAACCCCACTGCCAAGGTGAGGCTGACGGAGAGATTAGCAAATGTTCCCAGGGTCCTCAGCAAGTTCTCCCCGCTCTGCCAGGGGCCAGCAGAGCGGTGAGGTCAGTGAACGCAGCTCTCAGAAGGTGGAAGAGGAAGCGTCTCCGGCCAAGCGGAGCTTATGTTTTGCAGGGTTGGGGACAAGCTGAAATTGCAGCTATTTTTCAATGCCTCAAATGTGTGTAGGTGAGCAGAAGTTAAAAAGAGAATCTGTTGACAAAATGATTCTAAATTTCATCAGTAAGAGGAAGCTGGAAAGATAACCAAGAAAAATTAGAAAAAGAAAAACATGAAAAATGAGAGAAACTCTGCCAGGAATTTTAGATTATGGCATCTCATTTAATCCTCACGATAACTCCGTAAGGTAAACGCTGTTACTAGCCCCACTTTATCTATCTATTTCTCTATCTATCTATCTATCTATTTATTTATTTTTAAAACAGGGTCTCACTCTGTCCCCTGGGCTAGAGTGCAGTGACATCATCATAGATCACTGCAACCTCAAACTCCTGGGCTCAAGCGATCCTCCTGTCCCAGCCTCCTGAGTAGCTGGGACTACAGGTGTGTGCAACCATACTTGGCTAATTTTTAAATTTTTTTGTAGAGACGGGGTCTTGCTCTTGCTCAGGCTGGTCTCGAGCTCTTTGCCTCAAGCTATGCTCTTGCCTGGGCCTCTCAACATGCTAGGAACACAGGTGTGAGCCACCACACCTGGCCTTAACCCCACTTTAGAGATCAGAAAACTGAGGTAGATGACAAAGAATCTCCACAAATTACAGATTTTTAAAAAAATTTTTTGTAAAGACAGAGTCTCATTATGTTACCCAGGCTGGTCTCAAACTCTAAGGCTCAAGCCTCCCAAAGCACTGGGATCTACAGGAGTGAGCCACCTCACCCGGCTAAGGATTATAGATTTAGATGCCTCTATATCTTTATGTATACCTAATGCCCATAGCTAAATCTGTGCCCACACCTTTCCCCGTTCCTATACAAATGGCTTGAAAACGCATTTTATGCAGGTTTTTTCCAACCAGATCCTAGACTCTCTGCTTTCTCCCAATGCCTCCAGAAACCCTGGTCCCCTGGGAAACGCCATGGGAATGATTAGTATGTTTATCTCAGATGGCTAAAAAACCTAGCACACTGCTGGCACACTGTGATCTCTAAATGTTGCTATTTAATACATAACCCCCTGAGTGAAAATTATGTCACACGCATACAGAGAAAGAGAAAGAGCCCACGAGTGCCCACATACATGCAACAAGAAGCTTTACCATCCCAAACCTGAGGCTGAACCATGATTAGTAAATTCCAAGCCTCTTCTTCTTCCTGCTGTTTATTACTAGGACTTAGAGAATCTCAAACTGTTGGGTCGGTTATTTGATCCAAAGGACAGGGTTGATCAAAGACTCTGATAACCTCTCTGCTAATTAAAACCTATTCCACACACCAGTGCCAATTAGAAACTGCAAGGGCATCCAAGGCTCTCTCACATGACTAGAGCTGATGAATAATTCCTGATAGCACCTGTTAGCACCTGGCTCTCACAGTCTGCTCCCTGGATGGGTTTCAGGTAAGTTAAAAAAAGCTGCCAGGGTTTCTCTCTCTCACTTCCTCTTCCCATCCCTCCCACGCCCATGCAAATGGGGACACCACCACATTGCTACGTTGTATACTATTGGTGATCACTGTCATCAGGTGAAGGAAGCCCTGGACAACAGCAAATCTGGAAGCCACCCCTGACTGGCCCGGGGAATGCTGGTTCACAGGTCATGGTACTCAGCTCCGGCTTCTCTCTTATCCCAGCACCTCCACTTCTTCCTTCTAAATATCCCTCGAACCCTTCGTTTGTCTCCACCACCACTGCTACCTTTAAAGATGACGAAAATCCCTCACATAATCTGAATACCTGGCAAAGTAGGATAAGTAGAAAAAGTAACATCTGAGCTATTCAGTTTACTTGGTATCTCCTAGGTGCAAAGCACTGTGTTAAGTATAGACGAGCTCTCTTTTAATTCTTTCCACAACTCTATAGGTAGATATTACTACTGCCATAGTACAGATGGTAAAACTGAGCCCAAGAAATGTCAAGCAACAGTTTCATGGTCCCCAGAGCTAGAATTAGAACTAAAATCTGAGTTTTCTTTTCAAAATCCAAGATGTGTTGGACTCAGTTCAATTCAACAAGTATTTTTTGAGCATCTACTGTGAATGCGTGAAGAATTTATGGGTTTAAGGGTGAAAGCGAAAGTACATTTCCTAAGGGGAAATGGGTCTGTCTCTGTGAGTGGAGAAGACGCTGGCTACATCTATGTTTCTCTTTTTATATGCTTTTTGTTTAGCTAAGGTTAGTTATAATTGGGACTAAATTCCTTTCTATGTTTGGACATGACTTAAAGGTCATGTTATACGTATTGCGGGGAAAGTTCCATAACCTGGTGGTCAGTGTTCCACAGCCTAATTACCCCATTCTTTAAGACTGAAATACCCGCTTCTTTTCTTATTTTTCTGTAACCATTTCCTCCCTATTGTTTTTCTATAACTGCTTTCTCCTTTCTGCTTTTCTGATTTCCAATACCTCTCACTTGTTTTTCTGTCCCTAATAAAATCCGCAAGATCTTGTGGAGAGCCACAAACAACTGAGATGCTTTCTTAGATGACACATCTGCAGCCCCAAGGCAGAAGAGTCCGAGTGCCTCCGACCAGCGTCCCCTACGGAAAGGAGAGTGAAGTTGGCTTCTCCAGCTGCCTAGGGCTTCATCTGTCCCCTCTCTCCTCTGCCTCCCATATAAATCCTACTTTTGCCTTTGCTAAATCTATTTTGTTTGTTTCCCTTGAAATAAGAAAATTAATATGCTCATTATTCCCTATGTTTCTGATTTATTATTTGACAGGCACTATATTATTATCTCCATTTTACAGAAGAGGAAACTGAGACTCAGAGAGCTTGAGTGGCTTGTCCACATTAAGTGGGAGGCAGGTTTTCATGGAGTCCCCAAATTCCCTCCTCTCTCCCCAGGACAGCGCAAAGCCCAGATTCTGGCCAGTTAAAGGAGGTATTTCTAGGGGGAAGAAATGGACCTGACACCCACTAGGCGTTTCTGATACGAGTGTGCCCCCTGGTGCCACAGAGCTCTCCCTGGAACCGCCAAAGTGCCCGCGAGGGATGCAAGGCCCAGAGGAAATGTGGAGCGTGGGGCGTTGGGGCTCTACCTGGGGACAAATAGAAATCTGCCTGCTTTGCTTTTCACATAAAGGATTCCTTAGGGGAGGTCAAGAATGCGTCTCTGCGTGGCTGAGCCTAAGTCGCCTACCCGCTAACAGGAAGGGAGCCGGGAGCCCACGCGCCCGTGGGGGCTCATTCCCAGGGAAACAGCGCCATCTGCTGGACCTCGTGGTGTGACGCACTCGGTGACAACTGAACAAAAGCATTCCGCAGCAGCACCTACCGCAAAGACACGCGAAATGCTAGCTTGATGTTTTACTGTTAGTAAAATTTGAGACTCTGCAAGGATTGATCCACTTAGCATTTAAAAAAAAATGAAAAAAAAACAAGCTACTGTGGTTTGAATGTTTTTGTCTCCCCCAAATACCTATGTTGAAATCCTCACCCCCCAAGGTGATGGTATCAGGAGATGGGGCCTTTGGGAGGTGATTGGGTCATGGGGGTGGAGCCCTCATGATGGGATTGGTGCCCCGATAAAGGAAGGCCCAGAAAGACCCTCACCCCTTCTGCCATTCGGGGAAATGGCAAAAAAGATGCCATCTATGAGGAAGTGGGCCCTCACCAAACACCAGATCTTCCAGCACCTTGATTTTTAACTTCCCAGCCTCCAGAATGTGAGCAATAAATTTTTGTTGTTTAGAAGCCACCTAGTTTATAGTATTTTGTTATAGCAGCCCAAACGGTCTAGGAAATGAGCATTTGTTAATTATTTAATAAATATGTATTGGACACCTAGTCAAATAAGACAGGCATGGTTTCTGCCCTTTTGGATGTTGCATTCTGGCCAGAGGTAGACCACCACCTCTCTCTCACATGCACATACACTCTCATGTGCACACATGCCTGTGTACACATGCACACGCATGTACACACATGTATGCATGCATATGTTCATAGGCAAGCTCGTTTTAGGTGTTGACAAATGTCATGAAGACAAAATATAAGAGATGACATTTACTGGGGTTCTAAAGTAGTAAGTAGGGATTTGATCTCCAGCCAGGGCAGTGGAAAAGGCTTCTTTGTATTAAGACCGAATCATGAGAAACAGGCAGAAGGAGGACACATTTTCCAAGGAGAAGGAACAAGGGCAGAGGCTGGGTCCTGTTAGGTTTGTTCCGGGCGGGAACCCGAAAAGTATGTATAGGATGGAATGCAGTTAATGGGAAACTTAGTGATCATAAAGCCTGTGAAAATAACCTCAGGAGTCTGCAGAGTCTGGAGGTTGTAAATCTAACTCTGACCACAGAGCCGGCATTCCTATGCCCCTTGATAAGGACGAAGCTACCCCTACCTCTGCAGGATGAGACCGAAGAAGGGGTTCCAGAAACTGGCTGTGTGAAAAAGCATTTATTACAGCGGCTGTTCTGGCCCAGTTGCTCACTCCCCCTGGAAAAACCCTTTATAAAACCCAAGGCTCCCCTTTTTCTCTCGGGGGTGCTTTTTCCAGCCTCCACCCATCTGCACCCAAGGGTTAAGATAAACAGCATTTTGCTACACGTGAGGCTTTGTGTGTCTCCCTCTTGGCTCCGGACCTAACAGGTCCCACCTGACAAAGGGAGAAAGCAGCCACTGTGGCTGGGATGTGGCAAACACTTGGCCCAGCTGAGTTCCATAAGCAAAAGACCTAAGTTAGTAAGATTCACTTTTCTCAAGATTATCTCTTAAAAAAAAAAAGTGCTTATAATTGAACCTTTCCAGATTCTTACACTACAGAGCACTCTTTCAATTACTTTAGTTTCAATAACTATGGTCTTTCTGGGGATGAACTCAGGTGAGCTACTTTGGCTAAAGACATTTAAACCAGATGCAACCAATAGTTGTAAAGAAGGCTTTTAAAGATCACTTTCAAAAGCAAACCGATAGCTGGTTACATCATAGAGACCATGGTTAAACACCTACAGGTACAGGTCCTGCCCATGCAGTCACTACGGAGCACGACACACGATCCCACAGGGACCCTAGCCTCTCAGACTGGGCCACCTCTGTCACTTGCACACCAGTATCTCTCTCCATCACCAGGGTCTGCCCTTGATGGGACACAGAGGTGACAGCAAAGACAACCTACCAAGGAACGCTGTCTAGTGCCGCCTGGTGCCCCCAGGGCCATTGTCCTGCAAGACTCAGCACAGGTGTCACCTCTCAATGACCCCCAGCCCCACTCTGTGTCTCCCTGTCACCCGGGCAGACCCTGCTGTCATGCTAGAGATTTCTGTGTTCTCAGCCAAGCCCCTCACCAGCCCACGAGGAGCCAGCCATGTCTGGCTACGAATTGCACCCCATCACCTGCCCATCCAGTGAGTGAATGCTGAGTGTCTGCCATCCACCAGGTGTGATTCTAAGCACTCGGAGCAGAACAGGGAGCAAAACAGCTCCTGGCCTCATACAGCTTCCAACTGCTGTGATGTAGTAGGCACTCGATAAAAGCTGATTAAATGCTACACGTGAAAGAAACATACCCCAATAAAAGTGAGTGTGTTAAGCTGGTAGTGGGGTATAAACTGCTTTTTTGGACTTAATTTAACAACTTGTGGCCCGGCGCAGTGGCTCACGCCTGTAATCCTAGCACTCTGGGAGGCCGAGGCGGGCGGATCGTCTGAGGTCAGGAGTTCGAGACCAGCCTGAGCAAGAGCGAGACCCCCGTCTCTACTAAAAATAGAAAGAAATGATCTGGACAGCTAAATATATATATATATAGAAAAAAAATTAGCCGGGCATGGTGGCACATGCCTGTAGTCCCAGCTACTCCGGAGGCTGAGGCAGAAGGATTGCTCGAGCCCAGGAGTTTGAGGTTGCTGTGAGCTAGGCTGACACCACGGCACTCTAGCCCGGGCAACAGAGCGAGACTCTGTCTCAAAAAAAAAAAAAAAAAAAAAACTTGTAAATATTCATTATCTCTGACAGAGAACACTATTTCTTGGAATCTACCTGTATTAGTTTCCTGGGCCAACATAACAAAGTGCCACAGATTCAATGGCTTAAAACAATAAAACAGAAATTTATTCTTTCAGAGTTCTGGAGGCCAGAAATCCAAAATCAAGGTATTGACAGAGAGAATCCATTCTCTGACACTCCAGCTTCTGGTGGTTGCCGACTTCCATGGCTTGTGGCCACATCACGCCAGTCTCGGCCTCTGTCTTCCCATGGCCTTGTTCTCTGTGTGTCTGCGTCTTCTTTCCTGTCTCCTATAAAAACACTTTCTCATTGGGTTTAAGGCCCACCCAGATAATCCAGGGCAATCTCCCTATCGCAAGATCCTTAACTTAATTACATCTGCATTCACGGGTTCTGGGGAATAGGACGTGGACATATCTTTTTTGGGGACCACCTTTCAACCTACTACATTACCATAGAGCAAAACTTCTCCTATTTAAAAATTTTAAGATAACATAAGCTCTCTGCACAAAGATCTTTAGCGTGGTATAGAACTAATGGAAAACAGCCTAGAGGTTAAATGATAAGAGGATATTTAAGCCAACTTTCGTACAAGATCAATTATTGCCACAACCATTAAAAACATTTCCAAAAGTTTCATAACATAGGAAATGCTTATATTATAATGAGTGGAAAAAAGCAGAATATAAAATTGTCTATACAGCCCGATTTCAAATATGTAAAATTATTCAAAGAATAGTAAGTAGAAGGAAATGTGCCTATGAAAAGTATTTATCATCCATGAGTGGGATTATTGGCCTATCTTTTTCCTTCTTACTAGTTCTCTGAGTTTCCTAAATGAACACAAATTATTTTTAGGATATGAGGAAATTTTGAGGAAAATTTGTTTATCAAGAGGTATGCAGCTAAACATGGTGATTGAACACCTATACTTCTCTTGGCTTCCTCCCTAAACCAAATGGGGAGCAAAGGATTGAAAAAAGATATAACAATGATATAAATCATAAATAGGATAAATGATATAAAACCACAAGCAAGGGAGAGAAGAGACAAAAGATGAGAGAAGTCGACACAATTTCAGGGGATGGGAAAATGTCCGTGAGCCCAGCTGCTTAGGACAGGCGAGCCCCACCAAGGTGCCACAGAGAGGGGGCGGGGCTGCAGGTAAGGTGGAAGTAGGTGTAGGAGGCAGAAGACTTGCAGGGTGTCCTCCTCCCTTCCCCCCTCAGCAGTAACCACCTCCACCCTGGGGAGGGAGAAAACAGGCCCAGTGGAGAGAGTGGGGGGCTGGGGCAGAAAACCGGAACAAGTGAACATACACACTCCAATCAAAGGGGTCCCCAGCCTTCTTTCACTCTAGCTTCTAGAAGACAGGTGAACATCCCCTCCTAGGTGGGATGGAAGATTCTTCCCTGGAGAAGTTAAATGGCCTTAGAGAAGAGATGTCAGAAGACTGACATTGGAGAGTTCACCTCGAGGCCAGCTGAGCCCCAGCATCTCCACAGGGACGCCACCGGGCAGCCAGCCTCGGACTCACACCCCCTCGCAGTGTTTCCAATCCCCTCACTGACGCTTCAGCTCTCAAACGAGACCCACCAGCCGGGGCCTCCAGTTGGAAAGTCTCCAGTACAAAAGAGAGACCCAAAGAGACAAAGACATGGAGAGGAGACCTGAAGGTTCAGGGAGAACGTAGAAAATGGAAACCTTTGAAAAGAGTGCTTTAAAAAAAAAACTCTAAGTAATATCCTGAGTTAAGATATTACATTTACGAAAGGTGGCCGGGCGAGGTGGCTCACGCCTATAATCCTAGCATTCTGGGAGGCCAAGGCAGGAGGATCGCTTGAGCTCAGGAGTTCGAGACCAGCCTGAGCAAGAGTGAGACTCCGTCTCTACTAAAAATAGAAAAATTAGCCGGGCATGGTGGCATGCACCTGTAATTGCAGCTACTCAGGAGGCTGAGGCAGGAGGATCCTTGAGCCCAGGACTTTGAGGTTGCTGTGAGCTAGGCTGATGCCACGGCACTCTAGCCCAGATGACAGAGCAAGACTCCATCTCAAAAAAAAAAAAAAAAAGACATTACATTCACGCAAGTAGAACGAGAAGGATTAATCAACACCATTAGAATGGCTACTATCAACAAACAAAAACAGAAAATGGCAAGTATAGCAAGGATATAGAGAAACCAGATCCTTTGCACAGCTAGTGGGAATGTAGAATGGTGCAGCTGTTGTGGAAACGGTGAGGTGGTTCCTCAAAAAATTAAAATAGAACTACCATATGATCCAGCAATTCCACCTCTGGATATATATATATCCAAAAGAATTGAAAGCAGGGACTAGGACAGGTATTTGTAAACCCATGTCATTGCAGCATCATTCACAGTACCAACAGGTGGCAGCAACCCCAATATCCATTGACGAATGGATAAACAAAATGTGGTAGATGCATACAATGGGACATTATTCAGTCCGGAAAAGGAAGGAAATTCTGACACGTGCTACAACATGGATGAACCTTCTGCTAAGTAAAATAAGCAAATAAGACAGATACTGTGTGATTTCTACTTGTGCGAAGTACCTATAGCAGTCAAGTTCATGGAGACAGAAAGTAGAGTGGTGGTTGCCAGGCGCTGGGAGGTGGGGGCATGGGGGGAGAAGAATGGAGTGTTATTGTTTACTAGGCATAGAGTTTCAGTTTCAGAAGATGAAAAAGTTCTGGAGATGGACGGTGGTGATGGTTGTACAACAATGTGAATGTACTTAATACCCCTGAACTATACACTTACAGATGGATAAAATGATAAATTTTATATTTATGTATATTTTACCACAATTTTTTTTCTAAAAAGATTGATGGGAAATAAGAGCTCTCTTAGAAATAATATTTTTTAAGTTAGCAGAATTAAAGTTAGATCTGTCTGCTGTAGTATTATCCCAGCCTTAGAGAGCCTTCCCCAATCAGCCAATCAAAATATTTTTGACCCCTTACCCTGATTTTTCCTTCTTAGCTCTTAACCTAAACAATCATCGACCTGCTATTAGTGGCTTCCTCTGTCCCCACTGGCAGAGGGCCCATTAGAGCAGGAGCACGTTCTGCACCGCTCGCTGTTCTCTGCCCACACCTGGGGCCGTGCCCGAGCCGGGGCTGGCACACAGCAAGCACCTGTGGGACACAGGGAGCAAGGACAGTCGAGGGAATCTTCCAAAAGGAGAACAAAAGCATAAGGATTTTAAAAATAGGGGAGAAAAGATAAGAAAACTATGGAGCCAGTTTAGGAGACCCACCCTCTAACAGGAACCAGAGAGAACAGGAAAAACCAGGCAGAGGAATTCTCAAAGAATAATAGTGGAAAATTTCTCACAACTGAAAAACAGTACGCCCCAGACTAAATGCCTCTGAAAGGAAAACAAAGCAAAACAAATATTCACACTGAGGCACACACACTGGGGATTTAAAAAAAGATCTTAAAGAGGATTTTTCCTACAAAGGAAAACAAGTGACAGAAGATCAGGTACCAGAACAGCGCCGGACTTCCCGGCACCCACAGCAGCGCTGGGAGCTGGAGGAGAGTGAAGCAATGCCACCGAAACTGGGAGAGAAGTGTCCCACCCCAGCCAGACTTTCCAGTACAGCACCTGGGTACGATGAAACCTCTGCAGACAAGCTGGTCTCAGAGAGTGAGCCTCTTGTGCATCCTCTTTGGGAAGCTTTTGCTGGATGTGCTCCAGCAGAGCAAGGGAATAAAGTAAAAAAGACCAAGACACGGGCCAGAGAATCCAACACGGGATGACCAAGGACGGTGGCAGCCACCAGAGGGAGCAGGAGGGCGGAGGAGTCCAGGACCGGGTTTGGGAGGGAGGGGAAGACCGAGTTTCTCGCTGCAGCTGACGGTACACTGTATGAAAATCAAATTAAAAGTAATCAAATAGAAAATAAACAATTTAAAAAAAGACAATCATTAATAAAGGGAGGAAAAATTTATATAAGAAAGGACTACAGTATTTGACTTAGCAAAAAATACATAGTCATAACATCATAAGGCCAACACTGACTATTGCTCTAATTGCACGGGGAACCGGAAGAAGGAGAGTAGGTCATGAATGATATAAGGACACTGAATCTTTATCAACCCAAATGGCAAAGCGATTAGATGATGTCTGAAATTGATTAGTAAACAAATAGCAATATAAGCACGTTAAGAAATACGGAGGCAAAATGCAGAAGAAACAGCTTAAGAAACGGAAATTGGCTGCCTCCAGGGCTCAGGACAAAGGGCAGAAAGGTGAAAGGCAGGAGATTGCTGTTTTTCATTATTGCTGTAGTTTTTTTAGTATCATTTCAGTGATTATATGTATGCATTATTTTATTAAAGTGAAAATTAACTAGCTTAAAAATTCAAATTAATGGGATTCCAAAAACGTATACATTATTTGACAATGTTGCCACAACCAGAGGGGACAGAGAGCAGCTGTGACAAAGGGCAGGCTGAGAGGGCGGACAGAGGAAGGAGGGACGGCTGCAAGGGCTGGGCCCGAGGGACACTGGCAGGAGACAGAACTCTGGGACTCAGGGCAACAGGTGGCTCTGCAGATGGATAGAAGTAGCCGCCCTGGGCCAGGGCTGTGACTGAGGTCGCAGGAAGGACAGGGAAAGCCCCGCAGACTATAGGAGCCTGTTTGCAAAGCACTTTGTTTACTTCCTGCTGTTTGGAATGTCAATGAGTGAAGTCCAGCGGGACCTCTGACCTAGTCCCACTTCCACACACCGTGTGGGGCCCGGGAGTACTTTCTGTGGCATTGTTTGCGCTCTCTGTCCATTTGTCCAATCTCAGGGGTGGGACCCTCCGCCTCCTCACATACTTGAGAGTGGATGGCCGGGGGCAACTTCCCTGGCAACTTCTCTGGCTCTTTCAACAGGGAACCCAGGATCCAATTCAGTTCTTCCTGTCTCTGCAGACACCGTGGCCGGAGCTGCATGGCGTGGCTGGCGCTCACTGGGCCGGAGCTCTGAAGTGTCACAATATGAAGATCACAGCTCAGATTCCACTAGGTAGTGACCCTGGACAAGTAAGTGGCCAGACCTCTTCCAGTCTGTGTCATCATCTGAAAGGGAAAAATAACACCGGACATTTGCAGATCTTCCGTGAGGAGCCAATTAGGGATCCACATGCTCAACAATTGTTCAAGCCTGTCTGCTCATACCAAGTGTCGGCACCATAAAAATCCAGGCAACCAGTTTATTAGCTTCCTGTTGCTGCTGTAACAAATTAAGACAAACTCAGAAGTTTAAAACACCACCAACTTTTTATCTTACAGTTCAGAAGCTCAGAAGTCCAAAATCAGTTTCACTGGGTTGACATTAGGGCCTGTGTTCCTTCTGGAAGCTCCAGGGGAGAATCGTCTCCCTGCCTTTCCCAGCTTCCAGAGGCCCCCTGCAGTCCTCGGCTCGTGGCTGCTCCCCCATCTTCTAAGAACATCACCCCAACCCTGCTTCCCTTGCCACACCGCCTTTCTCGGCCCCTGTCCCTCCTGCCTCCTCTTACAAGGACACTTGTGCACTAGGCCACCCAGATGACCCAGGATCATCTCCCCATCTCAGATCCTGAACCCAAACACATCTGCAAAGTCCCAGGTAACACATGCACAGATCCCGGGGATTAGGACATGGACATCCCACCACACGAGACCTTTTGAAAGCCCACTAAAACTGAGCTAAGGAGACTTCACTAAGGAATCATGGGCAGAAGTTGAAAACCAATTTAAAAAGCCAGAATGACAGAAAGGGTGCTGCTAGGTCCCGGGATTACAATTTACTTGGAAAGGTACTAAACAACTGCTGAAGCTCTCCTTAAGATCTGAAGTATGTTGACACCTGCCAGAGGTCCTGTGTCCCCACCAACACACACCTCAGGGCAAGAGGTACCTGACCCCCGGCTGAAGTCTCGGCCTCCGACCTGCCTGGGTGCAGGGCAGGAAGAGGTCCCCACAGTCTAGGGCTCGGCGCGGTGCTCCGGGAAGGCGGGTTCATCTGTGGTTGTTGATTAGCAAAGCTGATCACTTGCTCAGGACTAGCGAAGGCACAGCGGTAATGTGGAAATACCTCCCACATTTGATCAGCAAATTTCCCATGAACCAGGGGACATTTCTACCTCCTGTTTCTGGCAAAATGTATCCCCGTGAAAATTGCTCATTAGGTACTGCAGAACCCACTGTCAGTCACATCCTTGCTACCGATAAACTGGAATCAACTCAAGGTTAAACTGCACTCTTTCAGGCATAACTACACACAGTAAGTGCCTAACATAGCAGTTCAGAAAAGACTTACCACTGTAGTTGAAATAGATGTAGAATTTTTAAAAATAAAACTCAGTGGTGGTTGCAAGTCAAACTATAACCTTAGGAAAATGATTTATAGGGAATTCTGTCTGGCTGAATGCCCTCCCGGCCCCTAGAGCAGCTGGGACATTCCACTGAGATCATCACAAGTATTAGACCTTGTCCTTCACCTTCAAAGACCAACCTCCATGGCCCGGGAAAAAACAAACATTAACAATGTTCCTTTAATAAACGTGGACTTACCTCTACCCCCTCAAAACCCTCAAATGGTGGTGAATAACACAGTGCAATGCTAAGCCCAGATGTAATCCAACGTAACTGTCAAGGCTAATTCATATTGAGAGCTCATTATGGACCGAGTTCTTGATAGAGTTCTTTCATCTAAGCTCCTAACAAGCCTGATGAGCTAGGTGGCATTTGCTATTTGCCCAGCCGAGTAGGCAAAGGAGGTTACTAATTTGTTTGAGGTCAGCAGCACAGCCAGGAAGAATGGAATGCAAATCCAGAGAGCTTGCCCCAAGTCCAAGCTCTGAGCTACTGCCCTGTGCCGCCAGGCTGCTAAACTGTAATAACCCCCACACTTCTTGTGACTAATCCAAAAGGAATAAAGGAAGGAAATTCTTCACTCTTTTTTAAATATATCTTTGTAAGCCCTCTGTAATGCTGGCCACAGGGGTTCCTGAGCGAAGCCAAGTGTAGGACAATTAGGTCCTGGGTGATGAACAGGGAACAGGGCCGTGGAACATACTGGGCTCTGCTGCGTCCGGGGAGGTCAGGGAAGGCTCTCTGGGGTAGAAGAGACCTGACGGTGAGGCCAACACAGCGCCCTGGGAGGTCTGCAATGAGGGGAGTGACGTGCCCGTCTGGCTGATGTTGGGAAAAGGATCTTTGAAGCAAGGTGCATCTTTGGTGGTATCTATTATCGGCTTGGACTCAGGCCAGATCTGCACTGAGCCCTTCAGCGCCGGGCTCACAGAGCAACTGCCAAGAAAAAAAATGTGCTCATAAATTGCAAAATGCCCACGTGGCTTTAAGACCTAAAGTGACGCTACTCTTAGGAAATAAGATGATAATGCAACTTTATACGTTTCCCTCCGTCACTTCGTACATCCAAGTCCCTGGAACTTAAAACAGCTCTTCCCCCACCATTCCTTCAAATTAGCTATTATATGGTTCTTCGGTATAATTTAAGCTATTTTTTAGATTTAGTACACAATTCTTAAGGGGGATATTACATCCTTTTCTTTAAACATTTATAAAAACAAATCAGCTTTTTGTGTAACCATCCCGACAGGAAAACTTTCTCACCTCTAACTTAAAAATTTGCTTCAACAAAACCTTGCTAACGAGTCATTCCTAACCCTCAGCACAGTCCCTCCTGTCACGAACAAGGGACCCGACTTCTTCAGATCAAAGTTATGCCTAAATATCCAAGCAAGCTATTTAACGAATCTAACAAGAATTCTGTCTTAGGCTGGATGTTACAGCTTTAAAAATTATAGGAAAGCGCCAGGCCCCAGATTCTACAGGAGTGAATTCAATAGGGCCGATAAAAATAAACTCACCTTAAAGGTTACCTTCAATCCTAAAACATCTCCAAAACTCATAGCTGAAATGAAGTGGAACAACATTTACGTGGCTACCAATCTATGAAACAAACAAGAGCTACCTTAAATAATAAAAATGTTTCATCTTCTAAAATAACTTCATCTATTTGTAAAGGGTCTAACAACACTCCACTCTGAAACTGTGACAAAAATCCAACACAATCACAATGACGCAAGTCTAACGTGCTATGCTGGGAAGCTGGGGACCTTCCCGTGCATTTTATATAGATGATGTGTGATCATACTGTTGGCACAAGGACCTTCCATGTCACTGTTCTGATTCTCTCGGTGACTTCTAATCATGTAGACCACCAAATTTATTCAGACTCACATTAGATAGCATCTTCAATTTTCCACTTGGTAAAGATTTAAGCACACAGAAAAAATTACTAATTAACTTTGGGAAAGAACATTTACATTTCTTACAGAGCTCAGTGATTCCTTCAACTTTTAAGTTCGCTAGTGACTTTGATATGATCTCACTATGATTCACAAGTCTCTGAGTCAAATCATTCATTTGGCGGCCTCCTCTTCATCCTAATATTCTAGAGAGGTTTCTTACACTGATGTTTCCCTGCTAATACGTTTCTCATTATTTCATTTTTCCCTAAGGGCACGTAGGCAGATCTAAAGGAAAACCAACAGAGTGAAACTGTGGGAAAGTACCACATTATACACCAGGCGTGAAGGCCGGAGACACTCTTGCAGACTCGTGTGCGACCCGCAGCTGTATTCATCCAGGGACGGTACAAAGTGATCCATGAATGGTCCCCTTTATATAGGACAAGGTCACAACCTTGATGACAGTACAGGCGAGGTCTTGAGCACACACCCTCCTTCAGGTGCCCCTGCTTTCCTCATCTGGGAACCAAAACGGTTGACTTCTAACCTCCTCTACGATTGTAAATGCTCTTGGCTTAGACACAAAGGTTATCAGTAGGATGTAGTGTACAACTGATGTCATGCAAAACCTTTTTCTGAGAATAATCTGCTTTTCTTTTCCTTGGGGCCGTGAGGTCAGTGACGGGCGAACGGCAGTGTTCTAATCTGATGGGACAGTCCCCAGTGGGGGGACTTTCATTCCCTTTCCTTTGGGAATCCCAAAACCCCCGGGGGCGGGTGGGCAGCAGGTGTAGACCCTGCGGCAGAGAGGAGGACCCCATCCTGTTCTGGCCTTACCTCACCAAGGAGTCCACTTTGAGTTTTCTAGAGAGGAACTCGAGGAGACCAAACAGTCAACACGGAGCAAGCCTCTGGAGCGGCTCTGGGGAAAGGAGCTGTCCTCTGTCCTTCTTGCCCTTTTTATTAGAAAACACATCCTTCTTCCTACCTCTGCCACTATAAAGACGCGCTTCTAAACAGATGCTCTCTTTAAGTCCCTGGAGATGAATAAATGCTGCCAGGAGCCCAAGCCACACCGCGCTAGGACGGGCTTTCTTCCCAGGAGCCACTGTACAGCTCTCCCGGCTCCACCGTGCCCAGTCTCAGGATGAAAAAATGCACGGAAAGTCTCATAAGGACACCAAATACTGGAAGAATCTCTGTCACAATTTCAATTATTTTCTTTTTTAGGAAGGCCCCATTTTTTTTAAGAAATAAAATACTCATCAAATCCCATATCTTAGTGCACTGCTGACAGCTTCTCCCTATCTGACTGCAGCACAGCTTGCCAAGCACAAGGATCCAAAGATAGGCAGAAAGCCAGGCGTCATGGCACACGCCTGTAGTTCCAGCTACTCAGGAGGCTGAGGCAGGAGGAGCTTGAGCCCAGGAGTTTGAGGTTGCTGTGAGCTATGATGACGCCATGGCACTCTACCCAGGGCAACAAAGTGAGACTCTGTCTCAAAAAAAAAGGAAACTGAATGCCCCTCCTCACCCCCTCTTCATTTAAAAAAAAAAAAAAAAAATGAAAAAACAAAGATAGGCAGGAAGAGCCGCCTCTTCTGGACTCATCCATGCCTCCAACTTCCCCACCAGCCACCTCCACTTCCCTCCAGCCACACATGCCTTCAACTGGACTGCTGACTCAGGCTTCCCCTAGAGAAAGTGGAGCATAGCTTCAGGTCAATTCTTGTGGCAAATTTAATAGAAAAGCATTAATTAAAAAAAAAAAAAAACCAAAGGTCACACGCAGTCACTAAAAATTCTTACAGACATATTCACTTCAGAATTAACAACCCATGCACGCATGGGACCCCTGTGTTGGCAGTTTATTTTAAAAAAACAACACCCTAGTTATCACAGTTTCTTCTTTGCCCACCATTTTCCTTAACAGAAGAAGTTCCAAAAAATTGGGGGGATATATTCTCTTTGTAGACTGACACATTTGCAGAGGAGTCATGAATCCTAATGATTCAAAAGCTCCTACTTCAACTCCTGAATGAGGCAAAGAATAAATGACAACGTAAGAACAAATTTTGTGTACAGCAATATCATAATACAACATTGAATTATTACAGTGCACTGGTTGCAATCAAGTTCACAATAGAATATTCTTAGACCATACACCAGACAAACTAAATTCACCCAACTGCTTACAAACTGGAATAATCAGTGCAAACAGTTGTCTCAATAGTGAAAACCAAAATCGGTAAGGCTTTTCTGGCAGTGAGTCTCTGGCACGCACGGCCCCCTCTGCTCAGAGGACGCGGGCGCCCTCACTTTGAGTCTTGGTCTTTCTTTTCATCTAAAAGGGCGGAGTGGATCCCCAGCTTTTTCAGTTCTTCCACCAGGTCCCCATTCTGGTGCATCTGCAGAAGAATGTCACAGCCCCCCACAAACTCGCCGTTGAGGTACACTTGCGGGATGGTGGGCCAGTTGGAATAGTCTTTAATGCCTACGGGGAAAGAACATTTATTCAAGTGTTATTTCAGTGGTCAAAGCTGAACCTTTCATGGCAAAATATGACTTTTACCCACTCCTAGCAGAACACCCACTGTCCCTCCCTTGCTTCCCCAATTCTTGTAGAACACTGTTTGCTACTAAGAGCATGAGCTTTAGAGTCATACAGACCAGAGCTAAAACCTTAGCTCTTACAATTACAAACTTTAAGACTTCAGACAAGTTATGTGTCCTCCATCCTTTGTTTCCACCCTCATCTTACAAGGTTTTTGTGAGCATCAGGTAGGTAAAGCTCTTAGTGAAATCCCTGACACATCATCGACACTGGATTAATGGCGGAGAACCAGACTGGTTAACATAAATCACGTAAGATACACAAAGCCATAATTCTCCACACATCTGCCAGTCATGCTTTCAGTAAAGCTAAACCTGAAGAAATGTCACAACCAACTTCCCTTCCCAATGGACTACTTAACATGGATCCATTATGGTTAACTCACTGCCAAACCAGGCAATCCCACCCATGCGCTTCTCAAACTTGTCTAGGTTGGTGCATACTCCCAGTTACTTAGGCCCAAGACGTGGAGTTGTTAATTTTTTAATCTTTAATAGTTACTTTTACTCAGAGAAAAATCCCTGTCCTGTGGCTACGGACAGCCAGCTTCCATCCTACGCAGCTACCTTGATGGCTCTCTGTGGGGCAAGTGATTTGGCTCAACCCAAAGTGACAGACAAGTCTAAGGAAAGAACAGGCCAAGGCTCCTCAAGGTCCATGTCCCGGGCCTGGGGGTGAGACCTGCTCTGCTCTCAAGAGCTCACAGCAAACAAGAAACCAACCAGCGTGTATGTGATCAGTTCCATGTGCAAAAAAATTTGGCTTTGAGGACACAGAAGAGATGAGGCACGCTCTGTGACAGTGCAGCGTGCGACTGTTCTGTTCAATTCTGGGCCACAAGATGGTTATGACAAGACAGTAGGAAAGCAATGCGCCTTCAATCTTGAGACATAAACGATTACTCCTTTTTAACACACATTCCTTTCCATCACTTTTTTCCTACTTGTACGCTGAAATGAATGTACTTTCAAAAACATTAGGCTGATAGAAAGTCTGTGTTGGGCATGTTAAAAAACAGAGATGGTCAAAGGATGGCACTTAATTCCTAGAGTTACATATATGTGATTTTTCCATATTTATAAAGATAAATATTTTCAAGTGGCCCAAATAAGCATGAAGATAAACAAAACAGAAAAGCCAACAGATTCTTCAAGCAAAATACTATATTATACAAATTTAAAAATCAGTCAAATGCTGATATTTATGTAGACAAACTAAAAATACAAAAACTTGTTCCTGACGTCGCATCATTTATTATCAAACATTTATTTTCCAAATAAAATTACCAATTTGAGTTATATCAAAAATAACAGTCCCAAGATACAATGTATTTTTCTTTTAAAAGTTACGGCCTTCTAAAAAAAACAGTGACTTTGCTCTAAATGACAGCCCTGGAGAAAGCCCTTGAGCTTTATCTGTCTCCTCCAGACTTCACTTATTAACAAATGGTTACAATCTTACAGGCCACTCTGGGTGTTAGGGAACAAAATCAGATAGAGGTTTGGTGGTCACCAATAAAGGGTAAATTCCATTAAACACCAAAACATCTTTATAATACCAAATATCTAAATCTACTAAAATACCCTGATGAATTCAAGTTTTTCGTCATTCTGATGTTGGGTGCTAGGTAAACAAAAACAATTACTTAGCATATAAGTTGTGTGGTTTTGGTTAGTTTCAAACTCTCCTCAAATACAGTCTGTCAGAACGTACTTTTTACAATAATGCCAGTTACAAATCTTTTGCCTTTATGTTGACTGAGAGCAGGGTGTGGGAATTAAGAAATGCTTAAAGTAAACATGAGCTGCTTTTAATTCTCCTAAACTTTCTTAAATACCTTTTATACCAGTAAGCCACTTGTGTGCATATTTTTTTTTTCAGTTAGTAATATACCATGTGGGGTCGGGCGCGGTGGGTCACACCTGTAATCGTAGCCCTCTGGGAGGCCAAGGCAGGAGGATTGCTGGAGGTCAGGAGTTCGAGACCAGCCTGAGCAAGAGTGAGACCCCACCTCTATTAAAAATAGAAAGAAATTATCTGGACAACTAAAAATATATATAGAAAAAATTAGCTGGACATGGTGGCGCATGCCTGTAGTCCCAGCTACTCAGAAGGCTGAGGCAGAAGGATCGCTTAAGCCCAGGAGTTTGAGGTTGCTGTGAGCTAGGATGATGCCATGGCTCTCTAGCCCGGACAACAAAGTGAGATTCTGTCTAAAAAAAAAAAAAAAAAAAAAACCCATATACTATGTGAAGCTTTCCATGACAATCAATTTTTACTGATTTCTCTGGATGGGTGCCTATGATTTTTGAAACACATCAAAAATGAAAATAAATTTGCCACCTGAGGGCCACTCAAAACCACGTTTAATCCTAAAAGGTACAATTTTTTTTTAAGTAAAATCTTTGCTGAGTAAAAGAATGAATTGCTTTTCATCAATCATTTTTATAGTATCACATTCAATCAAAGCACTGGGCCTGTCTCATTCACTAGGCTTTACGCCGTGGCAGACCATCAGAGAAGGGCACCAGAACGCTTACCACCAAACAGGTGGGTTTCAGACCAGATGGGTTTCCGGAACATCCTGAACACTCAACACACATAGACATGTGCGAGTAAGACTAACCGCTTCCAAACCTCTCTGCCCAGGGCTGTCTTCCCTAATGACTTACGTTTCAAGAACTCAGAAGAACTCCACCTCAAGAGTGAATGGCAGCATTTTCTCAACAGTATCCAAGGTGCCCACTAACTGACAATTCATCAAAATTAAACTTACCTACTTCTTATATTTCTAGATTAACAGCTGATGTCAAGGCAAAACTTTAACATCCTTCTTAAAAACAATGCTATTTTCCATTTTTAGGAAATCTGACTTGAAGTTTAAATATTTAAGGAAATATCCAATTGCTTCCTATAGAGTGAAGTGAGAAACTTTTTATTTTTTTATTTTTAGAGATAGGGTCTCATTCTTTTGTCCAGCCTGGAGTACAGTGGTTCAATCATAGCTCACTGCAGCCTCGAACTCTTGGGCTCAAGTGATCCTCCTGCCTCAGCCTCCAGAGTAGCTGGAACTACAGGTGCACATCACTATGCCCGTATAATTTTTTTTATGTTTTGCAGACGGGGTTTTGCTATGTTGCCCAGGCTGGTCTCAAACTCCTGGCCTCAAGTGATCTTCCCACCTCAGAAGTGCTGGAATTACAGGCGTGAGCCCCCACGCCAGCTGAGAAACTTCTAATAATAAAAGACCACTTTTCGTAAGTTGAATATTAAAATGAATCCAGTGGTTAATTTCTCTTATATTTTAGTTTTTAAAAACTGTAATATGCAGTGGTAGTTCTTAAAAATATCACCTGAAATAACTCAGAATCAGAGAGTAACTCTTGAAAATTAGAAAATCATACCCCAAAATGGATTTTACTGGTAATCATATTTCATACGTGACAGTGATTCAATTTGGGACAGAAAATGTCGACTGCAAAAACAGAGTAACACTAGGAATTGGAATTAGGAGGAAGTCTTATGAAATTAGTCCATACACATCTACTGCTCTACCAAAAAAAAAAAAAAAAAAAAATTAATAATCCAAAGTATCAAGCCAGCAAGAATAGAGAAAATATACTTGAAAATTCCCTTCCAGAACTTTCAGAAGGTACCTTTCAAAATCCTTCACATTTCAGAGCACTGGACTTCGCTCCTGGTTTGGACAGTAAACCGTAAGAGCACCATAATCGTAGTTTCGTTTTTTCCTGGAAGTATTTCACTACAGGAGCTTCGCAGTCTGATGCAGATTAATTCCAACTCTGTCTCTTCCTTACTAGGCTCTGTGACCTTGGGCAAGTCACATCACCTCCAGGAGTCACATTTTCTTCATCTTCCCTAGAGAATGGCTTTAGGACTACATGAGATCATCTGAGCTGAAACCATGGAAACCTGAAGCACAGTTTGGCTTCCCAGAGTGGGCAAGGCACAGGCACATGGGTAAGCAGACCTGACTTGCTAGCCTACACAGGTAGCCTCAGATAAACCTATTAATTCCTTACCCTCAGTTTCCTCATCTGTAAAATGGGAGTAACACTTCTATGCCCCACAGATTTGTTATAAAGATGAAATGAGATATAATTGGCGAAATGAATTAAGCTCCTAGCATAGCGCCAGGTGCAATGTGAACATTTTCGCCATGTCAATGTCATCTACCACCCACCCTTCACAGGAATGCTTTTTTCAGAAAAATATGCAACCAAAAGAGCATATGGAAAGAATGCAGGAAAAATACCAATTGAGTATGCCATACGGGAATAAAAATACCATCTACAGAGCTGAGGGTTACTGAGCTTCCTACTCTTAAGTGTTTTACATAATTAATCTTGTTTAATCCTTACAAAAATCCCAGAAGGTAGGTATAAGTATCCCTGCTTTACAGATGAGAAACTAAGGCTCAGAGAAACTAAATAACTTACCCAAAGTCACAATGTTAGCATGTGGTGGAACCAGCATTTGCATCTAGGTTTCTAGAAGTACAAAAATCCACATGCTACCTGACTCCCTCAATAGAGGTAGTATCCACCCTGCGGCTACCATCTGTCTCTCCTAACCACGAGCTACACAAACACTGCACCTGTATCTGCAGTATATGGGACTGTTTTACATCTCTTAGATGTATATACACAAATACCATTATGCTATAATTACCTTTTTGCAACTTGTTTTTTGACTAAACATTGTATTTCTGAGATTTAGCCATGTTAAATATATTAGACCTAGTTCATTTTAAACATAATTTAGTTTTCCATCATATGACTAAACTACAGTTTATTCAGTTGGCTTATTCAGTCTGCCACTATTAATAATAGACCAAGATCCTGTCTTGTCAGTTTCTCATTATTGCAAGCAATGCTAAAATGAACATCTATATATATATATATATATATTATATATATATATATATATTGTGTGTGTGTGTGTATATATATATATATATATATATATATAAAATAACACACATATGCAGGAGTCAGTCTCTCTGAACCACAGGGTGACAAACTATGGGCTTCAGGCCAAATCCAGTCTATTTCCTGTTTCTGTAAATAAAGTTTTACTGGAACTCAGCCATGTTCATTCATATATGTATTGTCCATAATTGATTTCAGGCTCTAACAGCAGAGTTGATACAACAAAGACCACACAGCCCACAAAGCCTGATGTGCTTACTCTCCAGCCCCTACTCCCTTACCATCCTCTGCAGCTCCCCCCTCTAGACTATATACACCTAGGAGTGAAGCAGCTCAGTCTTAGGCTCTGTTCACCATGAACTTGACTGAGTACTGATCACACACAATTTGTTATCCAACTAATTCCCTGATACTGCAAAAGTTGAGCATATTTTCAAATGCTTAATAAACATTCAACAATAGGATAATTATTTATTCAATAAATATTTGAGGCCCCGTTCAATCAGACACTTGTTCCAGGTGCAAGAAATACAATGGTGATCTAAATCAGCAGAAATTTACGAGTGTTTACAATACTTTTTAAGATCAGGGAAGAGGCTTTTGCAATATGATAAGTAAAAGAAGCATTTATTTATTCATTAAAACATACATTGAAAGCTTGCTTTGCGCAAGCAGTACACAGGGCACCACAGGCAGTTGCGTAAGACCTGTCCCTTGCTGTCAGGAGGCAAAATATCATGTATAGACAAGCACAATCTCATTATGTGTTTTAAAAAATATTAGGAAGCAGATTCAAAGGTTAACAATACTTTATGTGGAATTACAGGTGATTTTCATTTTCTCCATATTTTCTGATGTTTTCCAAGTTTCTTCTTTGAGCATGTTATATAATTATATTTATATTTGAATATAAAGGATATTCTTTATTAAGACCAGGGTTAGGAAACAGTGCTGTCAGTCTACTGGAGCCTGATCTCTTTGTGGCTGTCTTCTGTGTGTGTTCCAGATAAAAAGGAGAGGAATAAGAAGGCCAGAGCCCATTGCTGCCTCACAGTCACCTTTGTTCCTTGGGTCACAGTCTCAAGACCTCTCTGTATCACACTCCTTGGAACCCAGGCCCTAGAACTAGGAAATAGTTCCCCAAACTTCCTCAGGCTTGGGCCCTTGTAAAGCTCGGCCCTCTCTGGAACCAGAAAAAAGAAAAGGCCAATTTTGCAGGAGCTCTGACCGTGTTACTAGCAGTGACCTTGGGTCTGGGCAAGGTACAAAGACATATGTTTGGCTGACAAAAGCAGCATCAGACAGGCTGTGAATCTCTCTTGGTAAACTCAAAGGTGCAGAGAGCAAAGAGATGAAGAGTCTTAGTACCCTAGCTAAAATAATCCCCATTATGGAAACACGCTTATTCTACCCTGCCCCAGTCTCACTGTATTAAGAACATAAGTTCAGAAGCCAGATGTATAAGCTGGAAGACAGAAATATAAATGCTATCAGCACACATTCTTACTTCTGCTCCTACTTTCAGTTTATTAGCTATATGTCAATATATCCCATCTCTGATTAAACTAAAGGGAAGAACATAAATTCACAAACCAAAGACCCTCAAAACTTTATAAGAAGCAAGACAACAACACAACTTTTTACTAACGCCATATTGGCAATGTATGGGGACATGTTGCAAGGCCCCAGTTAAAAGACCGCAAAACAGTTACTCTTATCTTTTAAGCGGAGAAGCTGCCTCTGAATGAAGACTACAGATCCCCCGTACATGATAAAACCCAGAGCCTAGCAACTGGTAGAATTCTAGGAAGACAAAAGGGTCATGAGAATAATACATGGTAATATTATATATACCTGGTAATGTTAATCTGCCTTCTCTACTCCTCCACTTAACAGGCCTCCTAGGTTCCACCCACCGAAACTATCGCCTACAGCAAATATAGGATCAGGTATCACCAAGAATTTTTAAGGATTAGATAACTTGGGAAAAAATACATTTGAAAGCCATAAGTGCTAATAATAAAATAGCTACCATTTATCTGGGTGCTTTCTGTATCAGGCAAGATAATAAGCACTTTCTATCATTTTGACTTTCTTCCTCACAAAAATTGTGCTAAGTTGGATCTCATTATCCTCATTTTATGGAAAAGGAAAATGCAGTTAAGTGACTTGTGTTTGCCAAAGAAGAGGATTCCAACCCAAAGCTTTTCCACAACACCAGCTTGTCTCATTAATGTAAGAAATGACTATGATTAGTAATCTCAAATGTAGAATACCAGTCCATTCTAACATAGAACCTGGTACCTCCTTTTAGCACATTGTGACTAAACAAGAGTAGTAGGCCAGGGACATGTGGGAGACTAAGTCATTTAAAGGCTCTAACTTGAATGCAGGGGTACCCTAAGCCAAAAGGACAAGGTACAACCTTTCCAGTTCTCTGCCAACCCTGACCAACCCTTGCCAAGGAGCAGGCCCATGTGCCTGGCCTCTTCCTCTTCCCCCACTCAGATAAAAATGGGAGAATGCAGGTAAGGTGTCTGGAAAAGATGCTAATTAGCTGTCAGGGTCTTCCCTCCTTGCCTGGGGCCAGTGAAAAGTCACAAGCCTTCCGTGGCTCCGAGATTGAGGGAGTGAGTTAGTCTCGGGCGCAGGAGTCATTGCTGCTGCTTCTTCCCACAAGTCTCTCGAAGTCCTAGCCCCCACACAGTCAACCCTGCGTTTGAGCACGTAAAAGCCAATGTCATCCCTTTTCCCCCAGAGCACTAGATCCCAACTAAGACCAGTCAACTGTAGCACCAACCCTTTCCTTGTAGCAATACAGAGGATGGTCCCTGACAGCCTGTGCCTTGAACCAAGAAAGGCCAGCCTCTGACCTCACTAGCCTCAGATAAAGGCAACCTCCGCCCCCTTCCCAACACCAACAGCATCAGTGCCTTATCCACGAAACAGGCCAATAGCTTCCAATCTCCTCAAAGTGTCCCCCAAAGTGCCTACCTTACAGTGGGCACTTATTATGAGTTCCCTCTTTGCCCCATTTCCCAGCCCTACAGAGCGGGGAGTGAGGCTGACGATCGCCTTCCTCGGACCCAGCCCAAGACAAATCACCCTGAAACGCCTATTTCAGCTCAAAGTAAGGATCAGTGAACCCCCAGAACTTACCCCACTGCCCAAGCTGGCAACAGTACCAAAGCCTCAGACCCTTAAGACTTAATTCAAGTCACCCCCGATTCAGATCTTCACCCCAGACTCTGATCCAGAATAGCGCTCCCCGGCCTGATCCCGTTGGAACCCCCAGATAGACCCTTATCGATAGAGCCCCAACCCCCAACCCGGCGTGGCCGAGCCCCTGACCTTCGGCCCGGTGCGGAGAAACCCCTCAGCCTCGCGCAGCTACCCTCCCGGTCCCGGGGGCGGTGGACCCCTGACAGGCACAGCGGCCTCCGCCGGCCATCCCCACCCCCCGCCGCCGGCAAGCCTGACCTTGTCGGAGCTCGGGGTCGTCCAGCACGTTGTAGGCCGCGTAGTCGCGGACGCCGTGCAGCCGCAGGATCTGCACCACGGCGTTGCTGAAGCCGCACTGGGGCTGCTCCGGCGTGCCCTTGAGGAAGACCACCACCTTGTCCTTTTTCACCAGCGCGTCCAGCTGCTCCGCCGAACCGCCGCCGCCCGCGCCCGAACCCGCCGTCCGCACGCCCGGACTCCGTAGGACGCCGCTGCCGCCACCCGCGCCGCGCCCCCAGCGGAGCAGAGCCGCCGCCGCTCGGCCGAGGGACCCGCTCATTCCCGAACGCTCGCCGGAGCCCTCGATCGACTCGGACCTCGGCTCGCAACCCCACTCCCTCCCAAGCCCGACTGCAGCCCGCCCCGCCCCCGGAAGCCCTGATTGGACCGCCTCCGGCCTGCTTTCCGTGATTGGGCAACACTGACCCGCAATTACTCAATTCTACCAATCCTGTTGCTCGTCCCGCCCGCCAGATGGGAGGTGGTCCTTATGCCTGAGCTGCATCCTAACGCCTTACAATTGGCTGCGAGCAACCGTTTTGTCAGTTGATTGGAGAAAGTGGATGTCTATCAGGGTCACGCTCGTAGGGCAACGAGAGGCAAAACCAAGGGGAAGACCACTTTCCTCCCGAGAGCCGACGGGGCCAGCTGGGATACTCCGGGACGCCTGAGAAAGGCGCTGGGCGGGGTCTCACCCGCTTCGCGGAACGCCGGGAAGGGGTCACGTCCAGATAAAGGTTCCGGTTCCGTGTCGGCAGCTGCTGGATTGCCATGGCAACCCGGTTGGCTGGCGCGTGATGTGAGCATCCCCGGAGGTGGTGGGAGTAGGGCAATCTGACGTCCCCCTCTGCCTGCCTAGGTGAGCGTCCCCGGTGCCCCCGGAGGGCCGCGGCCGAGTGCGGTCCGTCGTGACGGGGAGCGGGGGCCTGCCTGGGGCCTCCAGCGCCAGGGCTGTGATCTCGCTTCCAGAACCTTCCCTCGGCCCCTCCGTCCACGTGGGAGCTGAGGCTCTGGCCTGGCCCTGCGGCTCCAGCTCTGGCGCGCGATTCTCTCTCTAGAACAACTTCTCTTTTAAAGTCTTGTAAAGCGCTCGTGCCTGTGTGATTTCTTCTGGGTTTCGAGCCTCATTGGCCTCCCAGCCCATGGAAGCCCTTGGGCCAAGGGTCCGGAAAAGTTTGTTGAATGGGGAACTAAACAGTGACAAACGTTTCCGAAGCAGGTGCTGGGTGCTAGGCATTGTACCGGCACAGAATCTTCAGGGAGACCTAGTGCCCAAAGTTTGGAATCAGCGTGAGAAATAAGCAGATACAAACGAGTGTGGGAGTACAGAGGAGAGAAAGCAAGCTTCGGTAGGCCAGTTGCTTGCTCTCTTCTCCATTGTACTTGTTATTGTTTAACATATACTGTATTTACTCGCTTGTTTGTTGACTTCTCTCCCAGGCGCTCCACATTATTCACTGCTGTATCCTCAGTGCCTAGGACAGTGCTTGGAACGTGGTAGGTGCTCATATTGGTGGAAAGAATGGATTCAGGAGGGCAGGACTCAGTGGAACTGCTGTATAGTCTGTAGTCTTGGAGCCGCACAGGGTTGGCCCTACCCTGGAGCACACCAGACTTGCAGAAAAAGCATACCCCAGAGGAAGCTGAGGCATGCCTGCTCAAGAGCCAGCGGTTCCATGTGCAATTTTCCTCTGATAATTCTAAGGTACTGTTGCCACGGTGATAATGACTGTGCCATGTCATTATCTATTCACCAACAGTAAGAGAAGCTTGGCAGTCGAGATATTGTTTAGCAGATGAAGTGGTTTCTGTTGGACACTTTAAGTACTGCTACAAATCACTTTTAAAAACCTTGAATATTTTTTTAAATGTTGCTGGAGGTGACCAGCATTTGTACTTTGGGAGTGCTCACGTTTAAAATCAATTTCAGTGAGTGAGTCTTTCAAGTAATGGTTCGGCCTGAAACTTGAGCCTAGTAAACTAGTAATATAAACTTAGGACATTACCCAGAAGTGTTCCTTGGTGTCATATTTTCACACCCATCAATGTTTTTGGTGCTTGCTAATTTTCTAATGTGGGGCAGAAAATGGATCAGGTGCTTAAAGAATCTTTTTTTTTTTTCAGATTCATTGATTCCAGGTAAATCAGAGGAACAAGCATCATGAACAGAAATATATAGAAAATGCTGTTATGCTGAAGCATAACTTGTTTCAGAAGTCCAGCATCTGGTGCACTTAACAATAGAGCATCTATTAAATTCTGTCCAAAATGACGTTTTGTTCATGCTTATATTGTAATACGTTTTTTGTTTGTCTTTAAGTAAATATTGGTGATTTGTCTCTGAAAACCTAAGTTGTTTTTCGCTGTTGACCTTAATAATACACAGGCTAAAAGTAAATGGTATTTATACAGGAAAAGTCATTGCAATGGGAGAATGTGTGCCATAGTAAACTATGTTTGTATGCAGGGACATAAAAGAAGACAAGTTTTTGAAGGAAAAATGAGGATGATTACATAATAGTCTTGAGGTAATTATCCTTGGCTACAAGGATCAGTAATAAGGGTGACACCAGGCCAAGGTTGGAAAGGCAGTTGCTGGGTAGATGCCCTTGCAGGCATATTTTTTGTGTAAGGTTATGATGGCCTTTGTGCAAGTTTCCAGTTTTTGTGGAGTCTTCTGTGATCGATTTTGTTATCAGGGATTTATGCACGAGAGCCCTTCTCTTCATGGCGTTCCCAGGTCTATTTGTCAGGTTTTTCTTTTAATACAAGTGGCTCCGTTTTGATGCTGGCAGCTTTCACGTTGCCCACTCTAAACTGTCTAAATCTGCTTTTGTGTTGCCTGCAATAGGGAGCAAAATTTGCAAACTTGTATTCTGAGGATCTGAGACATAGAGCAGTAATGGGGAGTATCACATCCCTTACCTAATGTATAATATTGGCTTCAGAAGCACAGTTGTCTTTTTTAGTTGTTACATGTTTTATTAAGTTGAAAATACAACTGTCATTAAACATTAAGGGTAATCCTTGAGCAGGAAGAGTATAAAGCCTGTTTTTCAAAATTATAGTGGAGTTGCCATGTTATGTAGAGTATAAGAACATACAGCATATGAAATGCTAAGGATAGGAGAAAGCATGTTGGTGCTAGTTCAAGGAGCTGAGAGGGATGTCTTTGATAGCATGAACAAGAACAGGGAAGCAAATCATGTATCTAAAGTGAAGAAACTGAAACAATACATTTAAATTTTTAATAAAACCCAACCCAAAACACAGTGAAATGTTTATTGTATATGTTAAGCAGATTTTTTTTCCTGCTTTTGGTTTAATGCCATTCCTGGAGTATTAGCACCAAGCATCAATGATTTTAAGAAGCAAAGAAAACAGTATTTAAAATACTTCTTCCAAAGCATCAAACTTTTGTGTATAATTTGGCATTTTGGTTTTGAGATTTCTCTTTAGAAATCCTATAATGAAAACATGACAGAGTATACTTCTTAAATAAACAGTTGTCATTAATTTGCACCTATGCTCAAATATTTTTAAGTATTTGAACACATAAGTAAATGATCTATATCAGTTTGTGATCTCTGCCTGTGGACATTAATGGGGAGGTGGGGATGGGAAGTACACAGAAACTTACGAGAATCCTGGGATTTTGGTCACAAAATGCAATTAAATTCCAAACTAAATAATCATTCCATGTAAATGTGCTGACTCAGGCATCCTAAAAATGTTTTTCTTCCCTGTGCTTATTTATAGATAAGGAAGGCTTCACTATATTTGGTAAAACCCTTTCTACCCACTTGTCCCAAAGCAGATTCACCATTGAATCCAGAGTGAAAATGCACAAACCTGGGATAGGTTCTTCCATTGTCGGCCTCACATGAAGAACTAGCGTTGGATTATTGAGCCTGAGATCACACTTGACCTGAACGTTCAGCATGTCAGTGTTTCCATTCCTTTACGTTCCTACTCAGTGCTGCATTCTTGTTTATTCAGCAGTGACCACTTCTTAGAAAACGAGAGTGTATTTCTGTGTACAAGAGCATGTGATAGAGAAGTGTCTGTCAGGGCTGGCCAGAGAGTGTTCTGCAAATGTCATGTTAAGAGAAAAGTGGCTGCTTGGGTGGACAAGGGGCCGAGTCACCAAACATTCCTGAGCTAAAATAGTGTTTTGAACTCAGAGTTCCATCAATTTCAGCTGGAACCTGAAACCTTTCTCTGGTGCACTTAGTTATTATCCAGTAATTTTAGATCATCACTGCAGCCCTGGAATTAATTGGATTCCCTGATGATACCAAAAATAATATAATGTGTGAGAAAGCAAGGCAAAACCCAGCCCACCAAGAGAATTTTTCGAATCCCTAATGCAGAGATAGAAATGCCTTTTGGATTTTGACTGCCTCTCTCTGACAAGGCAGCTGGTTTATTAATACTTCCCTGGCCATGGGAGTGGCCTCAGCTTTGCTAATCGCTGGCGCCCACTTCTTGGAGACAGGCTAGAGGCAGGAAGGCAGGCCCTGCTCTCCTTGCCTGCCCTCAGAGTACTGGGTGAGTGAAGAGAAATGGTGTGCAGTAGATCAGGTTAGTTTAGTCTAGAATAGACCGTGGGAGATAGGTGATTATTTATGAAAAGCCCCGATGGTGTAACAGCCTGATTTGGTCCTGGGTTCCAGTCCTAAACATCACTAAATACTCTGGAGCTCTTTTTGACTTTCTTCAAATTTTTCCATACCACCTATTTTCCCCTTCGTGGATTTTTGAAAACTGTGTTCGATGTCTGCTAAAGGTTATACATATTTCAAGATTTCTTTATATAAGGGCTACAGAGTTACAAGGGGTCTATTTGTACTCTATCCCTCTGCTCCTAAATATTTACCCCAAAATGATACCTTGTAATTATCTTGTATTTTTTTATCCTTTAAACAACCTTTGTATATTATATATACATGAGTTCATTTGAACCTTACATTAACCCCAGGATAACAGTTCTCAGACATTTTGGTCTCCAAATTATGTTCTCTTTCATATTTATAACATCTTGTTGACAGACATTAGCACTTTGTGTACCTCTGTAAGTTTTGTTGCCTTCACGTGGAGTTTTTGTTTTCCTGCGCTGAACCATAGCATCACCAGCAATTCCTACAGAAAATTAAGTATTTCAGCTATCTTTGGTAGCTCTGCATGTGTATACAGTGAATTCAGAGATGATTTTTATGCTTTATAAAATTACAATGACAACTTCAACCCAAAGATCCAATTAAAAAAACCCCTAAGCCATAGCTTTCACTTCTCAAAGTTGTGTCCTCTCGTCCCCATGCTGCTTTCTCACTGGGGACTGAGCTCCTTGTCTATGTGCCTTTGAAGTCACATCTGCTGGCCTTTGTTCCATGGTGAGCCTTATTTAATTCCAAGGAAAATAGCCTGAATCGCCTGTAAAGTGGTATTAAGAACGAAGTGGTAATCATAAAACTTGTTAAGCCTTTTGATTAAAGGTGGTGAAAGAATTGTTGACTTTTCCTCAACTGCCTGTTTAATGAATTTTAATGTTTCGTTTTATGTGTGTCTATTTTTACCAGCAGATAGTTTCTATAACTCAAATTATTAATTACATTCTAAATTTTTCTGAAAAGATCCCAAGACCACAGAGTATACAAAGCGAGGAGCCAGTGCTGGTGTGTGTCAGAACTGTTAGGAAGATTTATCTGTTAGCGGAAGTTTATATCTGCCTCTGATAGTCACGGAGTTTGCAGCTAGAAGAACATTTAGGAAGTGTAATTGTTTTCATTTGAATAATTGCTAAGATGTATTGCCAAGGCCGTAAATACTCTTTACGATGAGTCAGAATTTCACTTTGTACTTCAGCCTTTGAGCCTTAGTCATTTCATGCCTTCAAAATTAAGTCTTGCTCTTGTGAGAATCCAAGCTCCAGCCTTCTACAATTCATCTAGCAAAGAAGGAGAAATTCACCCCAGTTTCATGGTTTGAAAGGGATGGTTCAGGTTAGAAATGGGATGAGACATTCTTTGCAGGAAAAAAATGGAGGAGTTTGAATAATATATTTTCTGCTTTTATGGCCAGAAAAATTCTATTTGTTAATTCTAAACTTTATATTTTTTGAAAGTGTAGCCTAGTGAGATAATGTTAGTATCAAATTTCAGTGGGCCAGAGTTTCAAAGAGTTTTAATAAAAGACATATCATAAACCAATTATATTCTGTTAAAAAAAAAAACAGAAAAAGGGAATTTTTTTAGAAACAGGCTTACCTGCAAAATTGGGTGACCAAAAGAATTTTGTATTAAAAGTCTTAAAGTTCAGAGAACAAGCCTGTGAATAAAAAAAAGAAGTCTTGAGACGTGCCATATTAACATACCTTCTTCCCGCCCCAGATGCACGGTGATCTGACATTTTCATATCGTAGCTTTGTCAGTGCAGCCCTAACAGGACGTGTCAGTCCTGTTGATGTGGTTATTCCCACTGGTTCATCTCTTCCTGCTGTTCGGTGGCCGCCCTGTGATAATTCACACGTACTGTTGGCTGTCTGTGCATAGGGCCAATAATACCGTTTTACTTGAAGGAATTTTTGCTTGTGTTCAAAAATACCACATCTTTCATTGGGAATAGTAGTCAGAGGAGTTAAAGCACACGCTTTTTTTTTTTTTCCAGAAAGTAAAAAGAATACATATTTCAAAATCATTCGGTCTGCTGAGAAACTTGGGGCATTTTATAAAGAGTCTCTGTCTTACCCGACCAGGCAGGTAGAGGGCGGTAGGCTGTTTTGCTTGGGAAGCTGGGGCAGCCAGGAGCCAATAAGGGCTCCCTGGTAATTACATACGGTGTCTGGGACTTAATCAATTTGCCCACTTTTAGGAGGGGTCCCTCAGTTCTCACTCAAGGTCTATTATTTTGGGGAATGGCTAACTTGCTTAGTTTTCTAATATAGCTACAACAAATTAGAAGCAGTAGATGTAAAAGGCTAACAGTAAAAGAAGGAAGAAGAAATGACTGATCGGTCAACAGAAGATTAAAGAATAAGCAGCAGACATTCTGGAATTTTTTTTTTAAAAGCAGAATTCTCAGGACATTTGATATAAGAAGGGGCAAACAACCTTCACAAGGGATTATTCCCTGTGCGGTAGAGCCTTGTGTAACCTTTCCAAGTAACCTCGAAAAGAATAATTTCCACATACTCGGGGTAAGAAGTCAAGGAAACATGCAGTTTATTTTAGCTTCCCAGCAAAAATTATGCACACGGAGCTTAAGGTTAGGGTTATGTTAAAAAATAAACTCCAGAGGAATGCTTTCTTTCCCCATTATGCCAGATAAACAGTTTTATTCTAGCTCTTATATACCTCATATTTGTCCATGGTAAACACCATAGAAATGCTTACTAAATTTAATTAGGTGGTGAGGGATTGAATGATATTGCATAAAATTGAGTTTTTATAACTGTAAAGCAAATGGGCTTGAGAGAGCTCAGCTGGCATTAGATCAGAAAGGGCCATGCGTAAAGTGGTTCTGCCAGCGCCGATGTACGATTCAATCCAGGACGTACGCTTCAAGGCATCAAAGAATATAGCCACTTCACTCGCCTCACTGCCCAGCCCTATTTCACGGCTTTTGGGGACCAGAAGCCCTTCAGGGAGTGTATGTATCATACTTTTATTTATTATGCCCCGCCACACACACACACACACACACACACACACACACGACCATCAGCTTCTAATTCCGCAGAATTTATTGTTGTAACTGGTGCCTTAGCGCCATCCCTGGCACTTAGTCTATGCTCAATACATAATTATTGAGTAAAGAACACATGGTGAACAATACAGACAGTATCTCAGCAAATCCCCAATTGTGTGAAACTCACTATTAACCACAGGTGCTGTAGGAGGTGAAGAAACATTCGGCACTAGAGCAGCGGCCAGCTCCGTGCTAAGCAGGATGGGGGAGGGGGGCACTTGGCTGAGTCTTGAAAGAAGGTAAAGAGCTTCCATAGAAAAGGGAGGGACATTCCTGGAAGAGGAAACAGCCAGCCAGGGCAAAGGCACAGAGGCCCATGAGCGCCCTGGAGGAATGCCAAGTCATCTCTTGAGAAATGCAGAGACGCGGACATAGCTAGGGTGAGGTCAGGTGGAAAGGGCCTTAGGATCGTGTCCTGTGGGTGAGAGGTCCAGAAGTAGAGTGAACTGCAGAGTATTTGAGCTGTCACACTGGCAAGAGTGTTGAGGACGGATTGGAGGTGGCTGAGCTAACAGAGGGAGAGAGTTGTAAGATTTAACCATTCCATTCTCTGGGTGGTGCCAGGGAAGGGCTCCTACGCAAGCTGAGTTGGATACCTTGAAGGTAGGTTTGGCAGCATTTGGTGCTGGCTGCGCGGGGAGGGGCTGGAGCTACTGCCTGCTGATGCAGGGACCACGGGGAGGAGGCAGGAGGGTTGAAAAGCTGAGGTCATGAATTACTTTCAGACATTCTGAGTTTACAGGGCCATGAGAGACATCTAAATCATCAGGTGATAATCTGAAACGAAGGGGGAGATTATCCAGATTATTGCCTCTATGGCTCTGGATCTATTGATAAAAGAGATTTGGGCAGGGAGGGCAAGAAACAGAAGAGGGCAGAGAAGAAACCCCAGGGCAAGCATGTCGCTGGGAAGGACAGGCCATGGGGAGAAACGGGAGTAAGTGCTTCAGCAGAGAGGGAGTGACTGGCAGTGTCAGAAGCCACGGAGAGCGGCCAGGTAAGGGCCCAGGGTCTCCTGGACTTGGCAGTGGAGGCAAACATGGTGTGGGCTGAGGCAGTCTGTGTTTCCTGACCTTGGGCACTTCACTGAACCTCTCAAGGGCTCTGCAGCGTGACAGAGTTGTGTCTGTGCATTTGCCAAGTGTCTTCTGGCTATCATATTTGTCTGTGTGTAAGCCTTGGTGTCAGGCCATCTTACAGTTTGTGAAGCGAGCAGGTAGGGCCAGCCCATTTGCCCATAGTCATCATGACACAAACAAGCGTTTCCATTTGGCTGACGAAACAGCCTTGATTGCTGAAGCCGGTGCGCTGGTCCCATGGCATTGACCACTCCCACCTTCTCTCCTGCCTGCTCAGGGGAGTTGCTTCTGTCTGCCGAACATAGCTTTTCAATTAACCAGGGGTAAAGTTAGCGGCACTGACCATTTCTCTCAGCATACCAAGTCTACAACATCAAAGATGAAATTTAGGATTAAAGTTCTTTAAAATCTTCAGCCCCTGCTGCAGCTATTACAGTTGTGAGGACTTGCGTCAGCCTGTTTGGAAAGCATTTGTTCTGCATGTGTTTGGTACCAGTTGTTTGCAGTAAGATTCTAAGGTTTTGTGGCTACCACAGTGAAAGTCAACTTTCTCTGTTAGGGAAGTAACCTGGCTCGTCAAGAATTGTCGTCAAAAGCAACAGGTTTTATACAGACACATGAACCTATTTGAATTTAAGAGCCCCTGCCACTCAGATAAAGGAATAACCTGGGCCCCAAGCGTGGGTGTCCCCAAAGAGCAGAGCACCGCCTGATCATATGGGCATGGGTGGGGATGACATAAGTGTCCTGGATTGGTTCCACTGCCCGAACTAGGGTGCCAAGGCCACACCTCTGAGTGTGTGCTGGGACTGAGCGTGGAGCCTCCCCCGGCTTCCTGGGCACTCTGCCTATCACGGGGCGCTTCTGATATTATCACGTGTTCAGAACAGCCACGTCTGTCAAAAGCAAGGAGAGAACACTTCAGCAAGTTTCAAAAACGTGTCTCCAGGGAGCAGAAAGATGAAAGATTTGTTTTTCTCAGTGAAAAAGTCCTCCTTACTTACAGCCTATTCACGATTTGATTTCTGTCATGAAGTTTTGTTCAAAAGCACAGCAAGCGGAGGATTTAATTTACCCTAGTAGTACACATTTGCACAGAACTTCAAGTTTGCAGCACATTTTCATCGTCATTACTCTATGTGAGCCCCATGACATCTCTTATGGGGAAAACAGAACTAGAACCAGCCCCATTTGAGAGATGTGAGGAGGTGACGCGGTTCATCTCCTCACCTGGCTGGGGAATGCAGTGCAGAGAGACGCCAAGAGAGGAGACGTGGATCTAGGGAGCGTTTCCTCTCCCAGCCCACACCGCAGCTGGAAACACTGGCAGGATCAAGGCTGCATCTAGAATTCAAAACAAAACCAAGCAAACAGGCCAGGTTTATAGTATGCTGTTGTTTAAACCAAAATGATGAAGTCTGAAGGCCGTGTGCAGCCGGGAGTGCTGTGAGTTAAGAATAATCGCACATCTCATGTGTCTAGCAACCAAGGACAGAGCTGAGCGTGAACATGACTTTCCTGGAATGTAGCAATTCAGAGAATATGAAACCGCATTCATTATCTGAAATGAAACCACATTCATTATCTGAAATGGGCTCAGCCAGCCCTGTGTGTGTTATGGTATAAAGCTGAGGACGCTGATGTTTTTCTTGCTACATATGCAGGGAATCCACATAACTGGAGACTTCAGCCTTGCGTGCTCTCTCTCTCTCTCTCTCTCACACACACACACACAGGCTGGTGCTCTCCCTCTGGCAGCAGATAAATCACACACAGACTTCTCACCTGTTATGAGTGCTTGTTTCTTTGCAAACTATTTGAACTTTTCATCAATAACCTTGACCCAGAAGGAACTCATTATTAACATTTTGGGCTCAGCATAGCTCTGTGTGAAAATATAACCTAAGAAACAGATTGGAATTTAATCATGACCAGAAAAATGTCCTCCACTATTGCTCTCAGACAGATTCCTAGTTAGTACTAGTGTGGGCGCTGGGGTCGGATGCCCGGGTTCATACCCCTGGTGAGTCACGTGATAGCTGTGTGATGATGGGCAGATTATTACCCCTCTGTTTCCTCATTTGTAAAATGGGATGACGATAGTAGCTATCCTGAAGGGTGGTGATGAGGATTAAATGAGTAATATAGGTAAAGACTTAGAACTGTGCTTGGCACATAGCGCTAAATAAATGTTAAATATCATTATTATTCTCCATCATTCAAGATATATCTCACAGCCCACCTTATCCAGAGGACATTCCCCCAGACATCAGGCCTTCACACCTCTCTCCCATCTCTGGATTCCTCTCTGAGTCAATTCTGTACTATGCTGTCTAGCATTTGATGACATGCAGTGTTATTTTATTATTTCAATGTTTCATGTGTCTTAATGTTGCTTCCAATAGACTAGAAAGTCCTGGATGGCAGGAACCATGTAATTTTTTTTTGTTGGATTTTCACAACTTGAGACCCGATCCTGGGAAATTACTAGGCAATTAGGCCACTTAAACATCCTTGGAGTGTGTTCATCACTGGGAATAAGTAGGAAAAGTCTGGTGGTGTGGGAGTGTATGTGACTACTGTAACAGTTGAAACTTAAGATGTAAAGACTTATGTTGATACAAACACCTCTACAAAATGTCTGTAGCAGCTTTATTCATAGTACCCCCAAACTAGAAAAAACACAGGTGCCCTTCAACAGGGGATGGTTAAACAAACCATGGTACGTCCATACCATGGGATACTACGCAGCAATAAAGAGACAAACTCTCGATAACAGGCAACAGCCCAGACCGATCTCCAGAGAACTACATTGATGGAAAAAGCCAATCCAGAAAGGTTACATTCTATCTGATTCCATTATATAAATGGAATTATGTAATATAAATAGAACATTCTTGAGATGACGAAACTATAGAAATGAAAACAGACCAGTGGATGACTGAGATTAGGGAGGGGATGGGGACAGGTGGGAAGAGCAGCCTGTGGGGCTCTCCTGGTGGAAATGTTTTGTGTCGTGAGGTGTCAGTGTCAGCATCCTGGTTGTAACATTGTAGCACTGTTTTGTAAGATGCTGCCATTAGGGGGAAGTGGGTAAAGGGTATAGGGGACCTCTCTGTATCATTTCTTACAGCTATTTGTGAATTCACAATTATCTCAAAATAAAGCACTTAATTTAAAAAACCCACTTAGAGTTGTCCCAATAGAAGCAGAAAGAGTAGATTGAGTTGCCCACTGCTGGGAGAGACATGGCAAGTCTCTTCTGGAAGGATTTTATTTTTTAGGAATAAAATTTATCAATTGTACATTAACATTTTTGTTTACACGAGTACTTATTCCTTGGAGTATAATGGTAGCAGTGTTTAGTCATGTTGAATGACATTATTGTCTAATACAATCGAGATTCTCATAGTTTTTTAAGTTGGGAGAATAACTTAGAGAAGGTCTTTTCCAATTCTCTCATTTCACAGATTCAGAAACTCAGAAGTGACCCGAAGTTCCACAGCTTGTTAGCAGCCTTAACAACAGCTAGAACCCCATTGCCATAGAATCCACTCCTGTGCTTCCTACACGTTATAATTGTATTTTATAAAAGCAGCACAATGAAATGTACCTAGAGGAATATCCTGAATTACTCCAGTTTCCTTGCCTGGTGCTGACATGACTCATTGCCACCCAGGAGGGTGGCCCCTGCTCCGTCCCTGGGTAGCAGCTGCCCGTGGGGAAGGTAACCTACCCAGAGACGTTCACACACCAGGGTGGGGCATCCACTCACCCTGGAAGCACATTGGTAGGACCGAGTGGGAAAGAACAGACTAACAGAGAACTGGCAAACAGAAAACAAAGAAGAAACAGCTGAGAGCAGAGCTGAGTTGAAAACCAGCTCTCCACGCTCAGATCAGGACTTCTCTGAGGAGCACTCCAGAAATGGGCACCCCAATGTAAGCTTCTCATCTATGTTCAGCCAGCAGCACTTACTTAATTCACCACTAAGTGGGAAACCAGGCTAGAGACAGAGAGATGGGAACACAAATTTCCAGAGCACCAATTACTGTCCTGGGACCCTGAGTAGTACCCCTCCTCTGCACCCTGTTGCCTCAGTTTACCCATTCATATACTATAATACTAATACAGGGGCTGTATTAGCCAGAAAAGCCATTGCAGCTTTTGTTCTAATCTTCCTGAACACACAAACAAAGCACGCTTACAAAATGAGAATTGTACAGATTGTTGTTGAAGCTGCCTAACCAACTGCAAATGTGAAACAGACCCAAATAATTTCCTCAGGCTTATTAAATTAGCCCCTGCTTCCCTGCGAGTCCTGGTGGAGATGCTGGCTGCAGGGAAGGGACATGGGGAAATAGCAGTAAAAACTTTGCTTTTTGGAAGACGTTTTGTACGTTGCACAAACAGCCCCCACTGCCAAATGAGTCAGAATTTCCGAACGGCATAATTTTAGTACCCTTCTTGTGGTTCCCTCTCTGGGCTGCTTCTGAAAAGGAGGCCTCAGGGCGGGGTTTCCTGTGCTCAATTCCAGAGATGACAGAGGGCTTTTCCCCCATCCTTTGCCAGATTTTTTTTCCAGATAGGCTTTCATTTCTACTCCTTTCTGTAGCAGCCGGTAATGCTGAAGATGAATTGAAGTTTTTGTAGCGTCTCTAGTTGCAAACTCCCCCATTCTCCTACACTGCTCACTCAACATTTTTTCCTTCCGTATGGACTAGTTTGGAGAGGAGAAAGACTGTCATTGAATAAAAAGCAGGGTCCTGTTTCTGATGAGATGTTTATGTCAGGCTTAAGAAAAGTAATGGGGGAGTATTCTGAAAAGCAGCAAGGCCTACAGAGCCAAAGACAGTAACAACAATAATAATACAACTAACACCTGCATAGTATTTTGCAGTTTATAAGATATTTTTATCACATGTATTTTTGCATATGAAATATTATTGCTATGCCCATCGAACAGGTGTGAAAACCAGTGTTGTAAGAGGTTACATAACTTGTGGAGTTCACTCACTTAAATAAGTTGCAGAGTGGCACCTGGAATTTGGGTCCCTCCGTGGCTCTGTGCTGCATCTCTGAGCACCACACTACCCAGTCACGGACAGGGAATCATTGCACCGTGATCTCCTTGAGGGTAGGCGTCTATGCCTCATTCTTCTCAGTATTTCCAGAGACTAGCACATGGTTAACACATAGTTCAGGAAATGTTTCATGAAAGACTGAACAAGCCATGTGCCAGAAACTATAGTGATCATACTAGATCCACAACCAAAATGTAACAGCTCACAAAAGTTGGGTGCTCACAATCCCAGTCACAAAACCACACAAGAGAGGCTCCTATTACTAGATCCATATAACAGAAGAGAAACCAAGGATGAGTAATCAGCCGCAAGATGTAAATTGGGGCACTCTGGCACCAGAGCTTGAAATTTTAACTTCTAACCCTGCAAGACACTGACTTTTCACAGCCTGTTGCTCCACCCTTACAGCAGCCTGGGGGGGCCAACTCTAGCCTTGTGCAAATCACCTGACCTCTTTGTGCCTTGGTTTCCCTCAGAAGACAAAACTCATTAAACTTTTCCTAACTACCTAGAGGAACTTTGCAGAGATTTAATGAGGAGACACATTTGAAAGGTTCTGAAAAGCAAAACATATTATCTAAATGAAGTATTATAATAATGGTTAATCACCATCTGCACCTTCAATTTGGCTGTTGTAACCCCACGGCCTGCGGCAGCACCTCGGATGGAGTCATGATGATAATGAGAGGCTTAATAGCACACCTGGAACTGGTCACCTGGAACCAGGCACCTGGAACCAGTGAAGTTCAAGGCTAGGAGAGGCCCTTTGTGTGCAACTCCAACAACGCTATGAATAATTATAGCTTAATGAATGGTATGTAATGAAGGAGTCAGGGCTGACACGCTGGCGGTCTAATTCAAGGTAGGTCTACTTTGGTGTTAATCCTGGGTTTGGGCTAATTCTCTCTATTCCTCAGTTCAGAAAAGACACACACATCCCATTACTATCTGGTCATGTACAATTTAATCTCTTAGGACACTGACTTTGACACTGAATTATTCAACAAACATCTGCCAGCCCTGCCAAGAAACAAAAGAGGAAAACGCCCTCCCCAAAGCATTGGATTTGGGCCAGTTATTAAAGTGCTGGAGCTCTGTCTCCTCATCTGTAAAATGGGCCAGCCACACCTAAATTGTGAAGACAGAGGTTCACATGGCACCTAGTTTGACAAGTTGTATCCCTCATTAGCGGCTCTCATCAGGATCCAGAGGAGGCGGATCCAATCATGCAAATATGTAATTACTTTGAAAAAGATAAGGGCTGGGGCCAAAGACAGTTCAAAGCTTGGCTGGATGCCAGTGACTGCCCGGCCAGGGGGGAAGAGGAGAGGGCTGAGGTTCAAGGCTCCCAGCCACCACACAGTAGGCGGAGTTTGGCAGGAGCTTGTGGAGCAAACCCCAGGCCAACGCAACTGCAAGTGCAAAGGCACAGAGGCAGATAAGATTTGGACCTTCTGATTCAAGGTTAAAGGGAGTCGCTGGAGCAGGGGTTGGTGAACAGATGAGAGGAGGTGTCTGCTGAGCTGTGGCTGAGGGCAGGAGAGGCACATTCGTGGGCCTTGGGCTTGTGGGAGGTTCACATTATGGGTGGGATTCACATTCCTTGTGACCCCCAGACTGTGGGGTGGGAGGGAACTGACGAAGTCCCCGCCACCCCATCAGCCCGGTGGATTGGGGTCACTTCCTTCTTGGATTTCGCGCCTCCTGGCGGTGTGCCCCCGCCTAAGTTGGCTCTGCGAGGAGAAGACGTGCCCGTCCCCTTCCCCAAGTCTGGACGCGCACAACTCCCGCTCCAGATCCAACTTCCCGGGGGACAGGCAGCTCTGCGTGATCCCCTAAGATAAGACCGGGCTGGGGTGGGGGGCGCCGGGCGGCTCTCCAGGGCATCGCGGACAGCCCCCAACGCCGGCCCAGGTCTGCGACAGGGGGCGGTGAGACTCTCCCCCCGTCCGGGTCCCCGCCGGCCTCCGCCGAGCGCGCGCGGAGCCGCCGCGTCCCTCTCCCGCCCAGCCGGGTGGCGGGGCCGCCGGGCGGGCGGCTCCCGCGGCAGGTCCCAGCGGGGGCGGGGGCGCTCGGGTGTCCGGGCCCCGCCCCGCCCCGCCCCGGAGCCGCCCGGGACGCAGAGAGGAGGGAGGGAGGCTCGGCCCCAGCCGCCCGCGGCGCGCGCTCCTCCACGCTCCGGGCCGGGTAAGTGGCGCGGGGCCGGCAGGCCGGGCTGGGGCCGGGAGGGTCGGGGCCTCGGCTCCCGGCCCGCCGCGGACACATCCCCTGGGATCGGGCGCCGCAAGTCTGGGGGACCAGGGAAGCGAGCGGGCGCGAGGGCGGGGGCCCCGGCGTGACAGCTGCGGGCGGGCGGGTATTTTTAGTTTGAATCCAACCGTTCCCTGCTGGCTCCGAAATCCCCGAGCCCTTCCTCTCAACCCCTGGAGGCTCGGCCAGCAAGAAGAAGCCCTGAAAGCTCGGGGCAGCGCGTCCCAGGGGCGCCGGGCGCCTCCTCCGGTCTTCCCTTTGCCTCCCCTGGAGGCGAGGGGACCTGTCACCGCGGCGTGTCCCCTGGCCTCGGCAGGAACGGGGGCTGGATTACCCGTCCTGCAGACCGCGCGCTCTCACTCTCGGCGGTGCCTGAGAGAGCAGCGCAGGCGGTAAGGAGGGGAAGTCCACCGCTGGCTACCTTTCTTTAAGACACCTTCGGGCTGTGCAGCGTTGGGCGGGCGGCTGAGCCTCTCTGAGCCCCATTCCCGCATCTCTAAAGGAGGGCTAGTGAGGCCAAAGATCACTTGCAAGGCCTGAGGCAGCCTCAGGTGAATGTTGGCCTCGTTTGGGGGCTTGACTCCTGACAGCAGACCCATGGACGTGGCCCACTGGTCAGCCCAGGTGCAGTGTCCCACACAGCCCAGGAGTCCTGTGCTTCAAACCTGGAAGCCAGGGGACTCCAGCCTGGTGATGTGACAAGGAATATTTCTGTTCTACCCCTTTGGCCATGAAGCTCTGACCCAGGTCTGCTCTAGGCCCTCTCCCAGGCCCCTGGTCTCTTTCATCTCTGAAGGGGTCGCCTCCTCCTGGCATTAGGGAGGGGTTTTCTACAGCCAAGAGCTGCTCTTGGTGTAGCCCGATGTGTTTCAGGGGGCGTGCTCCACCCCACGTGAGAGAGGGCGGGAGAAGATGATGGGCACGTGTTACAAAATCACCGCCCTTCTGAGCTTGGCGGGACAGCCTCCTTCATCCACCAAGAGAAGCAGAAACAGGCCCAGAGTGGGGAGTGATTTGCCCAGAGCCACACAGCCTGGCTCTCCTGGGGGCCGGGCCTTGCCTCCTACGACTGCCGGGCAGCCGCCAGCTCGCAGGGGTCAGGAGCTGGGAGGTAGGAGGGGTGCACCGTGCCAACGAGCTGTTTTGCTCAGTTTCCTGTCACTGTGCCCCAGCGGGATGCTCTAACACATGTGGGTCTGCACATTCCTCAGGCAGGACAACTCTCGGCAGGCTGACAGCCACAGCTGTGCCAAGCCTGCTGGCCCCGGGCGTTGTTTTCAGCCAGCGAGGCCCCTCTGGGGGTGGCTGAGCGGGGAGTGGGCTAGGAAGTCTTATTTCTGGAACTCACGGCTTGCTGGGGGGGGGGGTGGGACTGAGGATTTGCTGGTGGCACAGAGGGAAGTGGTGGGAGCGGCCGAGGTTTCCGCCTTAGGGTACAGGCTGGCATCTGGCGACCCCCCCCCCCCCCCCCCGCAGGTGCCCTTCAGGGTGAGTCTGAGCTCTTTCTGTCTCCATGGGAACCACCCTCCAGCCTGAGAGCTTTGCTTGTTCTCTGCAGCGTGGACCTGGCCACGCCTGGGCGAGGCCCCTTTGCCTCGCGATGCAGACACCTGGGGCAGGGGTGCTGGGGGTCCTGGCCGGCTGCTCTGGGAGGCCAGACTGGGCAGGTCCAGCATAGCCTCCAGAGCACCCTGGCGCCCCTGGGAGCCCAGAGGGTAGCAGTGGGGGCGGCCAAGTGGGATTACCTTGGCCCTTTCCCAGCTGTGTGACCTTGGGAAAGTCACTTTACCTTTCAGAGCTTCAATGTCCTTCCCATGAAAAGGGGAAAACCACAGCCTTTGCACTGTAGGGGCGTCACGAGAATTAAATGAGCTATTCTACGAACAGCATTTTGTATGGTGCCAGACATAGGATATGTGAGCAGTCGTCACATGTTGGGGTGAAGGGGCCTGGTTGGCTTACCTGGGTTCCCATCCGCTCTGCCCCTCTCTCTCTGCCGTGGTTTCCCCATGTCTGTCAAATAGTGGGTGGTCCTTCCAGCACTGAAAGCTGGTCCTCAGCCCCCGGAGGGAGGGAGGTTAGAGAGAAGCCTACGAGGAGCTCAGATGTGTCTGTGGGGTCTCCCTTCTCTGACCGCCTGTGATCCTGGCAGTAGCCAAGGCTGCCATTGCTGGCCCGTTTACGGATGAGACTGACATCCAGTGGCCAGACGTAGTGGAGCCAGGATTTGAACTCAGGGCTTTTGACTTAATGGTCTTGAATACACCACACAGCCTGTCTTAGACAATCCAATGGCAATGTTATATGTTAATCATTGAAAAAACAGCACTGACCAGGCCGGCTCCCTGTCTTCCTTAAGTCACTGGTACTTGCTGGAAAAAAAAAAAAATGGATTCTAAACATTTTTTTTTTTCTGTAGCATCTAAAAGCCCAACTAGACCACCAAGAGAGGAACCCTGGAGGAAGCAAAGGCATCTTTGCTTAAGGACTTAGTGACGACTTTCCTGGGGGCTGAGCGGTCAGGAAGCAGATGGGGACACAAGTCCTGGGAGTGGAAGCCTCAATTTTGTCCTCTCTAAACTAGTGAAATATCCCCCTTCATGGTCGCTGAAAGGATCAATGAGGTCACTGGGAACCACATTCAGCAGAGCACCCCGAGTGGTGGAGCACACCACATCGTAAACAGGGGTGACGGAGTGTGTTGTTATTACTCATCCTCCTGCTGGACCTCTAGGCCACAGGTGCGGCGCAGGGAGTCCTAGCATCTGCGAAATGCTTTCAGTCTCAACAGAGAGCTGCTTGGGGTGTTAGCTCAAAACGTAAGCACACTAACCTTGAGCTGTTTAGTGATATGTGCCCAAGATGTGAAATGACGGCAAAACGCAAGAAGGGGATTATCTTAAATGAAAGTCAGATGTCACCATGGGTGGGGAGAGAAGAGGACCAGGGGAGTCGGGGAGAGGGGAGGTCACAAAGGAGGTCAGTTTGTAGTCAGTTGTTTTGGGTCCATGTGTGCTTCACACAGGCCTTACGCATAGGTTCTAGTTCACAAATTTAAGCAGGTTTAAAAAAGAAAAAGGCAAGGGAATTATAATGCAAAACCAAGGTGATTATCTTTAGGGGGAAGAAGCGATCCTATTGTACTCTCAGTGGGATCCATTATGTTCTGTTTCTCCAGTCCCATGGTGGGCTCGTAGGTGTTATTTCTAAATATTTTTATGCTTCATCATTTGCAAATAGAAGGCACACATATATATTCCATTATATATATATCTCAAATCTCACGTAGTACAAATAAAATTAATAGATAATATGGAACATTTTCAGATGCTTTCTTAGAAGAGCAGCCTCTTCGGATTTAAATGTTAATCTGGTTGGATTTAAAAAATAAAGCACAAATCCTGTTGTATGACACATGACTTGACTTTATTTAGGAAACATAATCTCCCTCTTCCCAAATTATGCAGCAAGAAGATGGCATTAACACTCCGTGATCTCAGATTATCAACAGGGCTTTCTAAAGTAGCCTAATGATTTATGCTTCTGAATCATAAAATCCTGAACTCTTTGAGCTGGGAGGAACTTCAGGTCCACTGGGTCAATCTGCTTGTTTTTATAACTGAGGGAAGTATCCTGGCCAAGGTCAACATCGGGCACATACGTAGGTGGACAGTGCACTCTGGGCTGCCACACCTGTATGACTCTCATGAGGACACCACCCAACACACCACTGTGACTCCTGGGCCACAAGCCTCCTCCTCAGGGCAGGCAGGGAGACACACGGGTGGTACATTCAAATGATTCGATCATTTTAATTCTAAAAAGTCAGAGAAGAGCTACAACGTGCAATGTGACCACACACTTGGAGAACTTACGTGAATACAAACATCATCAAAGGAAATACCCAAGCAGTGCTAGAATCTTATTTCCTACAAGAAGTCCTCTTAGGAGAGACCCACTGTGACGCATCCTGCTTTTTGCAGGGCACACCTGATCCTCCAAACAATTTAGTGCCATAGGAGTGGTTATTCTCATTTTTAAGTTGGGGAAACAAGTTCAGAGAGGTTAAATGCCTTGCTCGAAGTCACACAGCGGGCAAGGATGGTGCAGGAGTTTCACCCAGAGGGAGAGCTGAAAAGATGAGACACTTTTGTTTTTTGTGCGCGGTGTTGTGAACATGTTCTTTACTCCTTGGAAGCTGAAACTCTGGGCAGCGCAGCCCCGCCTGGGTGGGCCGTGGGGAAATACTTGTTGAGGACGATTGGGTGGTGTTCTCCTGGCTGTCAAATCACAGAGGATCCGAATCCTGACGGCTCTAGCTCCGCCTTGCTTCCTCTGCTGCATGGGCAGTGGTGCGCTGAGAGTTGGGGAAATCCATCCCATTTTTGGTGCTTTTGGTATACACTTTTTTCTTGGTCACCTTCTCTCTACCAACATCAAAGTTGTGCTGGCCTTCCCTCTGCAGAGGTGCCTGTGACAGCCAACAGGGCTCAAAGGGACAGGCATCCCAGGACTACTGCCTTTGGGTGGTGGTTTTCCTGACGCTCAGCTGCTGTGTCCCAGCATGGGTGCTCACCTGGCCAGTGGAGCCCCCCACTCGTAGGGCCAGTCGCTATACTGTGAATCCATCTGTTTCCCATCTGGCCAAGGGATTGGTGATACCTCTCTGTAGGACAGGGCTCAGCAAGGACTAACGAGAGAGAACTTTGCGCAGGTAAGGCAGCTTTCGGAGACTGGGAAGCACACCCTGATGTCCGTGCCCAGAGAGCCTGTGTGTGGGTGTTCAAGAAGTATTTAGAAGTGGCAGCTGCAGAGGAACCAGTGGAGCTGAAGAGATGATCTCTTCCGAGTCTATAATTTTACATATGAGGAAACTGCGTCACCACAGGCAGATGACTGGCCCAAGTCTTGCAGGTGCCTGGGGGTCGGGACAGTCTCTCCGGACTCCAGGTGGGTGCTCTTCCCTTCCAGCCACCTTTACTAAAAGTCTGTTTCACTGGTATCCGCCGAGAGGGTTGCGTGATGGAAACGGAAGGCTGGTTTTCAGGGTTAGGCGTACGCGGTCGTCACAGGGTGGGCCACCGGGGCTGGTTGGACTCTAATTTAAGCCAAGAGTTTTATTTGAGATCTGAAAAGGGCTCCGCCCCTCCCGAGTGACATTTGCTGAAATAATACGCTGGCTGACTCACTGGGATAGCCTTTTTCCTTAATGATGGGAGGAACCTGCCTTTGACCTTCACCTGTGCTGGTCTCGGCTTCCTGCTCTCTAAAGTGGGGGGTTGAAATTAGGATATCTCTAAGGTGCCTTCGAGTCCAGATGTTTCTCATCCAAGGACCACAGCCTCACGGTAGGTGTTCGGGGACCTGAGTCTGGCCGCTCCAATCTGCCTACCCACGCCAGGAGGGCCAGGTCACTGAAGCTGGTGACTCCCTGCTAATCCTTCTTGCTCTGAGGATGAAGTCGCAAGTCCCAGGCTGGCCCAGCTTTCTACAACCTGGGCCACCTCCCAGTCCCATGACGCCCCCACCCGTCTTGACCTTTCTCACCTGGACACCTGCACTCGAGCTGTTCCCTCTGCCCAGCTGCCCTTCTCCCTGTGCCTCCCCACCAACACCTGGCCAGATGTCACCTCCTCCCGAAAGCCTTCCTCAGCCACCTCAGATGGGATTGTTGATTTCTGTTTTCCTGTTCCCATTGCACTTTGCCACTGACACGAATCAACAGTGACTAGACTGTGCCCTCCTAGAAGGAGGGGTACAGGGTTTTTCGTCCTGACATCCCACTCCCAGCCCAGGGAGACGGGGTTATTGCTATTATTTAATAAGAGCCTTTACACTTTTAAATGGGATCTTACAAATTTTAGGGAAGCTGATTCTCACAACGCCTTTAAATGGATTGTGCAGGGCAGATCCCAATATACCCAGGACACAGAGGAAAAACGTGAGCTCCAGGGTCGTGACCCGAGGCTGGGGAGAGAAGGTGCCGTGTGCATCACCTCCCTTCGTGGCCCCCTTCAGGGGACTATTCTCTTGGAGGATGTGGCTTTCCTGGGCTCTCTGGGGGCCGGGCCTGGAACCTTAAAAATGTCTCCTGACCTCCCCTGGGACTCACACCTGAGTCCTCTCTCCTGAGTACGCCAAGCTCCCTCCCCGTCTGGCCTGCCTTCTTGCTCTTCCCTCTGCCTGAAAAGAGCCTCCCCCGGGCCTCTCCCTCTGCGCACTGGGTCTCAGCTCACAGTCACAGCCTCAGAGGACCTTCCTGCCCACGCAGTAGCGCATCCCACCCTGCCACTGCGCTCTGTCCTGTCACCAGTTTTATTGCTACCTGAACTTATCTGAGTTATTTATTTGCAGTTGAGTTTATCGTCCATCTGTTTAACTAGAACATAAACCCCGTAAGGGCAGGGATTTTTGTCTGTGCACAGCCCAGCCATCGTAGCTGCTCAATCCTGTGTGTATTTATAGAATGTGGGAGTACCTGCCCTGAGCAGGCGGACTGGGTGCCATCTGAGATTCCTCACCCGGTTTATCATAGCAGCTTGCATCTACCTGGCACTCACTGGATGCCTCAGTACCCTCTGCCTTTTCCCGTCGTCCTCGCAACCGCTCAGTGAGGGATGCTCCGACACTGTCTTCATTTGACAGAGCGGTTAAGTAACCTGTCCTCGGCCCAGAGCGGTTAAGTAACCTGTCCTCGGCCCCTCAGTTAGCAGTGGGGGTGGGCATTGAACTCAGGTCACTTGATCCCAGTGCTCAGGCAGGTCACCACCAGGCTACAGTGGGCCCTGCCCTGCTGGGAGTGCAGTGGGCTGGCGCTGGTGAGTCAGGCCCAGCACTCAGCCTCCTAACCAGGCCTCTGGTTCCTTCTCCGCACACCCCGATGACTCTCTCATTGCCAGGCCATTCCTCAAAGGAAATCCTTTCAGTGTGACCAGTGTCACGTGGGTCCAGGAATGCCAAAGTTTTCCAGAGCCAGGGCCTACCCTGGAGCACCCCACCCTGTCTCCTCTGACCACACCCCTTTCTCCCGGGGAACCCCATCTGTGACTCGTGCACTAGCTGCTGGGCACTTAGTGACCACAGCCAGAGCTTGTAGGTTGGGCGTGAGCCAGTGGGGTTGCCAGGTTGCCGTTCACCCGGCTCTAGGCGGCCAGCGAGCAGCCGTATATAATTTGTCCATTTTATCTGTTTGCTGATTTCAAACTCAACTTTGCTCAGAAATAATTTTAAGAAATGATTTTCTTTTTTTTTTTTTAATTCCATCTTGTGGCATCTCTTATCCCACTTTCTTCTGGGTAAAACTACCCGAATGCCTGGGCGGCCAGGGTCCAGGCCAGGCACTCCGTGGCTCGGTCCTTGCTTGTTAACGTGCTCCTTCGAGGGGCTGAGAGGATGGCCCCCATAGGTTCCTATTTGGGTCCCCTACAGGAAGCCACGGGGTTAGTCATGCAGCTCTCAGCTGGAGCTGACTTTGGTTTGGGAGCCAAAGGCACTTGTCTGTGGCTGGGACCTGGGCACTTCCGCCCTGTAACCTACGTGCCTTGGGCAACGACATTCCTTCAACTTACTGACACTGGTTGAGACGGACACGGGGTGGGAAAACGCCAGAGACAAGTCCATGCCCTATGGGAGGAATGCGGTGCATGAGATGGGTGCTTTAAACACAGTCCTTTCCTAGGGGACAGTGACTCGGGTCTGGGAGGGGTGCCAGGAAGGACCCTTTAATTCTGCCCAAGGACACAGTCTTTCCGGGCCTCACCTCCCTTCTCTGTAAAGTGGGGGACAGGTGCTACACCCTCGCCTTGCTGGCTGTGTATGAGCATCTGCTGTGAACCGCAGACCACCCCTTGGAGGTACGGGGTCATCGGTATTGTCAGTTTACCCAGCAGAGAAAAGTGTCACTGAGACCAGCTGTTTTCCTATGCAGAAAACAGGTTAGACTTTCTCTGTTGGTGGAGTTTCTCTCTGCTTCTGGGTCTGCAATGGAATTACACAGATCTGGGCTGGGATCCTCGTTCTGTCACCTGCAGTGTGACCCTGGCAAGTCACATAACTTCCATGGGCCTGACTCACCTGTGAAATGGGGCCAGGCCTTCCCTGCAGAGTCAGATGAGATAACGGATGCGGAATTCCCAGCATGTGTAGGTGCTCGCTCATGCTCATTCCCACTGATTCCCTTTCCAGCCTCTCTGAGCACGCCCCCTTTTCCTTGGGTGCTCCCTGGCTGGGGAAGTAACCGTGCCGTTATGTAGGTCACTTGGAAGGGAGCTCGCACTTCAGTCTGCCTCTGCCCCCGGCACTTGCAGTGAGCTGAATGGGGCACAGCTGCCGGTGAGTCAGTGCTTGGCTCAGGTGCTGCTGGCGGATGCCCGTGCCCTCGTCGGTCCAGGGGAGCGTGATGGCTGCAGTTGGCCGGGCCAAGCCTGTGCCCCCTTAGGGGGTACACAGGGTGCCGACCACATACCTTGACCACTCGTTGCCTGCCCAGGGCACCAGCCACCCCCAAATGACCAATGTGACTTTTTTCTTTCGTAGAATTAACTTTAGGAAAAAAGTCGGTGTCACCACACTAGGTCCTCTTGTCTTATTCCCGGGTCTGAGCCTCAGGGTCCTCCTCCCTACAATGCAGGGGCTTAAAGTAGGTCAGATCTCTGAGAGCTCAGACCAGGGGCTACTGGTAACTGGCAGGACAAATTTGGTGGCACAAGCCTACGCACAGAATGACAGTCACTCCCTCTCCATCTTTTTTTTTTTCTCTTTTTTTTTTTTTTTGAGACAGAGTCTCACTCTGTTGCCCGGGCTAGAGTGAGTGCCGTGTCGTCAGTCTAGCTCACAGCAACCTCAAACTCCTGGGCTTAAGCGATCCTACTGCCTCAGCCTCCCGAGTAGCTGGGACTACAGGCATGCGCCACCATGCCCGGCTAATTTTTTGTATATATATATTTTAGTTGTCCATATAATTTCTTTCTATTTTTAGTAGAGACAGGGTCTCGCTCTTGCTCAGGCTGGTCTTGAACTCCTGACCTCGAGCGATCCACCCGCCTCGGCCTCCCAGAGTGCTAGGATTACAGGCGTGAGCCACCGCGCCCGGCCTTTTTTTTCTTTTAATACTTAGGATCATATGATGTTCTTTTAATCACCTGGGCTCCACCCTAGACCCAATGAGTTAGAAACTTCTGGAAGTGGGGCTGCTTGTGTGTATTTTAAAAGCTCCCCGGGTGATTCTGATGCACAGGGATTCGTGAGGACCCCTGGATTTTGTCTAGGACAACATTCCAGTGGATGCTAATCTGCTTTTAGCAGCTCTCAAACCCTTGCCTACCTTCTCTCTAACAAGCAGCAGGCGGCAGGTGCAAACTAACAACAGTATCGAGAGTTACACATTGTTTATGTTCATTCTATTTCTTACCATGTTCTATTATATGGCAATCAACCCTGGCCCTGCTTTTCTAATTAAGGTAAAGATAAGAAGTCTTCTTTTAAAATAAATTTAAGTTTAAAGGGGTCAAATTAAAGAAAATTAATTAGAAAAATTAAAAATGCAGATGTGTCTGCAGACGTGGCCAAAATCGTGACTGTGATGCACAAAATAGCCGAAGTGTGTGAACACACGGAACTAGATGACTCTAAAGGCCCTCCCGGACCCAACATTGTGACAGGCCCGAGGGCTGTCTAACGAGATCACCTGCTAACTCGGGGCTGTTCGAGCCCCTTAGCAGTCTGGACCCAGCTGTGTGCATAGCAAAAGGGTGTCCCCGCCAGGCCGTCCTCAGCGAGCCCCCAGGGACAGGACAGCTGGATTCTTTCCCTTACATTGCACTTGTCTTCTGGCTCCATCATCCCCCGACCACAGGGACAGCCTGAAAAGCCACCTGGCCAGCTCTCAGGGTTATTTTCCTAGAGGCAACATTGCCGCACAAACTCAGTGGATGCAACATTTGAAGACCTCAGTGTCCCCAGGGTCCTGGCTCCCCCATCAGTACCAGGACAAACCAGGCCATGGAGGGCAGTGAGGAGCCCAAAGCCCCAGAACAGGACTGAGCCCTGCTGGCTCCCAGGCCTAGACCTTGCTAATCAAGAAGGGCCCCCAGCCCGAGGCCTTAAATTCTCTAGAGGGGAGACAGGAACAGAATGTGATGTGAACAGACCCTGCCTGGTCCCGGCCAGCTCTCCCCACCTGTGTCCAGTGGCCCCTACCCGTTATCACGGGAAAGTGGCCCGTGAGCCTTTCGTTGGGGAGCGCTGGTGTGCGGCTCCTATTGTCCTTTAACTGACAGAGTGATTTGCATCCCGGGCCCTGGCAGGGTGGACCCCATCCTCAGGATCCAGCAACGGTTCAGGTCCTGGCTTGGAGGGGTGGGGAGGGGTTTCCGCAGAACCACCCTGACTGTGGGGTGACCGCAGCTTACTGGCAAAGGCCCCCACACATTGTAAGGGAAATTCCAGAGGGAAAACCCTGGTGGAGACACAACTGTCAGCATTTGGAAAGCTTTGCCTATCAGCAAAGTTAGGTTATCAGCAAATTGTATCGCTGTTTGCTGAAAGGAACAGGAGAGAATCTTCTAGGCTCCCAGACCTAGAGGAATGCTGTGCTGATAGGCAGGGGGCGGGGGCGGGGCTGCCCTTGGGCTGATAAACAGCACTGGCCTTTGGAGCTTCTAGAACAGAAGTTGGCAAACTTTTTCTGTAAAGGGCCAGAGAGTAAATATGTAAATATGTTTAGCTTTCCGTCGTATATCTGAAAGCAGCCACAGACACTGTGGGCATGAATGGATGTTGGTTGTGTTCCAATAAAACTTACTTTATGGACACTGGGATTTGAATTCCATATAATTTTCATGTGTCATGAAACATTATTATTATTTTGATTTTTTTTCCCCCCAACTATTTAAAAAGGTGAAAAACATTCTTGGTTTGAGAGCTATAGAGAACCAGGCAGCGGGCCATGGTCTGCAATCCCTGTTTAGAATCCCCCTCTGCAGCAGAGAGTGGGCCTTACAGATCTGAGCCAGTCACTCTTCTAATAATTTCAGTTCCTAAAAATGTAGTTCTGAAGCAGGTCTCAATTTTGTGTCTGCTAGTTAAAATAGAACCTTGTGTTAATTAATTAATTTGCTCATTTGGTAAATATTAACAATCTAGTGGTTAAGAGCAGAGGAAATTGTCCTATTTTGGCTGTGTGACCTCAGGCCAATGGCTTAGCCTCTCTGATCCTCAGTTCTTTCATCTATAAAGAGGCAGGAATAGGAGGACCTACTGCATCAGTGAAATAATCCTCATAAGAGTTAATGAAGTGCCTGGCACATAGCATGCCTTGTTGAAGATTCACTACTATTCTCTCACCCCTGTAAAGGGTTCAGGAAGGATGTATCCAGGTGGGCTGTGGTGTTTTATTCCATCATCCAACAATCCTGCACCGCAGAGAAGGTGCTTCACAGGGGAGGCCCAGAGAAGTTAGGAGCTTGTCCAAGGTCACAAGCTAACAGTAAACGGTAGAACTGGAAAACTGTGATTCCTGTTTCCATGCAGTGCCCTTGCAGGGGACCTGAGGGGAGATTAAGCTACTTTATCTAGGTGCTTGCTAATAGGATTCATTTAATCATTAGCACCTTTCCCATGAGAGCCAGGGCTCTTGTAACTTCTCTGTGCTGTTTCTCAAATTCTTGGGGAGACCAGCATCCTTTGGGGGACCTCACAGACCTCCAGCAGCTTGGGGTGGCACCAGTCTGAGTGTTTTCTGTGAATATCTTTGGAGGAAACTCTATGCTCTTCGCGGAGCTCTAGTTTAGAAGGCCCAGTTCAGAACAAGCATCTGGGGAGACTGCGTTTTCCTGCGTCCCCTTGAGAGAGAACTACTGTGGTTTCTGAGTCTCTGTAGGGCTAGTGGAAAAGGCTCTAGAAGGTTCTGGAAGTTGAGATTCTTCTGAAGAGCTGCTTTTGAATAATAGAATCCTCAGAGTCTTGCAAAACAAATACTGGAGGTGAGTTTGTGAACAGTTTTATGTCTTGCTTTTTTCTTCTGTAAAATGGAGTTGGTGATGTAACAGTTGTTTGTTGCTTCAGTTCAGTGTGTGTGTGTGTGTGTGTGTGTGTGTGTGTGTGTGTTGGCTCCTGCAACTGGCCTCGCTCAAGGCACAGAGGAAGGCTGGGTAGGAAGCCTGTCCTTGGATCGCGGAGGCCTCGGGAGATAGAGCTTAGGCGAGAGATGCAGTGACTGGATCAGAGAGTCCCTGGCAGCCGTGATTGGGAGCCAGCCAGGGACGATGGGCCAAGCCTGGGTTTCTGTACCCCTGGCGCTCCGCTGAAGACTGTTAGTAAGAGGAGGAGGACACACAGGCATCAGACTGCCGGCCTGTATGTACCTGGGGCAAGTCTCCCTCTTGGCGCCCAGAGGAAAAGCTGCTCGTGACCTTGGCTAGTTCTGAGAACACAGGCCCGGGCAGTCCAGCCCCAGTGGGTGGCTGGGAGGTGGGGGGTGGTCTTGAGAGTGGACACGAAGAGGGAAGTAGGTATGACCAACAGTCCCTGGCTTGCCCAAGACTCAGAGGTTTTTGGAGGCTCAGGACTTTCAGGGCTAAAACCTGGAAAGTGTCCGGCAAACCAGGACAGATTGTTCATGCTAGATCAGAGCCATGTCACTTTGACCATGGAGTTGGGCAGACTGTGTGAGGGGGGGTTGTCGTCTGCCTGAGCCTCAGTGTTCCCTCAGACTCAACTGCTCCTCCCCAGTGCTCCCAGAGCCCCTGTGTGCCTGCGTGTCCCCCACAAGTCTGCAAAGGCAGACACTTCCCTTGTCATCAGGGCCAACCCCTGCCTGCCCCAGGCCACAGAGTGTTTAGCGAATGCCGCTGGATGAACGGATGAGGCTGGAGGGTCTCCCCCTTCATGTCTTCCTCACTGGTGACAAATTAATCAGATGCTGACTCATGCTTTTCCGCTCTGCACGCCTCGTTTCCCTCTCCCATGTGCCCATCCCTGCCCTGGGCGCCTCCCCCCTTGTCCCTGCAGCTCCAGAGGCCCCCGCCCTGTGGCTGCTCCCTTGACCCCCAGCTGCCAGCAGTTTCTCCCACCCCGCCTGCTGCATCCCCTGTGAACAGACCCTCACTCAACCTCCCCGCTGGGCTGGTCTGTTTTTGCGTCTTTGTCCCGTGCACTGTGAGCTCCTTAAGGTGAGCATCTCCTCTGCTGTACGGTGTCTTCAGAGAGTGAATGGAGCTGAACACATGGGGCAGAGAGTCATTCATTCGCTCTCCCACCGACTCCTCGGAGGGCCTCCTGTGTGCCAGGCACTGTCCTAGGCAGTGGGTTGGGAGAAAAGACTGGCAAAGCCTTTGCTCTGGTGGGACTTACATTCTAGAAGGATCTAGAGTCATCTAGATTCAACAAGCCAGAAAATAAGTAAACAGCAGTGTATCAGAAGGTTGTGTGTGCTCGGAAGAAAACACGAGGAAAAGGTGAGTCACCGGAGGCCCTGCCAGCTGCTTGCAGGCTGGGGGTGGAGGCACCAGCTCCTCGGAGGGGAAGTCACTCAGGCCCTGCGCACATGGCGCCCATTCTCTGCAGGCAGAAAGAATGCATCGTCTCCCTGGTGGGGACAGTCCTACTGTTTAGTGTAGTCCACTTGGGGACAGTGGCATTTGCCTTTCATGCAAAGCATATGGGCCATCCATCCCTTTAAGGAAATCCAGCAAAGCCAGCATTGTCTGAGAGGAGGGAGAAAACGTTTTAGAAAGTCAGATGGGGTTTTGTGCCTGGTGTGGGAAGCCAGTGTGTGTCAGCACCCACCCCACCCCGTCTACTCCCACCCCCCGACTGGGCTCACAAAGAACGGGGCTGATGCACTGACCCGCCCTCCTCCAGCTGGGTGGGTGGCCTTGGAGCCCCGCAGCAGCAGGCAGGGACAGTGGGCTCTGCTAAGGGGCTGTTGGAGAACCCACGTTCCTCCAATGGGAAAGGCAGTAAAATGGCCAGCGGCCAGGCAGTGGGTTGTCAGGGAGAGGACCAACGGGGATAATGAGGCCCAGAGGTGCTGGCTCAAGCGCAGCACACAACAGTGGGGTATTGTCCCTCTGGTCTGACGGGGAGCTCAGCCCCAGTCACTGGCCTGGGCAGCCTCCTCCCACCAAGTCTGCAAGGCCAAAGCCGAGTCCCCAAGGGCAGCTTCTCCCTGCTGCCTGGGTGTGGGCAGCGCTGTTGCTGAGGTCTAGTGGGTTCAGGACGGCACCTCTGAGTCTACAAGGTAGTTGTTCAGCCCTACAGGTAACCCCTTCATATTGGGACCCACAGAGAGCAGCAGAACAAAAGCCAGTCCCTAGGCTGGGTGCCCCTGGCTTCACACAGACACATCGTAAACCTGGCGTCTTGAAGCCCTGGCAGGAGTAGGCATGTGCTAATTATAATCTGTGCAGCCTATTAACAATTGACCTTGGACTCCAGGGAGGTGAAGGCTCCAGGGAGGAGTTATCAGAGCTGCTCTGAAGGTCTCAGACATAAGGCAGGAGTTAGTGATACAGAAGACAGATTCTTGGGGTAATTCATGGACATCACCTTACAACCCCAGCAGAATGGGGATGCTTTAACACCTCTTGGGCTTTGCTGAGGGACTACTGGGGAGGAGAAGGCTTATTTGCTGTGTGACCTTGGGCAGTTCACTTAACCATTCTGAGCCTAACTTCAACATCTTTATAAAAAGAAGCTAAGCATTTCTATTTAACAATGAGTGGGAGGACTCAGTGAGTAGATGTATACAAACACCTAACACAACGCCTGACACCTGGTAGGTACTTAGCAATGTTGGTCCTCAGTCTTCAACTCCCTGAAGAATCCTGGAAGGCTTCCTAGAGGGAGTGTTGTCAGAGTTGGGTGAATGTAGCCAGGCAGACAAGGGCAGACGGACCAGCAAAGACCGAGGGGAGAAGCCCGTGATGTGTATGGGGAGTCATGAAGCTCCTGCTGCAAGCAGGGGAGGTAGGAAGGGAGGAGGTTGAGGCTGCAGAAATGGCTGGAGAAGGATTTCTTCTGTCCCACTAAGCATCCTGGACTTTCTCAGGCTGGGGCTGTGAGGCGCTGGAGGGGTTAAGTCAGAAAGGCCCTTCCCCCGAGCCTTTAGATGTTCCTTTCTGCCAAGAGAGGACTCTGATCCCCCTGCCTCCTGCAGAACTGGCGAATTTCCTAGGAAGCGAATGGAAGCGTCCTCCGAGAACTCCCGTTTGGATCGAGCCCTCCCACTCCTCAGGCTGGGGTACCATTTGTAAAATTAAAAGCAAGGTTCAAGTGGTTCTTTGTTGTTTTGTAAACCAAACCTAAAAACTATGGAGGGTATTTTTTCCTAGCTGGAAAGTAAAGCGTGCTGGGCTTTCTGGTTGGCCTTGTTCCTGGTGCTGCTGTAGACCCAGGGTCTGCCGGATCCAGCCGGTGGGACTGAGGGGTGACTTCTTTGTATTGTGCTTCGGACCCAGGCTCTGCGCATGCACGTAGGTACCATTGTCATCCTCATTTTACAAAGGATGATACTGAGGAACAGAGAGGTTAATAAGCTTGCCTGCATCACACAGCTAGTAGCTGGAGAAGCCAGATTCAGTCCTAGACTGCCTGTGGCAAGCTTGTTCTCAGGCTTCCCTGAGTCAGGGCTTTCGGGAAGCAGATGGGAATTGCAGATGTTCCCACCAGGAGAACAAGCATCGGCACAAAGTGCTGCTTACGATTTCAGGGGTGCATGGAGCCTTTGAGACCCACCCAGGGACCCCAACATGTAGTCAGAGAAGGCAGGTTAAAATCCCTGGTCCATAGAGACATTTTGGGTGTTTGTGAACCTGTGGATTACAGAAGGTCTCATGGTATAGACTCAGGGTGGGGGCAGGAGAGGAAGTCCACGGGTGTTGAGTGCACCCCCTGCCCAGAGAGGAAAGGGACACTGAGCTGTCAGGTCACCCAAAGAGCATGAGCTTTGTCAGGGCAGCAGGATCTTGTCGGTTTGGTTCATCTCTGTGACCTTCAGCACCGACCGCAGTGTCTGGCGTGGAGTAGGTGGTGAGATGAGATTTGTCATAAAATGAATTAAGCGTCTCCCAAGCTTTGGGAGGGAGAGAAGTTGGGCTGGGTGTGGTTCTCGGTTGGAGACGAGATGGGTGCAGAGCAACTCTCTGCCTGTTCCCTGGGGTCCTTTGAGGGCACAACTTCGTCTTCACCAGCGGGGCCTGCTGGGTGCAAGGAGAAGGCAGAGGACAGCAGGGGGAGAGAGCTGGGTTTGGGGCAGCCGTCGGTTCTGGGAACCTGGATCCGGGGCCCCCACAGCTGGGGCCGGTGTCCGCCGGCTGCTCTGCCTGATTCATTTCAAGCCAAACTCTCGAGAGACCTCCTGGGTATGGGGAGGCCTCACCAGGCCCATCAGCGGTGACCGAGCCTTGCATGCCTCTCGGGCTTGTCCCCATCTCAGCACACTCACCGCAGAGGGGCTGGCCTGAGTGGGCACCTCGCCAGCCCCAGGCCCTGGGGTTCGTCCCCCACCCTGTCTGTCTCTGCAGTTGGCCAGCTGTGTTATGGGAAATCCTGTTCTGACTCAAAAAGAAACCCTCCCTCTTTGCCTTCCTGACTCACTTCCTCATTTTGCTGACCATCTTGCAGCATGGCATGGGTGCTGGCGCCAGGCAGGCCTGGGCTTGCTCCCGGCTCGGTGCCTTCCTCCCATCTGATGTAGGCGGGAGAACTGGCCTCTCTGAGCCTCAGTTTCCCCATCTCTGAGGTGGCACAGTCACTCCTGCCTGGGCAGTTGATGGGGCCTTCATGGCGTCTGTGCAGTGCCTGGCACACAGCAGGTAGCCTCACACATGCGACTCTTGCCTTTATGACAGGTATTTGGTGACATTTTACCCGACCCACGGGAGCCTTCTTTGGCATCCAAAGGTCAAGATCCATGATGACCTTGACACCATGCAGGGCAATCACAGGGTCACAGATGAGCCAGGGTGGAGGACAGGATAGCAGCAGCCAGGAGACCCCTTACCTGTCAAATGGTGTTGGCCAAGGTGTGCACGGCTGGGTGTTTTCTTGGGAGAGAGACAATGAGGACAGACTTTGGGCAGACACCCTCAGGTGGAAAGGAGGCTGCTCCCCAAACCTCATTAGTTGTCTGCAAGTTTAATCTGTTCTTGAAAGAAGATCCTTCTACATGAATCCTTGGCCTTTTTTTTTTTTTTTTTTGAAGAGTGGGTTTACAATGAAAAGGATGCCTTAGAATTCAGTGGCACTTTACAAGGCATTTCCTAGCATGTGACCTACGGTGCCATGCTGCAAGGACCCTCCTCAGTCCAATGTGGTCTCCTGACAGCTGAGCAGATGCTGCCCTGGCAGCTTGTGGGCCCTGTCCCTGACCAGGCCGTGCCACTCCCTTGCTTGCAAAGCCACATTGGCTCCCTGTCGCCTGTGGAGTAAAACAGACACGACCCTTTGGAACCCAGTGCAGCCTGCTCTCCACGCTGCTCCTTTCCGTCTCCCTTTGCTAATAGTTCCCAAGCCCATCCTGCAGCCTTGCCCTTTCCGCCTGCCCACCTGTTGCCCACATCAGTCCATCTGCCAGTCTACCCTTTCCCTCTTCTCACCTTGTCCCTTCCCGTCTCAGCCAGGGTGTTCGCTTCTCTGTGAGTCCCCAGAATCTCACTCAGGATCATTGCTTCCTTCTCTGGGCTCCGAGAGTATCTACTGTGCCTCTGCGTTTAATACCATAATACTCCCATTTGGACTTCGTGGTCTGGAGAGCCCGCCGGCCAGCTGTGCGACAGCACCGGGCACATCTGGAAGTGGCAGTCAGGGCGTCTTAGATTTGACTCTTTGGCTCCCAACCAGCAGCTCTGGGACCCTGGGCAGGCCGTGAAACTTCTCCCAACCTCTGTGTCCTCATCTGTAAAATGGGAGTAAATAGTAAACACTGCCTCTCCAGTAACAATTTGTATGTTCTTATTAATCCAGCAAATGCTATTGAATTGAATTGAGTAGCTTCTCACAGGGGAGAGTTTGTTCCTTACAGGAATTTCAGACACCAATTATGCACCTTAGGTTGAGAAGCCAAAGCTATGTGAACGCTTCTGAGGGCTTCACTTAGCTTTCCTTTCCCACAAAACTGCCCAGGGCTTCCCAAGGCAAAGCCACCGCTGGAGACCACACCTCCCTCTCCCAGGCCAGTGCTTTGCCCGTCCCATCAGGCTGTGGCATCTCTTTTGGGAGGCAAAGTTTTCTTTCCGTTTGTTCCACTGACTGATTTGAAAATTTCCTGTCATTTGTATAATGCCTGTAGGACCCGTTTGGATGTGGAATGGCGTCAGGCTCTCGGAAGCTGCCAGGCTAACACAGCTGGGTCAGCTGCAGCTCTGGGGTTCGGTAGACGCAGGTTCAAATCCAAGCTCTGCCTCCCGGGCAATAACAGTGACCAATTCTGAGATTTTAAAGTCAAGTTATTTCACCTCTGTGAGTCTCAGTTTTCTTGGAAATGGGGGTGATGATACCAAGCTTCAAAACTGTCTTAAAGATCAGGTGCGGTAATGAATGCCTGGGGAGGGACCGCGTATGAGCCGGACCCCAACACGTGTTCAGGACATGGACGGCACCGTTCTCCACTTTGGAAAAGATCTCAAGCTGTCCCCTAGCTCCATTTGCATTGGCACACCACCGATAAGGCACAAGTGCTACCTCCCTGGAAGGAAGAATGTCCTTCCTGCCTGAGCTATGTGACAACACAGTAAGACTGCCTGAAGGAGGTAGTGAGTATCCCTAATGGTGTACAAGAGTCTTGGGAGCCTTTTGATGGCTGTGTTTTTTTAAATCTTTAAAAATTATTTCAGAATATTACAGAGGTACAAATGTTTTGGTTACACGAATTGCTTTTGTAAAGTTTGAGTCAAAGTTGTAAGTGTGCCCAGCACCCACATAGTGTGCACTGTACTCGTTAAGTATAAAGTTACCCACCCGCTCCTCCCCCCTCCCACCTGCTTGGTTTCCGTTGAATTTTACTGCCATGTGCGCACGAGTGTTCATCTGTAAGTTTCAGTTTAGTAGTGAGTACGTATGGTTTTTGTTCTTCCATTCTTGTGATACTTCACTTTAACTGAGTGGTCTTCAGTTCCACCCAGATTGTTATAAAAGGTATTAATTAGTCCACCATTTTTTTTTAATGGCTGAGTAATACCCCATGGTATACATATACCACATTTTATTGATCCCCTCATGAATTGATGGGCACTAGGGCTGTTTCCACATCTTTGTGATTGTGAGTTGTGCTGCTATAAACGTTCGAGTGCAAGTGTCTTTTTTATAGAACGTCTTTTTATTTTGCTTTGGTTAAATACCCAGTAGTGGGATTGCTGGATGAAATGGTAGGTCTACTCTTAGTTCTTCGCGTTCTTTGATGCCATCCTACTTTCCATAGAGGTTGTACTAGTTTGCAGCCCCTTGGTGGGTGTATTTTTAAGGAAATTCAAGCAGAGATAGGTGGTTAGACTAGGTCAGTTTGAATCCCTCCTAGTTCGGGGATTCTGGTTTTTTTAAACAGCTTTATTGAGATATAATTCACATAACATACAATTCACCCATTTGAAGTATACAATTCAGTGCCTTGTAGTATATTCACAGAGTTGTACAACCATTACCCCAGAAAGAACATTTTTATTACCCCAGAAAGAACCCTGCCTCATTAGCAGTCAGTCCTCACCCCTCCCACCTCCCTATCCCTAAGCAACCACTAATCTACTTGCTCTGTCACCCAGGCTGGAGTGCAGTGGCACAATCATAGCTCACTGCAGCCTCAAACTCCTGGGCTCAAGCCATCCTCCTGCCTCAGGCCCCTGAGTAGCTGGGACTACAGGCATGCACCACCATGCCCGGCTTTAATTCTTTTTTATTGCTAAATAATATTCCATTGTATGGATAGACCACATTTTGTTTGTTTATTCATTAGTTGATAGACACCTGGATTACTTCCACTTTTTTTGGCTATCATGAACACTTATGCACAAGTTTTTGTGTGGACCTATGTTTTCATCGCCCTTGAGTATAGGTTAAGAGTGGAATTGCTGGATCATATGATAACTCTATGTTCATCATTTGAGGAACTGCCAGGCAGTTTTCCAAAGTGGCTGCACCATTTCTTATTCCCAGTAGCAGCATATGAGGGTTCCAGTTTCTCTACATCTTCACCAACACTTGTTATTATATGTTGTTTTTTTTTTTTTACTATAGCCATTCCAATGGCTATGAAGTGCTACCTCATTTTGGTTTTAATTTGCACTTCCCTGATGGCTAACAACATTGAACATCTTTTCTGTGCTTTTCAATATGCTTATTGGCCATTTATTATGTACATCTTCTTTGAAGAAATGTCTATTCAGATCCTTTGCCTATTTTATAATTGGGTTAGTTGTCTTTTTATTATTGAGTCATAAGAGTTTTTTGAATATTCTAGATATGAGTCCTTTAACAGATACATAATTTGCAAAAAATTTTCTCCCATTCTGTGGACTATCTTTTCACTTTCTTGATAGTGTCACTTTGTGTGTGTGTGTGCCTCTGAAGCACAAAAAATTTTAATTTTGGTGATGTCTAATTTATCTTTTTTTTTTCTTTTGTTGCTTATGATTTTGATGTCACATCTAAGAAACTATCGCCTAATCTAAGGTCAGGAAAATTTATGCTTATGTGTTTTTCTTAAGAGTTTTATCGTTTTGGCTCTTACGTTCAGGTCTTTGATGTATTCTGAGTTAATGTTTGTGTACGGTATGAGGTGAGGGCCCAACTTCATTCATTCACATGTGTTTATCCAGTTGTCTCAGCACCGCTGGTTGAAAATTAATTGTCTGTAGACATGAGGGCCGTTGTTTCTTTCTCTGCGAGTCATTTTGAAGAAATGAAAGCTCCCGTTCGGAGGCACAAAATGTTTTTATACCAAGATGGGTCCTGGCCATAACTCTGCCAGTGAGCCCTGCAAGATCTGGGCGTGTCTGTTTCCGTCGCTAAGCCTCCGTCTCCCATCTGTGACACGGCACAGCTAGATAAGAGGATTCCTAGGAACTGATCTGGTCGCGACATGCTGAGACTCGGGTTTCCACAGAACTCTCATGGGCTCCTTCTTGTGTCCTGTCATCCCATGAGGCCACCCCACAGCTTGAGATCCGGAGCCAGTCTCAAACTAGGGGTCTTTCCAGCGGCTTCCTCCCCTGGCCTGGCTCCATGAAAGCCGGCCCTGCCTTTCCAAGGCTGTTGGTGTTGTGCTCATTCCCTTCGTAAGCAGCTCTGCCCTCCTCCTCTGTGCCAGCCGTGTCCCAGGCCTGAGCACACAGAGTGGATGAGACGCAGCCTCTGCCCTGGAGGGCGGCATTCTAATGGGAAGACAGACATCAGCCAGTGATCCGGGGCTGAGTGGGGCACGCTGGTTGGCACTGTGTACCACAAGCTGCAGGTGCAAGGAGGTGCATGGCAGCACATGGCTTTGCTGATAGGGTCCCAGGCCTGGCCCGAGTGGCACACACTTGCTCTGGGCCATGTCTGCAGAGCGGCAGGTTGAGCTGCAGAGTAAGGCCATCGTGGAAAAAGCCTTTGCAGCTCTTTCACCTGCCACCCAGCAGCAGCTGTCACTTTGCTCACACCGTTGGCTCTCTAACCAGCCACGACACGGTGACCAGGTGGGTGCTGAACACTTGTCTACGAGTACAGTTTAGTGGTGGAGGGGGAAGTCCCTGGAGCTAGATTATTTGAGTTGCAGTCCTAGCTCTGCATGCTTTTGGAAAGTTATTTAACATCTCTGTGCCTTGTTTCCTCATCTGTGATATAGGGATACTAATAGCATCTACCTGGTAGGAAATTTGTTTCTAAAACATTACAAAGTGCTTTGGAAAATGGCCTGGCACAGGGGTAGCTCTTACTAAGGTCTCCTGTTGTTACGGGCTGGAACTGTAGCTTGTAACAATGTAGCAACACCCCAGCATGCTGCTGCCCACTCCACAATTGGTTGTTATGGCCCATGGCTGTTACACATTGTAACGTGGTAACATGGTACGATTAGCCTTTAGGTTGTAAGAACAAAAGATGATAATGATAGGCCAGACACAGTGGCTCATGCCTGTAATCATAGCACTCTGGGAGGCCGAGGCGGGAAGATCATTTGAGCTCAGGAGTTCGAGACCAGCCTGAGCAAGAGCGAGACCCCATCTCTACTAAAAAAATAGAAAGAAATTATCTGGACAACTAAAAATATATAGAAAAAATTAGCTGGGCATGGTGGTGCATGCCTGTAGTCCCAGCTACTTAGGAGGCTGAGGCAGGAGGATGGCTTGAGCCCAGGAGTTTGAGGTTGCTGTGAGCTAGGCTGATGCCATGGCACTCTAGCCAGGGCAAAAAGAGCGACACTCTGTCTGCAAAAAAAAAAGATGATAATTGTAGTCCTTTACATTTGGATCGGACAGGACTTCGCAGCAGCATATATTTTTTTACTAACAGTGATTCTGTTAGAAAAAGTTTCGAGGTGAATAGAATGTGCCCCTCCCCTTCACAACAGCCTTCCCCCTCAAAGCTCACTCATCTCAGAGTGGGTGGAAGTCAGGTGACAACTAAGGCTCCCATTTTACCAATGAGGACACTGGGGTTTGGCAGCTACTTGGTGGCAGAGCCCACAGCAGAACCTGTGTCCCCTCATCCCGCTCCAGGGCCTGTTCCAACCCTGCCGGTGGCCCGAAGGAAGGCTCGCCTTTGGGGGTTGACAGAATCTGTGCTGATGTCCACTGTCACCCGGCTCCTGTCTTTCTCAGTTCCCCTGAACAGCAGCACGTGCACGTCAGGGACTGGGAAGGGCAGAGAGGTGCTCATCCTGGTTCCACATTTCTGTCTTATAGTTAAAAAAAAAAAAAGAAAAAGAAAAACTGAACACTTTTTGAGTATCTACTAAGCACCCACAGGGGCAGGGATTCTTATTTGTGCTTCCAGATTTCTCTCTCCATTCACAAATATCTGTGAGCACTTCGTGTGTGTCAGTGTCTGTCCCAGGAATTGTGATCAAAACAGGCAAGGGCCGTGCCCAGGGGCAGTTTCTGTTCAAATGAGAACAACAGGCTCAGAGTTCAGAGGAGCTGGACTGAAACCAGGTCCCCATAATTCAGAAGTTGTTGACTTTCGATCCTGATGCCAGGGACCTGTCTGGCATCTGCAGGAGGATGGAACAGAAGCCCCCTGGAAATGCTCTTTGGGAGCTCAGAGAGCCTCATGCACCAGGGAGTGACTGCATTTGTTTTTCTGATTTTACACACTCTTGGCTGTTGGTTCATGGTGCCGGGTTTTGTCGTGAGAGCTGCCTGAGTTCAGAGAGTTGGCTGGCAGCGCCGTTGGGATTGGAGCAGGTCCCTGTTGGCCGTGTGTCTCCTGGTCACTCAGTTGCTCACTCCCTTAGCCTTCGGCCAACAGGAACCTCAAAGGAGAGATGCCTGGGAAGTGCTTCGCACAGAGCCTGGAAGTTTGGGTGTCCTAGATGACAAATGTAGAAATAAGTAAGATGATTCACCACTTGGAACTGCAAATTAGAACCACAGTGAGATACCATTACATACCAATTAGAAGGACTAAGATTGAAAAAGCTGACCATACAGTTTAGTGAGAATGTGCACACATGGCTGGTGAGCATGTATGGTATAGCCACACTGGAAAATAATTTGGCAGTTTCTTCAAAATGCAAACATATACCTACCGTATGATCCAGCCATTCCATTCCTAGGTATTTATGTAAGAGAAAGGAAAGCTTATGTGCACACAAAAGTGTTCACAGCAGCTGCATTTGGAATAGGCAGAAACTGTCCATCAGTGGGTGAATGAATAAACAGTCTGTGGCATAGGAATACTGTGGAATGTTACTCAACAATGAAAGGGAACAAACCACTGATACTGGCAATAACATGGATGAATCTTAGTAGTTATGCTGAGTGAGAGAAGCTGGACCCCCTGCCCCCAAAAGGAGTACAGTTGACCATTGAACAACACGGGGGTTAGGAGAACCAGGCCCTGCACAGTTGAAAATTTGCATCTAACTTTTGACTCCCCTAAAACTTAACTACTAATAGCCTACTGTTGACCGAAAGCCTTACTGATAACATAGTCAATTAACACATATTTTGTTATATGCATTATATACTGTATTCTTATAATAAAATAAGCTACAGAAATGAAAATGTTATTAAGAATATCATAAGGAAGAGAAAATATATTTACTATTCATTAAGTGGAAGTGGATCATTGTAAAAGTCTTGATCCTCATCATCTTCTTGTTGAGTAGGCTGAGGAGGAAGAGGAAGGGTTGGTCTTGCTGTCTCAGGGTGGCAGAGGCGGTAGAAAATCCACGTATGAGTGGACCCGTGTAGTTGCAACCTGTGTTGCTCAAGGGTCAACCGTATGTCCTGTGTCGTTCCATTCCATTTATGTACAAACTCCAGGAAATGCAAGCTAATATGGTGACAGTAAGCAGATCAGTGGCACAGCGTGTGGGCGGGAAGGAGGGTTTACAAAGAGGGTTAGGGAACCTTGGCGGGTAATGGGTATGTTCATTATATTGATTGGGGTGAAGGTTTTATAGGTGTGTATGTCAAAACTTATCAAATTGTGAAGTTTAAATATGTGAAGTTTCTTGTTTGTCAATTATACCCCCAATAAAGCTGTTAAAAATAAAGTAATGGCAACCCTAATTTCTAGCCAATCAATCAATAAGCTGAATCTGACCTTGCCCTCCTTCAGGGAGCTCCTGTGGTAGGCACCCACGAATATGAACAGTAAAATACCAACAGTGCGATGGGACTGCTGCTTCCCATTCCCGCCCTGTCACCAACCTTGCTGTGCCACCATGAGCCTCAGTTTTCTCCTTGAGAAATGGGAACAATAATAATACCTACCTCCTAGGTTTGTTGGGAGGAGAACATGGGAAAATCCGTGTAAAAGTCTTAGTAAACATGCCATAAATGGCAGCATGCACAGGGCCCTGCGGGGGCCCAAAGGAGGGAGAGGTCATTTCTGCGGGGGGAGTGGAGGCTGACAAGGTGTGGCCCTGAACGGCTGGGAACTGAGTCCTGAGAACAGGGAAGAGTCTGCTAGGAGGAGAGGTGGATGGGAGTGCGGGGGCGGGGTAGGGGAAGGACTTCCCAGGCAGAACTCCCTGGGAATGTGGCATCCAGACTCGAAGCTTCCAGAAACATCGGCGGCGGCAGCGTGGTGCAGCCGGCCTGCAGGGCCCCCCTGGTGAGTTAGGGCTGTGGGGTTAGGCAGGAGCCCTCTTCTTCAGGGTCCCTGAAAAGTGCCAACTTCATCCTCCAGGCCAGGGTTTCTTGATTTGGGGTCTGAGGAAGATTCCTCTGGAGGCCACGACTTCTATGGGAAGTTTTAAAATCTTTGTGTAATAAAAGTAAACAAAAAAGTTTAAATCTTATCCTTCAGCATAGCGCTTTTCAATTGAGAGACATTTTCATCTAGTAGAAAGCTGTCATTTCTGAAGTCCGTATTGATAGGAGCGGGGTCTGAGATTATTGTACGTGCATCCATACCTTTCTTCTACAAGGGTCTGTCCATGTGCCATTAGGGCTTGAGGGCTGGGGAGTTCCGTGGCGAGGTGTGCATGGTCATTGTAGGTGACCTGCTCTCTAGGGCTACAGCACAGACAGTCCAAGAGGAGGCGGCTGCTTGCAGGTGGCAGATGCCCAGGAAGGTAGGGCCAGCTGGCCAGGAAGGTCCGGTGGGCTTGGGGATGTTCCCTCTGTGGCGGGGAAAATGCAGGAGGCACCTGGGGAGGGGGAGGCCTGTGTCTGCTCCCACCTCTGACTCCCAGGGTCAGTGAGACGGAGAGAGAGCGGGAGGGGGTGGCATGGGGGGCATCTGTCAGTGCCCACTGTGCTGTAAAGGATGCTGGGGTGGGTCACTGGGGAAGGTGAAGGCCGGTGCAGGGACAAGGGGCTGGACATCCTTTCGGCCCCACCTCACTGGGCCAGATCTTCTCAGCAGAGCCTGGGGCCCCAGGCCTGAGGGCTGGCACAGCACCTGCGGTCAGCCTTCCCCAAGCCACATGGAGAACTCTCCTCTGGGACCAGGGCCTTGGAGGTTTCCTCTGCAGGCACTTGGGGGTGTGGGTGGTGTTTTCACTGCCCCTGCATGGGGTTGGGGAAGGGCAGCTTCCTCAGCTTCCAGAGGGTGCACAGCACTTCCCCCTTCTGCCCTGCTCTGTGCGGATGGAGCTGGAAGAGGCGATGGTAGGGGGGACAGTGTACCCCTGGAATGCAGGCTTCCGTTCTCACCCACCTGGCCCCTGCCCCCTTGTCCTAAATGAGGCTCTGCTGGCCTTCGGGGGTGGGGTGTGAGAAGTCCCGTTCATTCGTGTTCACCCAGAGCAAGCACCGAGCTCAGTGGGGAGCAGGGGAGATGAGGGGACAGGGATTTCTAGTCCAGTGGGACCTAGGCTGAGATTGACATCTACATGGGACAGGGGTGCATCGCATTCAGGAGAGGCTTCTTGGAAGAGGCGCTCTGTGGGCTGAGCCTCCAGGGATGCCGGGTATCCTAGAGAGAGGGGTGTAGGCAGGGGGGGCCCAAGGGGGAGGGCAGGAGATGCCTGGTGCATGCAGAGGGGACAACACGGGGTGTTCCAGGGTTCCTAGGAGGTCCAGGGTCTATGGGGCAGAGGGGGCCTCAGGAGGAGAGGCTGGCGCACCGGTCGCCCTGTGGTTTAGGGTGCCCTGCCTGTATGGGGGGGCAGCCAGTGCCCTCAGGTCCCTCGGGGCCTCTGAAGAGTGTGTTCCCTCAGGGGAATTCCTTCAGGTCTGTTGATTAAACAGAAGCCACCACTGGGTATAGCTCCAGCAAAGCTGTGTGAAGCAAATACATTGGAATTTGGGGAGGGGGCAGGAGCCCCTCACTCTGTCCTCTGAATGGGGGAAGCCTGCTCTGCTGTTCTGGAATGGAAGTGACTGACAGCTGAAGCAAGAAAGGCAGAAGTTCTTTGGACTTTGCTTTCAGACTTCTAATCGTCGCCCACTTTGACCCAAAGCTGGTGACACCTAGCTCCACCCTCTGCCCGCACCACGTGTAGGACTATGCCAGGTACACACATGCCCCGTAGCCGGAAGGGGCAAGTCCAGCCTACAGGAGCCTTAGATGTCCTCAGATTCAGTGGTTCTCAAAGTGAGGCCCTGGGACCAGCAGCAGAAACTAATGAGACGTGCACGTCCCAGCCCCGCCGTGGACACCGGGTGGGATCCAACTCTGCGCTTAGCAAGCCCTCCAGGTGGTTCTGAGTTCTCAAGCCTGAGAACTGCTAACCTAACCTGTTGTTCCTCAAAGGGTTTGTTTTCGTTTTTTGTTGTTTAAATCACAGCTCTCAGTGATGTTTTCCGTTCTATTCTATTTTCTTTCCTTATAAAGCACTTTTGATCAAGACCCCTGAATTGATTTCACAACCCACGGTCACACTCACAGTGTAAAAACCAGCACCATCCAGCCGATTTGATTGGCCTGTCCACATCACACCTGTGGCCTGTGGCACTCAGTGTCCCAGCCAAGTGCCCTGACCTATGAACGGGTGACCTGTGCCCTGACACCCTGCCCAGCCATCCCCTGCCTGCCTGCCCTCTGACTGGCTCTGCCCACACTGCCAGCAGCCTGCTGCCACCCTCGGCCAGGGTGCCCTTCAGGACCTGCCTGAGAACCCCCAGGGGGCCCTCCCCTTCGGAGCCTCTGATTGGCTGCCTTCCCAGAGCCTGAGCCAATCACACCTGGTCCCAGGAGCTAAGGCTCCACCCCGAACCACCTGCCCTGACCCAGGGATGCCTCTCCTCTGTGGGCAGCCTTCACCCCTCCCCACCCCCTGCGGCTGGGGACCCTCTGCACCTGGCACACACTCTGTCCTTGCACCCCACCCCACCCCACCATTCCCCGTTTCTCTTAGTTGCCCTAGTGCCCTCTCACCCCTTTCAGACATTTGTACTTTTGCACTGGCAAGGCCAGCGTTTCCCAGGTAGAAATCTTGGTGCCCTCAGCCCGTGCCTGTTGCTGGAGAGCTTGGGTTTAGCTCACTCAAGAGTGGTTGGAAAAGCTGGTTTATAGTCAGTGCATTTGGGGAAGGAGCTGGGCTAGAGAGCAGCCGGCTTCCACCGCCAAACACCATTTATCTGCGATGGTGGGGCTGACTTGCAGTGGCTTTTGGAGCACGTGTCTCGAAAGCAGTCGCTGGCTGGTCCTCTTTGTGGCTGCAATGGTAAAGTGGACCTCACAACCTCCCTACAAGGTGGGGTTTCCTGTATAACCGCTCATAGCCAGTGCACGGGGCAGAGTGGCCCTGCGGCCTGTGTGGCTTTGGTGCAGTCCAAGGCTCTGTTTGCTTACCTCCAAGGTGAAATAAAACCCAGTAACTGCTCCTAACTCTAGATTCAGCTACCTCGGAGGGTCGCTGTAAGATGTCATAAGACGAGCAGGCCTGGTCCAATGGCCGCGTTATGCTCATTGAGGGCTCCCGTCCCTCCTTTGCACGCACTTTCCTCTCAGAATCACCTTCTGCTGATGCCACGTGAGAGAGAATTGCCCGGGTCCATCCTCTCGGTGCCCTGGACAATGGCCTCCCTGCACTGTCATCGGTGATAAGTAAACAATAGAGTGTTCCAGAATCCATTCGAACAAGCTTTGGGATTAAAACCAGCTCCAGCTCAGTTCCTGGAATTCCACCCGAGTGCAAGGGAGCAGTGGGGGAGAGAGGACAAGGGTGGGAACTGTGTGTGGCAGGGCAGGAATGAGTCACGGGACAGCGCGTGAGTCACAGCGAGGGGAGCACGCCCCTAGCGGGGCTCTGGCCGGTTTGCGGTGGGTGGGCAGCCCCGGCCAGGTCAACCGAGCCGGAGCGCCGGGATGTCATCGCTTGTACGGCTGCCACGGGAGCAGGGGTTCACTGGGGTCTGAATCCCGACGCCTTCTGGGTTCCAGAACCAAATGTCCGTAGGCAGTTGGGCTGGCACAGGGATGGAGTGACCAGGCACAGTGTGACTGAGGCTGCCTGGTGGCTGAGGGCTCAGCTTGTCCTGAGCTCTGAACTGAGGCCCAGATTTACACCCTGGAGTTGCCTTCCTGGAACCTGGGTGCTTAGCGATGACGCCCACAGAGGGCTGGCTGCCCGGGCTCGCCACACTGCATGGCCGGGAGATGCAGGCAGGGCCATGGAACTCTGTAGCACCGTGGGGTGGGGGTGGCCAAGAGCAAAGGCCTTAGACTCAGACCATTCTGCTACTTGGCATTCCTGTGACTTTGGGCAGCAATCTTAGTATCGGTTAACCTGAGTTTTCTCAGCTATTAAGTAGGGGCAATAGTAAGTGTCTCACCAGGTCTTTGTAGGATAGATGAGTTAATAGCTGTAAGTCTTTTGTTACAGAGTCAGGCACACACAGGATGCCAGATAAAGCTGATTATCACAGTCACTATTGTTGATCCCAGATCCATAGCTTTTGGGCAGGGTCTTCGCTTCTCTGAGTCTCAGTTTCCATCTTTGTGAAATGGGACAAATGATGCCAGCCATGTGATAGTCGCTCTGTGAGCCTGACTTTGCCCCTTTCCTTGCTCGGGAGGGTTTTGTGTCATGCCTGAGGGTTGTTCCCTTGCGGGATTTGGTTAGGTCCTGAGCAGGATTCTTAGAGGCGCCTCTAGATCATCGAATGGCAAGAAGTATCGCCACATTTGCAAATTCCCAGGGCATTTTAAAATTGCTGTTAGGATGTTGGAGGGATTGAGGCAGGGGGCTGTCCTAACCTGGGCCTTGTGGGGTGACTGCCCCTCACCCGTGGCACTGCAGAGCCAAGAAGGGGCACCACCCAGCAGCCCAAGCTGTGCAGGACTCCTGATAGGGAAGGCACAGGGCAGGGGTCTAAGCCAACCGACTCCAAGAGACAGGGCTCTGAGCCCCAGTTGGCAATCCATGGTGCCGACCCGGCAGGCAGGCAGCACCGGGCATTCTTGTCCGTGCCAGTAGCCTGTCCTTCCTGCAAGGCTGGTCCCCGGAGACCAGATTGCAGCTTGGCCAGTTGCTCTTGGGCCTGGAATCAGGGCAAAGGGAGCTGGTGTCCAGGGGGACATTCACAGTCTTCAGTGGACAGCCTGTGCGGCTCTGGCCTGGGGGCCTCACGTCTATTCCTCCCTGTCCCCTGCTCTGCCCTGGGTCACAGGAGGGCCGAGCCCTGCAGGCTGCATGGCCCAGGCTCCCCTGTGCTGGCTTCTGGCGGGGTCAGAGGTAAGTGCACAGGGCAGAGGCAAGAGGAAGGCTGGAAGTTCCTCTCCGCCCTGGGTAGGGTCTTCTGCAGCGGTTGTGTCTCTTTGGGGGCTCTAGTTCCTGCTGTTTAGTGTCCCCCAACATGGGTCTGGTGACATTACCTCCCCCTTCGTCTCTCCAGCCTAGTGGCTGACCTCTGGGATCCCTTTGGCTCCTTGCAGCCCCTTCACCCCCTCGTTACATAGCTGGACTTAGAGTGGGTTTCCTCTGCCGGTTGGACCCTGTCCCGTACAGACTTGCAGTCCTCCCAGGGGCAGTTCTGTTGGATGTCCGGATGGTAGTGGAGTGGGACTTTATTTTGGAGGCCATGTAGTCTAGTGAGACAAGCACGGGCTTTGGAGTCCAGCAGATCCATGGCAGGGGGTCCCCACGCCTGCCCCCTTGGGCCCCATGGCGTTCTCAGCGGAGGCTGTGCTGTGGGGGGAGGGGAAGCTTGCCCAGCTCCCAGCTAAGGGCCTCCTCTGCCTCTGCTGCCCCCGAGGTGGGCTGCCTCTCACACCCAGGTGCCAGGAGGACTAAAGGGGGCGGTGGTTTTGGACAAGTGCCTGACAGTGCGGGTATCTCATTCTTCCACAAACGTTAGCACCCCCCTCTTCCCTCGCTGGTCTTGTCTTTTTCTTCAGTCTACACCACATTTTCCAGCACCCTCAGTCAACCACACACTTCTCCATGACACTCCAGCTTCCTCATTTTGCCTTGCGCTTTCTCTTTGATTCTGTTTAAGGTCTCCCTTTCCGAGGAGACAGCTCAGGCCTGGAGCTCAGGTTCTAGAAGCCTCTCCCAAAGAGCACCTGCACTGTCCCCTCCTGGGGAGGCCGTGCCTCCAGCTGTGCCCACAGGGCCCGCCTCCCCCGGGACTGGTTGGTCTCCTAGACCAGTGGCTTTGGACCCAGGTTCCATCTTCTGAGCGCGTGTCTGGTCTCCGGACTGCTCCGTCTTCTGCCCCAGCCCAGGTTTTCCATCAGCAAGACCAAAAAAAAAAAAAAAAAAAATACTTCTCTTCCAGCTGTCATTTGTGATAACCACACCGGCGCTGGAACCCAAGGCTGTTTTCTTTCTAATTGTCTCCTCTGCAGACCAGCGCCAGCCTGAACCGGAAATGGTCAGTGTCCCCTGGGCCAGGCCTCTCGCTGACTCAGTGGGGCCGGCTCAGAGCCTCGCCCAGAGCCCTGCTCTCCTGCGCCCACACCCCAGGGATGGCCCCAGAAGTGGCTTGGAAACAGAAGCAGCTTATTGTTTACTCTGAGCACGTTGGTTTCTTGCCATGCTTGAAAATGCATAGTTTTTTTCCTTAATACTATCTCCAGAATGGGTACTGCGGCTCATGCCTGTAATGCCAGCATTGTGGGATTGCTTCAGGCCAGGAGTTCAAGACCAGCCTAAGCAACAGTGCAAGACCCCCATCTCTTAAAAAAAAATTTTAAAAACACCCAAGAAAAATTTAGCTGGGCCTGGTGGTGCACACCTGCATTCCCAGCTACTCAGAAGGCTGAGGTGGGAGGACCTCTTTAGCCCAGGAGTTCAAGGTCACAATGAGCTAAGATTGCACCATTGCACTCTGGCTGGGCAGCAGAGCGAGACCCCATCTCTTAAAAAATGTATACCATCTCCATTTAACCAATCAAGAGATGAAAATTCTCTCCTGTAGCCTCCCCTTGTCCTGGGCCACGTGCAGCTGCCGTCTCTGCGCTGACCCTCCAGCCTCAGCCCACCTCTGTTCAAGTTCTTCCCTCCTCTGCCCACCCTGGCCAGGGTGGCCTGTCTGGAGCCGTGTCACCCACCCCCTCAAAACTTGCTGGCTCCCCGTTGCCCTCAGGGTCAAGTCCAGCATCCTGGACGTGGCCCCTAAGGCTCTCTGACCTGGCCATTGCCCCCCACTCCAGCTTCCTCCATTGACTGCTCCCGTTCCCATGCTCCAGCCTCAGCCGTCCCTTCCCTCGGCCCCCTCCCCCAGTGTATCGGGAGCCCACTCCTGTGCCCTCAGCAGGCAGCGCCTGCCAGCCAGCCCGCCTTCTTTGTGCCCCGTGGCCCTCTCGTCCCCTCTCACACAGCTCACACTGGCCTGTGCTGTAGCGGCCTGATCCGCACCCCTGACTGGGCGGGGAGCCCCCCCGGGGCCAGAGCCACACCTGGTGTATCTCCGGATCCTCAGCACCTGGCGCGCAGCAGCCGCTTGTATGCACAAACTCGTTAGTCTAACAGTCAGTGACCCCTGTCCCTCCCTACGCCAACCTTGAGATGGTGAGAGCAGCGGTCTGGATGCAGGTCCCTGGGGAGAGAAAGCCTCCACCGGACACAGGCATTTAGGAAAAAGGGAACCGCTTCAAGCATGGCGTGTACCCCAGGTTCTGGGTAGGTGGCATTTTCATTAATCATTAATTAATCCAGGTGTTATCCCCACTTTCTAGATGAGGAAGTGGACACCCAGAGAGGTTAAGTGACTGGCCAGATGTCACACAGCTAGTGAGTCTTTGGGCTTGGACCACCAGGACCAATTCTAGGTCCTTCTGGCCTCGAGGCCGGCCCTGTCCCGGACACATGCCTGTGGGGTCACTTGGCCAGCTAGCTTGGCTGGCAGCTGGGCTTTCTGCAGTTGCTGGTTGCAGCCTGGGACCATCCAAGACAGGGGTTGGCACACGACAGCCTGTAGGCTGAGTCCGGCTTGTGGTCTGTTTTTGCACAGCCAGTGAGCTGAGAATGGCTCTTGCGTTTTTAAAGGGTTGTAGAAACAAGGAAGAAGATGCAACAGGGACTGTTTGTGGCCCACAGAGGCTAAAAAGGTTTGCTGCCTGGCCCCTCCCAGGAACAGCGTGCCCTGCCCCCTTGCCGATGTAAATGTCCCCTGACCACCCCCCTTGGAAGTTCAGGGAGTGACCAGCAGCTGCGTGTAGTTACAGCCATGGAAGCTGGCCCATCGGCCTGCCGAGAGGGAATCTGGAAGCAGTGCTCGGGCCGGCTGAGGGGGTCGCTTGGGCAGAGGAGGGAGCTGGGGCCCAGACCAGGCTGACAGTCTGAGGGCACAGGCTGGTCCCCAGGCCCAGCTCGGGCCAGGCTTGACCTGGCTCTCAGGGCTCTCAGTAACATGGACGCTCTCAGCCCACAAGCTCGGGGGTCCTCAGAGACTCCCTGTTCAACGTTCACAGTGTACAGACGGGGAAACTGAGGTCCAGAGAGGCAAAGGCATTGGCTCAGGGAAAATGTTCAGACTCCAAGTCCAGGACTTTCTCTTGCTGTCCCCACCTCGGCCATAACTGGGCATTTAGGAAGTCCCCACCCTCTTCTAACCCAGCACTGCAGGTCACTTCATCTGCTCACTTGTCCTTCCATTGACATTAATGAAGCGCTGATGACCTGTCTCTGGAGGCCTAGAGCAGGACTCTCACCCGGGGCCCAGGCACTGACAGGGGCCTGTGGATAGAATTCAGGGGCCCATGAACTTGAATGGGAAACTAACGCCGTCCTACTCACCTCTAACTGACAGCATGTCCTTCAATTACATGCGAGGCGAAACCAACCCCCCTCTGGCATTGGCAGCACCTGGAACTTTGTCGCATGTATGTTTTTGGCTGCGTCATGGTTGTTGCTGGTATCTTGACATGTTGCTTGTGCTCAGCCCATTGTTAGGTCTTGTGATTTAATGTGTTAATAAAGAAGTGTGTGTGTGTGTGTGTGTGTGTGTATCCCATGAATTTGATTTTTAGTATTTGGTAACTGGATTTTAACATGAGGTTTCCTTTGTAATTCTTTGCACTTTATTCTTGGCATTCAAAGCCCCTACTCTGAGAAGAGGTTCACGGGAAAGTTTAGGCCTCTCCCCACTCCCCGCTTGTGGCTCCACCTGCAGCCACACTGTGTTCTATGCGCAGCTTCTCCGTCCTGCCGAGAGCTTCTCTAAGGCAGGGTCGGTACCTGCTGTCTGTCAGTTGGTGCTGTGGCTCGGAGCGTGTGCTTGGTTCCTGTTTGTGTCATTGAATTAAAGCCAAGTGTTCTGGCAGAGTAGGTCAAGAGGAGGCCCGGGCCTCCTGAACTGCGCTTGCAGCCTCACCCAGCCCACGGGCCGGTCAGTCTGAGGCCCCCGCACCCTGCTTACCCCACTGGCCCTTGTGTTCCATGTGACACGCCTGGGGGTCGCCAGACCACCGTGCCTCATGGCCACGGGCATGTCCCACGAGAAGGGCTGTCCAAAACCTCGCTGCGTTTGGTGGTTAGAGCCATGGGGCCCCACTGTCCTGTCATCTGAAACTCAGGGAGACTCGTTTCTGTCCCTCCCATTCCTTGCTTTATAAAAATAAAAGCTGAGCTTTTGGAAGCCAGTCAAGCCACACACTAGACAAGAAATTAGAGCCACAGTGAACCAATTTAAACGCTTCGCATTCTCATGTGCTTTTCAAAAACAGGGAGTGGCTGCAGGGGACATATTCAGTTGTTAGAGAAAATCAAAACATCTCTGGAAGGAAAACAACACACAGGGAGAATCTCGGGCCAGTCGCAGAGCACAGCCCGCTGGGTCAGCAGCCCTTCCCCTGGCCGACCCTCGACCCTCGACCCTCACCCTTGGCCCAGCCCAGCGGCACTTCTGATGTCCTGTTTCTTCTCTCTTTGTCTTTCACGGGCTCCCCTTTGAAGGTCCCCCCACCCTGTGCAGGCCAGGGAGGGCGTCCTGGTTCCCAGCAGGTGCTTGTGGAACAACCAACTGTTGACTGAGAAGAAAGAACCAACAAATAATTTAGCTAATGTCAAGGAAAGGGTTTTTTTTTTATATATATATATTTTTCATTGTAAAGTAATACTTAACCTTTCTAGAATATTCACAAAGTGGCCAAGAGAAAAAATAAGGGAAAAAAACCTTCCAGTGGTGGTTCCATCAACCACAGATGATTGTCCTTAACCCTGTGGCCTCCAAGGTCACTGTGCCCTGCCCACGCCAAGGAGAGAGGGGCCAGAGGACCACATGGGATGTGCTTAAGGGCCAGGCCTGGGAGTGGCCAAGGCCACTCTGCCCACACACCCTGGCTCTGGCCCAGTCATGTGGATCCTCTAATGACAAGACTTCCCAGCCTTATTCTGAGTGTTGTTTTTTGTGGTCATTAATGTTTCATTTTGCTTTTATTAGCTGTAGAATTGCGACTACTCAATATATAATTTTGGCTCATTTTTTTTGTATTATCCTTATATCCTAAAAATTCTCCCTTGCAAATTCATGTTAAGGGTTGGTTGCATAATATTATAAAGTGCAAGTGTACCGTATTTTAATGAACTAATCCCCTGTTATTGGGCGCTTAGGTTGTTTCTAGTTTTGTTTTGGTTTTTTTTTGCAGTTTTCTATAATGCTGTGGTGAGCTTTTTGGTGTGTTAAACTTATACCCATTCTGGGCTAGTTCAGCATTGGGCTTACTCTGTGCACGGCATTGCAAGAGGTTGGAGGATAAGCCGGACACAATCCCTTCCCATAAAACGCACATATCAATAACGTTAGTTCAAAGCAGGCTATAGTTACTACAAGCAGACAACTAGAACTGGAATACGGAAGAGTTTTGCCTGGGCTTTGAGAAAGTCACAGGAGAAAACCTGAGACTTTGCAGCCACAGCCCAGGGTAAGCCATGGGGTGGGCTGTCGAGCAAAGGGAGTTGGCTTGGCGGGTGACCCATGCCAGCAGGCGGGCGTCCCCTAAGGCAGGAGCAGCAAGTGGGTTGCAGAGCTGGCACTAAGCCAGCTGATGGGCAGCAGCTGCTGTGGACCCAGGGTGGTGGAGAAGCAGGGACAACACGCCCCTAACATGGCCACCCCAGCCTGAGAGGGTCATTGACCTCAGGTGGAGCTCGGGGTGGCATCAGCTTGGCCGATGCCTAAAACTATGTTCCTTAGGTCGAGACCTCTTTGATCCATTCAAATCAGTTTTCATTATGGGTCCAGGTATCTCAGACTGTACTTTTGAGGTCCAGGCCTTCAGCCTGAACAGACAGAAGAGAGTTGCCCGGGAGCCCCACCCTGGGGGAGGAGGGGAGCAGGGAAGCTGAGGGGCCGAAGAGAAAGATGCCTTGCCAGCCTGCTGCCCTGGGCCACTCTCCCGGCTCAGTGGCAGCGAGAGGACGGACCGTTCTCCGTCCTGCCGCCTCTAGAGCGTTGGCTGTGTGACACACATGCTGGCCTCTGGCTGTATCACCCAACTGGGAGCACAGGGAGGGTGTCAGCGGTGGGACGTGGGCCTGTCCCCCACCCACCAGCCTGCCTGGGGGCCTCCCTGCAGCCCCCGCTGATCCCCTGTGGTCCTTCCCCAGCCCCCGCAGGTGCCATGACTCAGCAGCCCCAGGAGGCCTTCGACAGGAGCGTGGAGGAGGCCCAGGCGTGGATGAAGGCCGTGCAGGAGCGGCTGCAGGTCAATGACAACACCCAGGGCCCCCGCGCGGCCCTGGAGGCCAGGCTCCGGGAGACGGAGGTATGCAGAGGCGTGGCTGCGGGTCCCTGTGGCCTGGGCCAGCCGTACCCCTCCCCCTCGGACCTCAGGTTTCCCGTCTGTTAAATGGCAGGGCTGGGCCAGACAGTGCTTCTCAAACTTTGATGTGTGTACAGATCTCCTGGAGATTTTGTTTAAATGGAGAGTCTGATTAGGTGGGCGGAGGTGGGTGGGGCCCAAGAGTGCATTTCTGACAAGTTGCAGGTAATGCCGTTGTTGCTGGTCTGTGGGCCACACCGTTGGTAAGGGACTAAGAGCATGCCCTCTGACCTCCTGTCCCAGCAGGGGCACCCATGCAGCCAGGTGGGTCCCCATCCCCAGGCAGCCCCTTCCCTGCTTCCGTGTGGCTAGGGTTCCTGCCAGGTCTGGGTTGGCCCAGGTCTGCCTTCAGCAGGGTAGGGAGGGGGCTCTGCCCAGTGACAGGAGTGACTCCCTGAGCTGCTTCAGAACCAGGGTCTCACTTTACACTCCCACCTGGTGCAAGGCAGGGCCTCAGTCCAATAGCACTAAAGGGCTGGTACCCAGTACCTGGCCAGGCATCGTGGTGCCCTGGCCTGAGAGTGGGCTGCCAGGGACTAGGGGGAGAACCCTGAACTAAGAGTCAGAGACCTGAGTTATAATCTCCATGCTGATGCTAGAGTGCTGGGTGACCGTGGCCAAATCCCTGTCCCTCTCTGGGCCTCATTTTCCCATCTGTAAATGGAGCAGTTGACTTACACACTTCTGGGGTCACATCCATTTAGCTATCCCAGAATTCTGATTTATCACCCAATGATGGTTGCTCTAGAGGAGGACCTACCTTCTTCTGCGGCAAACTCATCACCCAGCCAGGCTGGAGGCGGTGGTGACCCCACACCTGGTTCCCTGTGTGCTTCCTTTTTCGTGTGTTGTCTTATTGATTTTGTGCATTTTATTATAAATATCTCGTGCTTTTTTTGGAAGTGGACAGTAAAAATTAAGGATTTACATCACCTTTTCAGAGTCAATGTTTGGTTTAAGCGTCATCAGAACATCACTAGGGAGGAGCCATTATCTGCATTTTGCAGCTGGGGAAATTGAGTCCGCACATACCGTTGCCCCTGCCTGGAGGGCTTTCTCACTCACATTCTCGCTCCCTTCTCCGCTCACTTTACCACCCCAGGGGGAAGCCTCCCCGACAGATCACAAAGAGCAGACCACCCCTTCTTTCTGCCATCCAGGTGCACCTGGGGCTATGGGGTGGGTGAGGCACACCCTGCTCTTAAAGGTTCACAGCCTAAGGGGAGACAGGTATGCAAATAACCAGGGTAGCCACACTAGCATGTATGAGAAACATTTCTAACATGGGTCTCATGATGTTATTCTCCTCCTCTAAAACCTTCCATGGCTCCCCATTGCCCACCAAAGAAAACCAAACTTCAAAAAGTCCTCTGCTATCTACACAACCCTGTTTTCCAACCTCAGCTCCCCCCACTGTCACATCTCCTAAGCTCACACTCTCCTGTTGGCAGAAAAACCCCTTGATTTCCAATTATTGAGCCTTTGTCCGTGTGTTGCCTCTACTTGGAACACCTTTTTTTTTGGGGTCTGGGTGTGCATGACAAATGAAACACTCCATTGTCCCTGAGTCTCTCCTGCCCAACCTTTCCAACCTTTCCCCTCTCTCAGCCCCAACACCTGACCTTCTCTGTCTGAGCCTCACAGCCCTGCACGTGTACCCGCTGTCTCAGGGCACTTAGCACTTGGACCTTTGTACCCTCGTGGCAGCTCTTCACCTCCTTGTGGTGGGTCTGGCTTAGGCGAAGGCAAGGGCGGCTCTTAGGAAGGGCTGTCAGCTAGGCCAGGGTGGACGGGCCCGGAAGGCAGAGGGAGAACTTCCATCAGGTGAGGCCCCGGGTGAGTCCAGGCAGAGGGAGTCACATCCTGGGTTCTCTGCCACTGTTTCCTCCCACGGGGCTCAGATATGCTGCATTTTCTATGTGCTTTGACATTTCAAAACCACATTCACCATAAGAAAGAAAACATTTCTCTCTTGCCGTCTGGGAAAGGGAGCAGCTGGGGCCTTCCCCACCCACCCACGGAACTTCCCCCTGGCTTCCCTTGTGAGTGCTTCACCACCTCAGTTAAGCTTGTCATGTCTCCAGTGCTACAGTGACAGGGACACGGGTTCCAATCCTGTTCTGTCCCTTAGTAGCTGTGTGGCCGGGAATGGGTCCCATGCCCTCCTGGAGCCTCATGTTCCCATCTGTAAAGTGGAGGAGGACTCGAGACTCCTCGTGGAGTGGAAGTCTTCTGTACAGGGAGACTGGAGAGACTGCAGCTCCTAAGGCAGGATGCACAGGGCTCGGAGGTTGAGAGCCAGGTTGAGAGCCTGGGTGCTGGGGCCAGGAAGCCTGGGCTCCAATATCTGCTGTGGCTGTGGGAACTCAGGAGAGATGTCCAGAGCCCCCTAAACTTCAGCTTGCTCCTGGGAGAAGGGACAGTCGCTGCCTTGCAGGAAGGAGGGAAGATTAAGGCAGATAATCTGTGTCCGTACTTGGCACGGTGCAGGGTATTCTAGCAGAGCTGGGCACAGAGGGGCGGTTGTTTCCTGTGGTTTTAGAGGCTGGGATACATACCCGTGCACTGTCCCTGCCAGCCCGGGCCCCCAGGAGCTGGTCTTGCATCTTGTTTTACGCTCTCTGGTTCCCAGCCTCCCCAGCCTTGCACCTGGGTCCCGGCCTCAGCCAGGCAGCTTCCTCACAGGCCCCCAGGCCCCTTCCTGGTCAGGGGCACACTAGCATTTCCAGGGGCTTGGCTTGCAAAAGCCAAATGCACCCATTCCTAAATACATTTTGCTTCCCTACCTTTGTTCGAACCCCTTTTTCCAATTGCCTGCACTATCTCTAAGACTTGCTTGCTGAGACAACCTCCTCCACGAAGGCTTCTTGGATTTCCCCCCTCCCTCCTTGAGCTCCCACGATGCTCTGTGGTCTCTAATGGCTCTTTTTGCTGTCGTCTGTGCTCTTGGCTGCAGCCCTCCCTCCCCCAGCCTGGAAGCACCGGGCTGCATCCTGGTCCTGTCCATCCCGGACCCCAGGGCCCAGCAACTGCTCAGCTGCTGGTCAGCTGGTCTTGACTGTGTTCAGGGAAAACCCTGATAAACCCCAGCCCTCCAAGCTCCCGGTCTCTGGTTCTTCTCCTCCCTGAGGTTTTCCCTCCCTCCAATCCCACGTTACCTCTGCCCTCATTGGCTGCTTCAAATCGGAATGATTTTGTGGCCGCAGTTCTAGTACTCCTTCCCAGGGGCAGAGCGGCCTTTGCCAAGCACTCCTGGGCCACATCCTTGCTGGCGACGGGCTATAAAGAACCTTGTGTGCCAGCTAAAGAGCAGAGTTATCAGGGCAGCAAAGGAGGGTGGAATCCACTTCTCGAAATTCGGCTCTGGCAGCTCAGCCACGGCCTCTGGCCTCTCCTGGCTTCAGCCCCACAGCAAACGTCCCGCTGGATGGTGTTTCAGGGAGAGCTCTCCCTCCAGCAGGGAGGCATCACACGCACTCGCTTGAAAAGGGCAGGGGGCCTCAGGGTCTCTACGTCCACCCCCTCCCCGTCCCCCAGTCCAGCCTGTGTCCCAGCACGAGGACAAGGAAGGCCAAGGTCCACAGGCCTGGGGCAGATCACGCAATCAGGACGCCAAGCTTTGGACTCTCGGGACTTTCTGGGCCTGGCTGGCTCCTCCTGGGTGCGGCAAAGAGAGATTGCATTTCTCTTCCTCCCCGAAGCTGTTGCATCCTTGGTTTACAGAGCGGGACTCCCCTCAAGCTGAAATTGGGCAGCAGGGGTAGGGGAGGCCTCTGACTGCCGCGGAGACTCTTTCTGCAGAGCTCGTGGTTTCTGTGGGTCCCTGGCGGCCCTGCTTGTAAAACTGGAATTATCACGATGCCCATCCAGCCAGCTCGGGGAGTACGAAGTCTCCTTCACAGCTCTGGGAGCCAGAAATAACACCTTCTTCTTATTCTTTTTCATCAAATTAAATCCCTCTCTGGATGGTAAGAAATTCATGCTCAGCCTCATCGTGAGACCATGCTCCTAAGTGGTATGAAATGTCCCGGGTGGGCAATCATACTCAGTCCAGAACATTCCGCAGTGATCCTTGGGTCTTTAGTCCACACTAGCCACTTTCGTCTTTCACTTCGCTGCTCGCTGCTGAGAGGGACTCAGGGGTCCCTGTCTGGGCACTCATTGCAGCCACTACCCTCTGGGACCCTGGCACCTCCTGCTACTTGGACAAATAAACTCTTTCTCTGTCTTGGGGAATCTCTCCACTCTCCACTCCACCTGCACCCCACGCCCTCGTGTGCACACAGAGGCAGGCTGTGGAGGGAGCTTGTTTAATCTTGTCCTTTGATAACACACGTAGGACGGGAAGTCCCTCTATACTATCATCATCATCATCATCGTCGTCGTCGTCATTAACCATTATCATACGAAGCGACAAAAACAATTGAGACCAGTGTCCAACTGCTTAACAGTTTACAAAGTACACTAACTTATATCCATGTTTTAATTAATAGTCTTTTTAAAATTATTATTATAACCCTGTGAGGTAACAAAACAGATTGTTACCACTGTCTCAGGATGAGAAAGGAAGACCCAGAGTAGTCGAGTGACCTGCCTGGGGTTGCACAGCTGTCAGTGGGGCAGCATTTGAGATGTCAGGAGCCCTTCCCCCACCCCATCCACAGAGAAGGGTCAGAGACAGCCAGGCCACTGGGACAACAGTCTGAGGAAACTGACCACCAGCGCCCAGGGAGACAGGCTGGGGCTCTGGGCTTGAGCTTTAGGCAAATGTGTGCAGTCAGGAAATATGATCCAAAGGCAAATAAAAGATGCTAATGCCCAGGTGCGATGGCTCACGACTGTAATCCCAGCACTCTGGGAGGCTGAGGAGGGAGACTGCTTGAGGCCAGGATTTTGAGACCAGCCTGTGCAACATAGCAAGACCCCATCTCTAAAAAAAAAAATTTTTTTAATTAGCCAGGTGTGGTGGTGCACACCTGTAGGCCCAGCTACTCGGGAGGCTGAGGCGGGAGGATCGCTTGAGCCCAGGAGTTGTAGGTTGCAGTGAGCTATGATCCACTGCACTCTACCTGGGCCATAGAGTGAGTGAGACCCTGTCTCTAAAAAGAAAAGATAATACTAATAGGGAACAATCAGTGACACGTGGCGTGGGCCAGACAGGGTGCCAAGGGCTCCCGCCGCATTGCCTAATGCTCACTGCCACCCTGGCAGCACAACCGTGGTCTTCCCCCATTTCATAGGCCTGGAGGATTGAAGTCCCCTGGCAAAGGTCACATAGGTAGCAGGAGGGGCCCTGGGATTGGAATCCAGGCACATTTGACTACAGAGACCAGGCTGTAGCTGCCAGTGAACGGGGATGATAATGGTGAATAATGCGACAGCCAGCATTGACTAGAGACTGTTAGTCTCCGTCCTCCAGGAAGCGGATGGCAAAAAGAGATTCAATGTGCACGGTGTTTATTAGGGGAGCGCCCCTGAGAGAAGATGGGGAAGGAGGGAGCTGGGAGAGGCAGGGAGAGCCGGGTGAGGGGGGTGCAGGCCTGGCCCCAAGGCCAGGAGAGCAGGGAGGGCGGTGGGGGCATGAGGCAGCATCTTACACGGCCATGGATTCTAAGGGAGTTTGCAAGACCGCAGCTGTCCTTGAGTTAAAGTCACTCACCCAGCGTCTCCCAGGAACGGGCCTGACTTGGTGTTCCCTCTGTGCTTGGTCTCCAAGGGAGCAGCCCAGCAGCGAGGCGTTGGCACAAACTGCAAAAGCAGAGATGATTCCGGAGCCTCAGCCGGGGCCCCGGGCCGAGCAGGCTCCCTGCAGCCCACCTGAGAGGCAGATGCTCGGATGTGCTGTGATGTGCACATTACATGCATTTTCTCATTAATCCTGACAAAACTTCGGGAAGGCAGATACTGTTAATACCTCCACCTTACAAACGAGCAAACCAAGTTCAGGGAGAGAATGAACCTCGTCTGAGTTTGCATGGCTAGAGACGGGCCGAGTGGGGCCGAGAAGGAACTCGGTTTCATCACAGGGCACAGGGCAGTTCTCTGCCAACCTCCGTGGCTCCTGCTTCCACGCCCAGAGCCCTTAGCAGGTTGCCCGGGGCCCCAGTGGAAGCCGTGCAGGTGCAGGGCTGCGATGTGAACCCCAGCTCCCCTGGCCTCCGGGTCCTGGCTCTGTCTGCATTTGCCTCACCCTGGAAACTGGCTTTTGTGTCCACAACAGAAAATATGCCAGCTGGAGCCAGAGGGGCGTGTGAAGGTGGACCTGGTGCTGCGGGCGGCTGAAGCCCTGCTGGCCTGCTGCCCCAGAGACCAGAGGCCCGAGATCCTGGCCCAGCTGAAGGACATCAAGGGCCAGTGGGAGGAAACGGTCACCTACATGACTCACTGTCACAGGTAGGGTGGCCAGAGCCGGGGACCTCTGCCCAAGGGACATTTCTCCAGTCCTGGTATTTCTGGGGACAGGATGTTCTCTTGGGATTTGGGCCAGCCTTGCCTGCCTCTTTCTAATTATAATCAAGCTTAATGATGGTAATAGACACTGGGAGCCCAGCGTGTTTTCCCAGCAATTCTTAACAGACTTGGCTGTGTGCACATCCTGCAGCAGAATGGCAGAGTGGCTCTGGAGAAAGGAGGCCTGTGCCCTGCTGGCACGGCAGCCCAGATTCCCCACTTGTACCCGGGAGCCGGGTGGTGGTTGTGTGGGGAGGGGGGAGGAGCAGAGACTCAGACCTGCCATTGACTCTTGCCCCGCTGATTACTTCCTGTGTGGCCTTGCGAAAGTCACTTGACCTCTCTGGACTTCAAGTGCTTCCTCTGGACAATGGGGGTAATCAGGTGCTCCTTGGAGGGTGTCAGGAGGATGGAAGGGGATAGCCAAGGTCAAGAGCAAGGCACAGTGCTTGGCACAAAGTAGGCCCTCAGTAAACGGGAGCTGCCAGCGTCCTCTCCGTTCTTACAGAGCAGGACTGGGAGTGGAGGTGGGAATGATGTTTGCACAGTGCTTCCTGCTTTCCAAACCCTTGCACTTAAATTCCAAGCAAAATGGCTTAATATTGGCTGGGGAGATAGAGCCACCTCCATGCTGCAGATGGGGAAACTGAGGCAGGTGAAGAGGCAGGTTTATGAAGTGAGTTCACGCCCCCAGCCTTCTGTCCCCACTGGGTACAACGAGCCCACAGACGCAATGGTGCTCTGCAAGTGACTGGACACGTTCCCAAGGGCGTCTCCTGACCGTTAGAGGACCTGCACGTGCCAAGGGCAGGGGCAACTGTGTTCAGAGTCCCAGTGCCAGAGAGAAGTGACTGGGGGTGTCCGTGCATGGACGGTGGGAGCCAGGGCCAGAATTTAGGGTGCTGGGACTGAAGGGCTCCCCAAGCTGCCTCCCCAAGGCTGGTGGTTCTGGAAGCGAGTCTGGAATCTGGGGTACCTGGCCTGTAGCCCCACTGCACAGGAGGGTCTTATCCGGGGGTACTGAGGGAAGGCCCGAATCTGGGTGGCCACCAGCTGCCCAGGCAACTCTGAGTCCAGAGCAGGTGTCATCGTGGCCCCATCCCGCAGCCCCTGGGATTGGGGAGGGCCATGGCCTCCCGCCCCGGAGCCGGTGGGTCCCCTCACAGCCCGAGGTCTCTGCCCACAGCCGCATCGAGTGGGTGTGGCTGCACTGGAGCGAGTACCTGCTGGCCCGCGATGAGTTCTACCGCTGGTTCCAGAAGATGACGGTCATGCTGGAGCCCCGAGTGGAGCTGCAGCTGGGCCTGAAGGAGAAGCAGTGGCAGCTGAGCCACGCCCAGGTGCTGCTGCACAACGTGGACAGCCAGGCCGTGCTCCTGGACCGGCTGCTGGAGGAGGCGGCCTCCCTGTTCAACAGGATCGGGGACCCCAGCGTGGACGAAGATGCACAGAAGAAGATGAAGGCCGAGTACGACGCAGTGAAGGCCAAAGCCCAGGTGAGGCTTGGTGGGGTCCATCTCCACCTACCCATCCATTTATCCCCCATCTACCCATCCAGCCACCTGTTTGCCCACTAACTGTCAATCCATTTACTCACCCGCTCACTCTCACCCACTCAACACCCTTCACCCACCCACCCTCCATCCACCCATCTCCCATTCATCTACCCACTCACCTGTCTGTCTCCCCCCACTAAACTACCAATCTCCCACTCACCATCCACCCACCCGCCACCCCATCCGCTTGCCTAGCTGACCATGTATACATCCACCCACCCTCCTACCCATCTGTTGACTCACTCGTCCATCTACCTCTCCACCAAGCTAACCAATCTCCTAGTCATCTCTTCAACTACTTAATCGCCTACCCACCCGTCCATCTACTCATTCACCTACCCGTCAACCCACCCACCTCTTCACCCACCATTCACTCCTCCCTCTCTCCACTGCCTAACTACTCACGGTCTACTATCTACCATCACCCACGTGTTCATCCCCCCCCCGCCGTCCACCCACCACCTAACTGCCCACCCACCCATTATCTACCATCCAGACATGCAGTCCTGCTTCGTGCTTAATATGCATGTGGCGTGGTGACCGGCTGACTGACGGACTGTGATGTTTGCTCTCACCTGAACAGCTTCCCTCCTCTCCTCCCTTCTCTTTCTCTCCCTCCGACCTCCCTTCCCTCCTCCTTCTCACCCTTCCGCGTTTCCTCCTCCGCTCTCTCTAGCCCTCCCGCATCCCTCTGTCCCCCTTTTGTTTGGTTCCCTCATCTCATTCCTGCCTTGATTTTGAAACAGTTCATTGAGTTATTAGCTTCTGTTATTTTTCTTTTTAGAAATTCTATTTGGTTCTTTACTACGTCCACCTGTTCTTTTTTTTTTTTTTTTAATTATGTCACCTTCCCCTGAAATTTTGCATTCCCTCCAGACACAGCGTATATTCTTACTCATTCCAAGCATACCTACCTTACAGTCTCCATCAGGTTGTTCTGGTAGCTGAAGTTCCAGGGTCTAATGCTGTTGTCTGTTGTGTCTCCTGACATGGCGAATTATTTCCTTGGGGGCCTTTGTAATTTAAAGCTGTGGGCTCATCCTAAGCAGAGCTTTATCTGCAGAATCCCGTGGCTGGGACATACCCTGGGGGGGCTTTGTGTCAGCCTCAGCTGGGATCCCCTGGAGATTTACCTTCCTGGTTTCTGTTTTCATGCCACTGTATTAACTTGGGGGTTCCTGATTTAATGGGTACTCTAAATGTGAACCCCAAGCCAAAATCATGCAACAGGCTCCAGCTCCATATTCTGAAAGGTGATCGGGCTTTCATTTATTTGGTTGGTTGGTTTCTTTTTTAATCTCAGGCTAAAACACATAAAGCTTCCTTCTCATGTTATGTTTGTGGAAAGATTTGTTTCTAGTTCACCCTTGGCTGGGTGGGGGGCAGCCACTTGAGGGTCTGCCTTTCCTCAGTGGTCTCTGCTTCTTCCGAGCCCAAGTGTCACTTCTTACTCTGCCTTGAGCATTAAACTCAACCTTCTGGAAATGAAGACTTCAGGCCCACGTGTGAGTTGAACAGGCTGGTTTCCATAGTATCCGTACTTCTGGTCCATGGGGACATCCCTCACCTCGGCATGACATGGGTCTGCGTTTTAGCAATGCTTGTTATGTCTTATCCAGCGTTCCTGGCTCTCTGTAGGGGAAGGACATTCAGGCTGTCTAGTCTGCCATAGTGTCGGAACTAGAAGCCTCCTGGGCCTTCATAGGGGAAATAAATTCTATAATGAGCAGAGATAAGGAATCCATCAGGAGCAAGACTCTGGCCCATGACAGCTTGGGGAGGGACCTGGGATCCGGGCCAGGCACTGCTGCTTCCCAGCTGCGTGGCACTGAGGCAGCTCACCCTCTCTGTACCCAGGTCACGAGGCTGTGTGAGCTGCATGTGAGCTCTTTGAAAACTGGCAAGCGTTTCCCAGTGCAAAGGATCAACTCTATTGTCAGTAGCAGTGAGAATAAAGAGAAACAACAATGGTGTTTGGCATACAGCAGGTGCTCAGAACTAGTTATTGAATGAATGGGAGCTCTACCTCTGTAGCTTGAAGGTAAGCCATCCGCAGAGTCCCAAAGGGGAGTGACAGGAAGTTCCTGGAGTGGCTGCTCAGGGACCCAAATGGACGGGCATGGCAGGGCTCGGGCCTGGCTCTTCACATGTAGCCAGTTGGCCCTTATCTGGCTCTGCCAAGTCCCAAGGGGCAAAGGCAGGCTTAACAGCGATCCTCTCTCCAGGACTGCCCCTTGGGCCTGGGCAAGACAGGCACCTTTCAGCTTGCTGTGATGGTGCAGGAAACAGGTGCTGTGCCCATCCATAGAGAGCCCCTGGCGCAGGCTGCAGAGGAGAGGAAATGGAAAGTGGTTGGTGCACGTGTGTGTGTGTGTGTGTGTGTGTGTGCATGTGTGTGGAGGGCAGATGCTGGGGCACCAGTGAGCGCCAATGCTGGTCCAGATGCAGAAATGATCTCCTCGGAGAGCCTCGTTGTCGTTTCTGTGGGCTCTCCCCTCACATGACCCAAAAGACAATAGAAATCGCAGCTCTTATCCATGGGTGCTACCGTTTCTGAGCCTCTTCATGTTTCTGAACTCATTTGATCCCCAAACCTTCGTATGAAGTAGATAGAGATGCTATTGGCCCCTTTTTCAGATTAAAAAAACTGAGGGTCAGATGCCAGTGCCCCAGTAGAAACAACCAGAAGTCCTAGGCGCTCCCAAGGTGGGCTCAGGTCCCAGGTGAGTCACTGCACCTGTGCCCATCAGAGTCAGGCTGGGAGGGCAGAGGGCAGGTTTGCAGCTCCAGGAGGAGGGTGCATTTGCTTCCAGGGTTCACAAGGCAAAGGCCCGGCTGCAGGGTCCAGGGGCAGGAACATGGGAGCCTCTGTCCTGTGAGACACCGTGGTGATGGCCTGGGGAGGAAGCTGCCCCCTCCACCCCCGTTGGAGGCTGGTCAGTTCCGAGCCCACCATGGACATGGGGCACTGGTGTCCGCAGGGTGACTGGATCCTGCACGGACAAGTGGGTTCAGTTTGGCTTTTTCAGCTGTTGGCTGAAGCCCAGCACCTTTGATCATCTCTTCCTGGACCCCAGAGGTTTGGGAACTTGGCTGTCACCCACGGGCAGCCCCTTTAGCTCTTCGGTGGGGAGGGTCGCGGGACACCGTGGAGGTGTCTTTTGTCTGTCCCAGGGCTCGCCATGGGGAAGACTTAGAGGTCGGTGGGGAGGGCCAGGAAAGGCCCCACAGCCCCTCTGAGGTTTTATTCAAAATGTCGAATGGGGGTGCATTTTTATGGGGAGAGGAGCCATGGCTTCAGTCAGATTCCCACAGGGCACCTTGACCTTCAGAAGACCAAGCAGCTCCTGAGAGGAGCAAACTTCTACCTCGCCCTTGGCAAGAGATTTAACTTCCCCACCCCAAGAGCCTCATCTGCTGAGAGGGACATGGCCCCAGGCATCAACCACACCCGGCCTTCCAGCTCTGGAAAGGACTCTGGCCCCATCCCGAGCAAGGTGGGGAACTCTGCGTGTCCAGGGGCCCCTGAAGATCCTTGGTGGCCTGGATGCCTCCTGGTCCCCGCTGTGTACACCTGAAAAAGGCCTCCCCTTGCTAAAAGGGCTCCCTCGAGGCAGTCCTCTAACCCCAGCAACAGGGCGAGGGCCCTGTAAGGACCAGCCCTGGTGTCTCCCCAGGGGTCCAGGCCTCGCTTCAGGGTGGCCAGGGTCCCTGACGTATGGTACATAGTAATACCTCTCCTCTTGCTAGGTAACAAGCTATTGTCCCACCTATAAAAGCCCACGTTTGACATCCAACATGTTATTTAGCAAAGTCTGTCGTGTTGATGGGGACAGAAGCACCGTGGGCCCCCCTGGACTGTAGTCTTTGCCCAACCCGTGGAGGGACATTATTGATTAGGGCGCTGGGTGAAGCCCAGAGGGCAGCAATAGCATGCTTTGAAGCCGCCGCATTTCCAAGTGAAATATAGACAGAGCAGGCTGGCTGCTGGGAGGGTCTTGTTTGTTTGTTTTTAATCCACCAGTTCTGCTTTCTGAAGGCCCATGGTAGCATCCTCCGTCTCCCCGAGTCCCGAGGCGGCCCGCACAGAAGGCGCGTCCGTCTGGCATCTCGGCCATGAATCAGAGCTGCTGGTGCAGAGGCATAAATCCACGCGGCCCTGTTAATTGGCCGTGTTTCGACAGTCCTGACAGCCCTGCCGGCCGCCGACGGTTTAATTGTTTGGTCTAACGAGGGGGTTGAACACCTTCCCGTTTGTCAGCCTGTTGTCCTCGGCGCGTTGGGCCCGGGCTGCCCCGTACTTGTTAGGCCTGGCACAGACCTCATCTGGATCCCTGCCCTGCCCGCGTGTCCTCTCCAGCGCCTGCTCCCTGTCAGGCAGACTTTTATTTACTCTGGGCCTCGCCGGGTGCCAGCGCCCCGCCTTTCCCACGCTCGGGCCCCCGGCCGGCACGTTCGCGGGAGAGTCCCCATCAGCCAGTCTCCGCTTGTTACCCCTGAACCACTTTGTTGCAAAAATAAGCCTTTCCTGCGGGTGGGCGACGCGCTCTGGAGGGTTTTGATGGATGTGCATGAGCCCTCAGGAAGGGGGCGCAGCGAGGGAGCTTGCCCAGGAGGCCCCAGCGCTGACATCAGGGCCGCTGGCAGGAAGCACGACGGGGACTGTCCCCCTGTCTGGGTCCCCTGTCGGGTTCAAGCAGCAGCCGCGATTTCAGAGAACGAAGCTGTTCACTGAAGGGTCGTTGGAGAAGGGCTCCCCCATCTCTACAATGGGGATATTTTCTCCACTGGTTCCTGCCACGTTTTAAAAGCATTAAATTTCTAGATTGGGTGAGGAGCTTCTCAAAGGAAAAGGGGAAGGCATGTACAAGTAGGTAGGGAAGTTTTGCAAAGCCACTTGCCTGTCCGCTCCTCCCAATCGAGAACTTTTGACTGAGCTCCACGGATGGCACCCTGGACATGAGCTGGCTCCATGGTGACGGTCTGAGGTCGGCCGACTACGGTCCATGTGCCAAATCCAGCCTGTGTGTGTGTGTGTGTGACCCGTGAGCTCAGAATGGTGTTTCACATTTGTAAATGGTTGGGAAAAAATGAAAAGCCAAATATTTCCTGATGTGTGAAAATGATGTAAAATCCAAATGTCAGCGTCCAAATGAGAGTTTTATTGGAACACAGCCATTCTTTACACGTTATCTACGGCTGCTATGTGTTTCGACACGAGTAGCCCACGAGCTGTTGAGCAGTTGCAACAGGAACCATATGGCAGGCAAAAGCTGAAACATTCCCTGCGCCGCCCGCCCGTGACAGAAACAGTCTGGCACCCCCTGGGCTCAAGCAGTCATCTTGGAGTTTGACACTTGCCGTTTGAATTTCACCTGTAAAGCCCACAAGAGTTCTACGATGTCCCAATCCCAGTTTGGACATTTGCAAAATGGGAGGGTTTCATGATTGTTGTATTAAATAAGATAATGCTTTCGAGTTCCAGGCACATGTAGGTGCCTGTTAAATGACAGTCACGTCTTACCTTTTTCTTGACTTTCCTTGGAAACCTCCCTCCGATGGCAGACACTACGTTTATTCTTCCTGCATTCAGGAGGCAGTCACAGAGCCTGCCCTGAGCTAGACCTTGAGAGATGAAATGAACAGGGCAGCCTTGTCTGTGGGGACATCTTGGTTCCCCCAGCAGGTGACAGTGCCATAGACAAGTGCTGTGATAGAATTACAGTGTTTTGGGAACATAGAGGGAAGGCTGTTAATTCAGCCTGGGTTGGTGGGTAAGGCTTCAGAGAAAGAAGGGGGTGCCTAGTGGTTAGCATTGCCAAGTGGGTACCCTCCGGAGGTGTGAGAAGAGCCCGGGGAGCTCAGGAGGTGATCAGCAGTGGCTGGCACTTACTAAGTGCTTACCAGCTACCAGGCGCAGTTCTAGGCGCTGTGTGAGCTCTGAACCATCTCATCTCACTGCACCCCAATGAGGCAGGTTTGTTGCTACCTGCACCATGCAGATGAGATGGGTACTCAGGCACAGAAGGGTTAATTATGTACCCAAGGTGGAGCCGGGGTTCAGGCCACAGGCAGTAGGCTCCCAAGCCCAGAGTCCTGATCACTGGACCACAGAGCCACATCATGGGGACCTGCCCTTGACCACCAGGCTTTGGGGCTTGGACTTGAGCCTGGGGGCAGTGGGGAGCCAGGGAAGGGTTTAAAGAGACAGAGCTGTGATCAGAGAGTGTTTTGAAAAACAGAGTCCCAAGGAGCACAGAGGGTCTTATAGCAGGGACACTGTCATTTCCCCAAACGTCAGCCGCCCTCAGGACATCATCTTGCCCCTGTGTGGTTAGACCTTGAGTGGGACTGGTTGAAAATAGAGATGATTCCAACCCACGCAGTGAATGTCATCCTCTTTGTGGTGAAATGGGGGCAGCTTGTCAGTTACTCGCATGCCCTGTAGACCCTGTTGTGTAATGGAGCTTGGCACTTGCCCAGCTGGGTGACCTTGGGCAAGTCACTTCACCTCTCTGTGTCTTAGCCTTCATCTGTCAGACTGGGATAATAATGGTGCCACCCTATGGTGTGGTCAGAGTTCATGAGGTCATGCACATAAAGTTCTCGGAGCAAGTGCCCAGCAAGTTGGCGAGTGCTCAAAATGATGAGTGTTAGGTAGTAGCAGCAGTGTTAATGTTGTCGTTGCTGTTACCGCACTCCAGTCTTCTGTGCCATTCCTAGGACATGGCTACACAGTTGGCAGGGTCCTTTTGTGCCATTCCTAGGACATGGCTACACAGTTGGCAGGGTCCAGTGCCAATAGGCTTTGGTCTCCAAAGCTAAGTCTCTTGGCATACTGCTCACAAGGTAGAACAGAGCATCTGGAACCTCTTTGTGTCCAACGAAAGGGCTGAGGGTTGGTTGCATCTACCCTCCACACACACACACACGCCCAGGCAGGCTGCGGGTTTTCTGGCCTCACAGGCCAGGGGCAGCCTGGGATGGAGACCCTCATGGCTGGTGATTCTCCCCTCGCACAGGACCGGGTGGCCCTGCTGGAGCGAGTGGCCCGGGAGCACGAGCAGTACCGGGCGAGCGTGGACGAGTTCCAGCTGTGGCTGAAGGCCGTGGTGGAGAAGGTGGACGGCTGCCTGGGGCGGAACTGCCAGCTGCCCACCCCGCACCGCCTCTCCGCACTGCAGGTAACCCCGGCTGTGCAGAGACGCAGGGATCTGAGGTGTCTGCTGAGGGGGTGCTCACATGCTGGGTTCTATGTCATAGTTTATTTAATAGGACACTGCTGGGTGCCCGGGACATACAGACACCCACGGCACGCAGACCCCCGCGAGAAGCGTGGAATCTGGTACCAAATGCTTGGGGCCTGGGCTGCTGTATGGAAATCTCGGGCATTTGGAGACCCAGGACAGCAGCCTAGGCCAGGGGGTCTCACATATGGGGCATTTGGCAATGTATAGAGACATTTTTGTTTGCCACAACTGGGTGCTGCTAAACACCCTACAGTGCTCAGCACAGCCCCCCACAAAGGGCAATCATGCAGCCCCAAAGTCAGTAGTGCCAAAAGGCGAGAAGCCTGGTGTGGCATCAGCCTGCAGGGGGAGGCGAGTCTGCTCTGGCCTTTCTCGCTGGGCCTGACGACCTGAGCCCCTCTGTAAAGTGAGTGGGTCAATTATCTTCAGTGATTCAAGGACCACTTTATAATTTATTATACAACCACGCAGCACCTATACTGCTCCTTTAATATTGGTGTTTAAATTGGCTAGCTTTTAAAAGAAACGGTGATCAAAGATAACCTGTATCACTGTCATAGATGGGAAAGCCAGCACCATTCATCCATTTGCAGTTAGTAGGTAATTAAGGGACAATTGTATTTATTTATATAAATAAATGCAACGAAACCAAATGGAGCCATTAGGCCCTGTCTGAGTCCAGCGTTGCCGGCTGGAGGCTCTGAGCCTGAGACTGCCTCTCTCTTTGTTAACAACGAAGATTAACAAATGTCAGGAAGTGTTAAAGAAAGAGAAGCACCCAACAGGGACTCTCTCCTTGACTTAGTCCAGTGACATGAGAAAGACCTGGGGAAGGAACAAGGTTCTGGTTGCATGTCCCCCTTCCTAAGGCAGACGGCCGTCCTTGGGAAGGCCCCTCTGGCTCTAACCCAGGTCCAGGAACGAGTGTTCTGCATGGCATCCCCAGGTCTGCCTGGAAAATGCAGCGAATGTTCCCCCTCCCCCGCCCTTCTCCCTTCAGGACATCGCCAAAGAGTTCTCCAGGGGTGCGGCGTCTCTGGGGCGGCTGGAGGAGCAGTCTGTGGGGGTCATTCAGAATACCTCCCCTCTGGGTGCAGAGAAGATCACCGGGGAACTGGAGGAGATGAGGAAAGTTCTAGAGAAGCTGCGCGTGCTCTCGGAGGAGGAGGAGGAGCGGCTGCGGGGCCTGCTGGAGTCCAGGGGCGCCTGTGAGCAGCAGATCCGGCGGCTGGAGGCCGAGCTGGGCGAGTTCAGGGAGGGCCAGCGGAGGCTGGCCCAGCAGGGCCTGGAGCCCCCGGCGAAGGCAGGGACGGAGGATGAGCTGGTGGCCCGCTGGAGGCTCTACTCGGTGAGCGGTGATGGGCCAAGCCACGGAGCAGGCCAGGTGCTGTCTGCACCCTGGGGTGTTGCCGCTCGGACTCCTCGGTGTGGTGGGAGATGCCAGACTCGCTCTGGCTTCCCCGGGTATCTAAGTTCCCTGAGGGGTCATAGACAAGGTGGGGGTTCAGCCCCATTTTCTGGGTGAGGAAACTGAGGCCTGGAGAGACTTTTTTCCCCCAACATCCCCAGGGCCACGCGGTGAGTTGGTGAGTAACGTTAGGTCAGAAGGGGAAGCTCTCAGTGAGAGATGATGAGGACCAAACGCGACAGGGGTTCTGGGGGCCAAGCAGTGGGCAGCGCAGGGCAGGGTGGGCTCCAGACCCGGACACGAAGTCCAGTCAGAGGACACCCGCCCTCCCCTGCCCCGTGGGAGGGAACAGCCCAAAGTCGCGCAGCCAGGAAGAGGTAGAGGAGGGTGTCCAGGCCAGCTCTGTTGGTGCCAAAGCCAGAGCACTCTCCACTACCCGCCCTGCCCCCCTCGGAGCAGGAGCCCAGCAAGGGGCCAGGAGTCCTGCCGGTCAAGGTCAAACTCTGAACTTCTCAGGACAGCAGGGAAAGGCTGCTTCACACAATGAAGTGAAGCAATTTGGGCATAGTCAGTGCAGATATCTTCCAGGCCCGCCAAGAATGATAACGGGGTTCACAGGGCAGCTTTAGAAGCAAGCAAAGGCCGGCTCTGACATCAGGTCTACCGTTAGGGGCTTTGCAACCACCAGAAATCTCTTAGCCCAAGTGTCCTTGTGAATAACACGGGGACATGGTAGAGACTAATCTCCCAGGATTGCTGCGAGGCTTAAATGAATGGGACGCCCAGAGCACTGAGCATTAGGGGTCACTGCTTCCGGGACATTTGTACTATGAGGCGCTGACAATGCTGGGAGTTTGGTGGCAATAAAGAGCAAAAGTGTAGCTCAGCGACAGCAGAGGTGCCAGGTCACCCAGGGTGGGAGGCAGGAGAGCAAGGGCTGGGCTCGAGGGTGGGGCCCCCACTCCCTGCCCTTGGTGACAGTTTTCTCCCAGCCTGGTCCACCACACTGGCCACGCTCACCCCTCTGCACACACACCTGCGTCCTACTGAGGACCCTCCCCCTGCCCCTGGGCTATTGCATGTGCTGCAGGCGACGCGGGCGGCGCTGGCCTCCGAGGAGCCCCGGGTGGACTGGCTGCAGGCCCAGCTGAAGGAGGTCATCGGCTTCCCCCACGACCTGCAGCTGCTCTCCGACAGCATCGTCGCTGCCATCCAGGAGTATCAGAGGTATCTGCGAAGGCAGAGGGCGGGCGGCACTCAGGGGTGTGCTGGAACCCAGGCGGGACAGGTCTGGGGCCTCCATAACTTACCTTCAGGGCTGTGGTTCCCTGGCCGTGAAGCTGGGCTGTCAGTCTGCTTGATGACAGTCTTCCTTGCAGGACGTTTTTATCCGGAGGGCACAGACCTTTGAGGTCCCAGCCCAATGTGAGGTGCAGTTATCAGAATCTGCCGCCGCTGGTGGGTCCTTACGCCAAGAGGCTGCCCCAGCCCTAGCCCAGCTGTGCAGCTGTTTCTTCCAGATTGGCAAATGCCTTCGGGGTCAGAGTAGCTTTGGATGTTAGACTCCCATTTCTGTTTATTTATTTTAAAAATTTGATCAAGCGCTTTTGTTTTTTTATTTGTTTTTGTTGTCAATGAGAGGGCCAGTCTGAATTAACTAGTCTTCCATTACCGGAAGAAGTCTTCATCTATTATTTAACACTTTCAGTGACTATGAGAGGGGCATTGTGTGCCCGTTTTACAGGTGAGAAAACTGAGGCTCACTGCCGTTAACCCAGTTAAGGTCACACAGCTGGTCTGTCTGACTCCTAACTCCCAGCTCCTTACGCCTGCTTCAGGTCAGAGGACTGTCACGTGTCTGATTTATGTAAGCACTTACAGGTCCCAGGGAGCCCCAGTGTCTGTCCTTAGGAAGACACTTTTCCCATCGATATTAACCACAGTCCCTTTCATCTGTATCCTGAGTCCGTTGCTGCACACGCCCCCAGCAGCCTGTGGGATAGGAGAGAGCCCAGCAGGGAGCAGCACACGCTGGGCCCCTGGGTCCGATGGAGGCCTCACTCCTGGCCTGAGCCTGCTCTCTCTCCTCTCTCGGTTTCCCCCTCCACGGTCCTCACAGCCTGAAGGGCAAGAGCACCAGGCTGCGCAACGCCGCGGAGACAGAGCTGTGGCAGCGTTTCCAGCGGCCTCTGCAGGGTCTGCAGGTGTGGAAGGCCCTGGCCCAGCGGCTCCTGGAGGTCACCACCAACCTGCCCGACCTGTCTTCCCTCCACACCTTCCTGCCCCAGATCGAGGTAACCGGGCTCCTGCCGGGACGGCTGACCGGTGTGGCTGGGGTGGGCTGCCGGCCAGGCGTGGCACTCCAGCTGCTCTCCCAGGGAAAGGTGTGCTCCTGGCTCCTCCAGATACCTGGGGGCAGCTGATCACACACGGTCTGGTGAGTCCTAAGTGCACAGGCGGCGTCAGAGCTTGTCTGTTACCAGTGACCCAGGTTGTCCTCGGTTCCTGGGTAGAAGGTGAAGGCTGCCGCCTGGTGTGACCCTACACAGACCCTCCGCCACCTGCAAGCACTTCCCCTTCCCTTGGGACCCCACTGTGGGCAGTCCTCTGGGAAGCATCAGCCGTTCTGGAGAGAGCAGCGCATTGGGCTGTTACCTTTACTGTGGCTACAAGTGACCAGAAACCTGACAGCAGTGGCTTCAAGCACGGAGACGTTCAGGCAGCGCAGGGCTGACTCGACAGCTCAGCAGTGTCACCAGGCCCAGGCCCCATGTAGATCCAAGCAGGTCTCCCTTCCTGGCCCCAGGGTGGCTGCCACCACTCCACACACACACAGCACCCATGAACAACAGACAGCACACGAGGTCTGTCTCCACGGCCCCTTCCGCCTCTCAACAGGGAGGTAAACCCAGCCCGGAGCCCCAGTACGGGCCCCTGACGTCTCACTGGTCAGTCGAGGTCATGTGACCACCCTGGACTGAGCGCTAGCTGAGGATGATGGGATTGCACGATGGGCTTGGACCAATGACATTCATAGCCCTGGCGCAGGGCACCTGGCTGCCCAAACAAAATCCTGGCCATTTGATGTGGGACAAAGAGAACAGCTGTGTGATGAGCAGCTGACAGTGGCTGTCACGATGCCTGCCACGTGCCTGCCACCACGGTGGCTCCTGTGTGCCTGTACATACCGCCTGTGGTACCATAAAAGGCTTTTGTGTCTAGAGGTTCTTAGACACAAGCGTGGAAAGAGACACAAAAGTGTGTCAGGTGTAAGCCCCCATTTTATAGTAATTTTCATGCTGGTTATAAAAGGATTGGGGCATGTAGAGATGTGTGAAGAAGAAAACAAAAAGCTCCCATAGTCCTCCGAGCCATAGGAGCACCGTTGACGTGTTGGGACGCTTTCTCCGCCACTTTTTCTGTCCAACGTGGCATTGCTGGGGAGAACCGGTGACCAGGGCTGGTGCCTGAGCCACCTGCACACAGGGTTCCACCAGAGACTGGTGCCTGCGTTTCGGGGCATCTACCCTGTGATTTTCCACCTGGGGCTCGTGTTGGAATAAGAATTTGTTTTCTGTCTCCATGGTTGTTAAGCTGCAGGGTGTAGCCCTTCTTCCCAAGGGTCTAGTGGCCTCTTCCCCTCCATGCTCCAAAGCATGATGATCCATCTTTTTGAGGTGCTCCTCGGGGCTCCCCAAAGTGAATTTCATGTGTGCTACAAACCTCAATTTTAGGGCAGAAAATCCCAAATCTACCTTTTACATCTGATGAAATCCATCTAGACATTTCCGTAAGATACGGTCACCAATAAAAGATTTGATGAATTAATTACAATTTCTGTGCATTTGGGATCATGTTATCTAGTTGTTTATTCTTATATTTTCACTCCATATATTTGAGCTTTTTCTCAGCATAGTTTAAAATCGTTGAAATACAAGTGATAATTTCAATGGCTGCATAACATTTCAGTTTGGACTATGCCAGAATGTAATGTATCCACAATTAGAGATTTAGGTTGTTTCTCATTTTTCACTGCGGTAATTAATATATGCTGCATATCTATGTATACACAGTTTAATTTCCATTTCTACTATTATCCTCCTCATTTTGCAGATGAGGGATGGGAGCCAGGGAGCCTATTTTACAAAAGAGGAAACTGAGGCTCACAAGAGCCCAAGGCCTCCCAGCCAATACACAATCCCAACTCACCATTGCAACTTCCCAGCCTAAATGCTTGACTCCCATGATATTGTGTCTGCGCTTGGTGAAAAGGGGGTGAAGGTGACTCCCCTCCAGGGAGAGGCTTGACCTCTGTGTGGCTGACCACAAGCCAAATGCCTGTAGGTGTGGGTCACGCCAGTACAGCTGCATCAGCTGTGGTTTACGGCCTCCTCCAAGACAAGGTTTGATTTCCCCGACCAGGAGTGTCCACCGCTGCCTTGAGCTCCCGCACAGCACTAGGTCAGACTTTGCTTGGGAAAATGATTATTCTCTGTGTTGGATCAAAGGTACTTACCTGGGATCTTTGTTTGTCCTCTCCCAGCCCCGCACCCACCTAAGCGTCTTAAGTCTGAGAGTAGGTTCTCGGTAGCATCATCCGGTATAAAACAGAAGGACTTTTGCCAGTTGAAGACAAAACCTCTGGCTTCTAGAAGTCCAGACCTTTGGTTAGAGAAGCAAGAGGTGCTTACCTAAGACAGCTGGAGAGCCCAGGCTTGGCTCAGGCTGTATGAGTTGCAAGGTTTGGGGCAAGCAGGGTGAGCGTAGGCTGGGAATGTGGTCAGGACAGGCTTCCTGGAGGAGGTGGGCCTGGGCAGGGCAGAGTTTGGGCTGTGTGGGAGCCAGCTGCCATTATATGAGGTTTCTGAGTCCCCTTAGGTCCCTTCTTTGCCTGGCAAACTCCCACACATCACCACCTTCAGCACTCTGTCGAGGAGTCGCCTCCTCTGGGAAGCCTTCCCGGATCCCCACTCATTGTGCTCCCGCAGGCCCACAGCCCCCTTCAGAATGTCCAAAACACTGCTCGGGAGTCCCACTGCTGTCAGTGATGGGGGTCATTGATAGAGGATCAAGCTGGTTAGGTCTGGATTTGTCTGCAATGTGGAGGGTCGATTCTGGGGAGCTGGCTGGGAGACAGCAGGCAGACAGGAGCTGCGGGGGGCAGGTGGGCGAGGCTGAGGGTGTGTCACAGCCGTGGCATCGGCGATGGAGATGAGTCAGGTTTCCTCGATGGGTAGGAGGCAGAGATTCAGGCTCGAGTATCGAGATGGATGTGGAGGGTGAGAGAGGAACCAAAGTTGGCTTTGAAATTCAGGGTCTCCCCAACGCATTCCTGCCAGCTCGTGTTTCTACTTGTGTTTGCTGCTTCCTCAGACACCAGCACGAAGGCGCAGCTTCCTGAGAAGTTGCAGCCAGAACAGGTATGCTGCTGGCTCCATTCCGAGCTTTGTCCTGCCGGTCGGCCGTGCTCTGTGGTTACTGGAGGCCTTGTCTCCGCAGGCGGCCCTGGCAGAAAGCTCCCGCCTGAAGGAGCAGCTGACCATGCTGCAGCTGAAGACAGATCTGCTGGTCAGCATCTTCGGCCAGGAGAGAGCCACAGCTCTCCTGGAGCAGGTGGCAGGTTCCGTGAGGGACAGAGACCTGCTACATAACAGCCTTCTGCAGAGGAAAAGCAAACTGCAGGTGAGCATCTCGGGCGTCTGCTCAGGACTCGAGCCTGTCCACAGGGCTGGGGCCACCCCTCCAGGTGGGCGCCCTGTGTTCTGATCTCAGCCCCACCCTTTGCCTCGCTTGCTCCTTGTGTGTAAACTGGGTGGGATGCTTGCGTGATCCCTCCACCTGGTTCTCTGGCCACCTGTCTGCCTCCCAACCCTGCCCCAAGCCCCCTCTCTGCACTGCAGTCAAACTGCAGCAAGCCTAGTCTTCTGCGAGAGCTGGGGGAGAGTCAAGTAAGAAAATGCAGACAAAAGCACGTGTAAACTTTCCACCACGATAGAGCTGGACTAACAGTGACACATTGCTAAATGACTACACGAAGTCAAAGACGTGGCATGGCATGGCATGTTGTGGGCAGCTTACTGTTTTATGTAACAAATATCTGCTGAGCATCCAATGACGGTGACAGTAATAGCTGTGATCTGTGGGGCACTGCCTGTGAGCCAGCTTTGGATCCTTGGTCTTATCTACTCCAAGTAAGAACACTACGAGGGAGGTGCTTTTACTCTCCCTGTCTTACACATGAGGAAACTAAGGCAGAGTGGTCAAGTGAGTGGCTCATGGCCTATGGGTGGCAAAGCCAGGACTTAGCACACGAGCTCAGCTCCTGGGCACCGTTGCCGCCATCAGCAGGGCCTGGTACGGTTCTAGTTGCTGGGGGCATGAACAAAGGAAGCCAAGGTCTTTGCCCTCAAATGCTCGCAGCCTGGTGGTGAAGACAAATAAATGGGCAATTCCCAGGGGGCACCAAAGTGCTATTCTAGAGCAAGGGTTTGAGAACTGTTTCATAAAGGGCCAGATGGTGAAGGTTTTGGCGTTTGCAGGGCAGGCGGTCTCTGCTGTAGCTACTCACCTCTGCCGCTGTGGCGTGAAAGCAGCTGCAAATGAATGGGCATGGCTGTGTCCCAGCAAAACTTCATCCACAAAAACAGGCCTCTGGTGGGATTTGGTTGCTGGGTGGGGGGATGTAGCTTGCCAGTCCCTACTCTAGAGGGAGGTGGTCTAAGCATTATGTGAGGACACTCTGGTGACCCTAAGGAAAGGCAGCCAACCCCATCAGGTTCTACGAAGGCTTCCTGGCATGGGTGGTGCCTAAGTGAGTATGAGCTGGCCGAGACCAAGAGCAGCCTGGGTGCAAGGTGCCCGTGAGGAAAGCTTTTAACGTGCGTGCTTCCGGGTCTGGGTCTCTGCAGAGCCTGCTCGCTCAGCACAAAGACTTTGGAGCTGCTTTTGAGCCCCTGCAGAGAAAGCTCTTGGACCTCCAAGTCAGGGTCCACGCTGAGAATGGGCTGCAGCGGGACCTTCCTGGAAAACAGGCCCAGCTCTCGAGGTTGCAGGTAAGGGGTCTGCGGGGCCCGCGTCTCCCCCGCCCAGGTGCTCAGCTGCACCTAAGAGTAGTCCCCTTCCTTTAGCAGTAACCAGCAAAGCAGCAGCTGGCTTGAGCCAGAGATTTAGACCCTTCCTTGAGATCTGAACTTTCATCTCAACAGAATCTTTGCTTATGTATCTGATGGTTCCTGGCCTCCAGTTACTGATTCTTGAGCCTAAAAAAATGATAAACTCTTTGTTTACTCCTCAGTTCCGAAGGCTAACACTGGCATTTGTTTTTAAAATTGCTTTGCGATTAGGTATTCCTGATGAGTCCAGAGACTTTCAGTTAAACAAACCAATTTGGGGATTAAGAATAAATGTTTTAAAAACACATGTGGATTGTAAGGCTGATCACTGAAAATTGTTGGCTGGATAAGGGACTTGCAGGTTTTTAAAATGCATGTGGTACACATTTATCTTTTTAAAACTCAAGCATGGCTCACACATAAATTGAGTGTTCTTGGGATGACATGAAAGATGCTGAATTTGGGGCAGCTAAAATTGGGATGTGCTTCCTCATAACAAGAGGGAACCATCAAGTACAAGTCCAGATGTGAGTAGTCTGTCCCCGAGATGCCGTCTGGTCTGCAGCAGGGTTTATTTTCATCATGTCCTAGGATATTTTTGTCTGTTTTTTAAAATCTCTCCAGCCCTGAGAGTGGGCCCGTCAGACCAGCCATATGCATGGTGCGGGGGGGCCCTGCCCTCCTCGGGCAGTCTCCCCCCACCCCAGGCTCTCCCACCCAGGACCCCACCCTGATCAGCGCCCCCATTTCTTTCTCCTCTGCAGGCGCTGCAGGAAGAGGGGCTGGACCTGGGGGCACAGATGGAGGCTCTGAAGCCTCTCGCCCAGGAGAATCCCAACCACCAGCACAGAATGGACCAGCTCTCCTCTGACTACCGGGCCCTGCAGAGGGCTCTGGAGGTGAGGGGCCACGGAAGGGCAGAGACCTGGCCCCTGGGATCCTGCACGCCTAGGGGCTTCCTCCCTCTTTCCTTCCTTCATTCCACCCCACCTTTTTTTCTTCCTTTCTCCCTTTTCTCCTTCCCTTCCTCTTTCATGCAACAGACTATTATTGAGCGCCTCCTGTATGCCAGGCAGTGTTCTAGGCCTGAGGGTGGAGGTAACGTGAGCAAGACAGCCAAGGCCCCTGCCCTGCTGGGGGCTATGCTCTAGGTGGGTAGGTGGACAATTAATCAGCAAACAGGTGAATGCACGGTTCCATATTGTGATAAGGGCTGTGAGGCAAAAGAATAGAACAGGCTGCTGAGATCCTCACGGCGCACAGGAGGCCCCAGCACTCTGCGCAGCGTGTTTGAGTCCCGGAGGCCACGGAGCTTCGTCTGCAGTGCCCCCTAGTGGCTGCCCGAGGGCTTCCTGGCGTTGGCACAGGACTGCGTCTCCCCCAGCGGTGGGAATGGAACTCCAGGCGCCTTCAGACTTGGCCTGAGGATAAGCTGGAATGTAGAGGCAGGCCTGGCTCTGACACTGATGCAGGTGAAGTCCTGGTTCTGCCTTTGCAACAAGCCCCGAGGAGCGCGGAGCCGGTCTCGGGCAGCTACACCGCGAGAAAGCCCAGTCCCAGGCAGCGTCTCCATCCCGACCCCGCGTGCCCTATTTTAATAACAAATATTCCCAACATCCTCGTTACGATTTTGAAATTCGTAGATATTGCAAGTTACCCACACAGGAAATAGAAAAGAGAAATAAAAGGAAAGTAATTACGATAAAATAGTGTCCTTCGGTACGTAGGTGCTCCCAGACGGCCACACTCTGACGTAGGCGGAGGTCAGAACACGCCCCTCTAGTAGCAGGCCAAGGCCAGCCTCCCACTGGTTTACATAATGGCTGCGTTCCTGGAGAAGTCAAGCATTTTTGTCAAAATTGCAGAAACCCCTTTGTGTTTGTGTGTTACCTACAGTGAGAGTCTAAGCTCAGGTTGTGATGAACAGGTTTTTTGTTTTTGTTTTTGTTTTTAACTGCCGTGGATGTTGGCAGGACATTAGAACACCCTGTGGGGTCTGTGCCGTTCTAATTCTGCATTGTGGGACTGTCCTCCCGAGGATGGGATGGGGGCACCCAGGCCTCTCACTGTATCCGCTAGCGTCACCCCCACCCCATCATTATTGCAGCAACCAAAACTCCCCCGAGTTTCCAGGAAACAGGCACCACCTATAGAGACCCATTGATCTAAGGTCTGGATGAATTCATTTAATTCCAGTTAATAAATTAGCAGCTGGTGGTCTCAAGGTTGAGGCAGGGGGAGTAGAGAGATAGGAAACACTGTTTTCACCCTTCCGGAGCCCACAGAAACCCACAGAAGCACAAAAGTCAGCCTAAATACCTACATGCAAATAAATGATGAGCAGATTAATCACTATAAGAAGCAGCATTCACCGAACATCACTGGGCGTTCCAAGACATTGTTCCCGTTCTGTCGTACCTCTTTATTTATTGTTTACATGCTTCTTTAAAAAGAAATTGCCCTTCTTCGATTATTCTGGTACTCAGTGCTTAAGTCTAATAAGTCCTAATACGTGAAGTGATCTGCGCGTCCCCCTGGGGGGGTGTGTCCCGTACTGGAGATCACAGCTCTGTGCAGCGGGGAGCCTTTGAAGGCGTTTGGTCTGATGTTGGTACACGGGGGGGCCAGGAGGCGACAGTGGTGTGAGAGCTCAGAGAAGTGGAGTTTTAGATAAGTTCTCAGGCCTTCATAAGGTCTGTTAAGGACAGGTGCAGCAACGTCCCCATGGGCCTGGCACTGGCCTGGCACGCGTGGTCTCAGCCAGTGTGGTGGGCTGCAGGAGGCAGGGCCTGCAGTGGCCAAACAGAGAGTCACGAGGACCTCATCCAGGCGGCACAGCAGGACGGGACCGTGGCCTGGGGTCTGACTAGGTGGGGGTGGGCCGAGAGGGGCCCAGGCCGGGTGGCCAGGAGGATGGAGAATGGCCAGCCCCTGGGCTCAGTGCCCACGCTTCCTGCAGACAGAGGAGAGCAAGGCCCCTGCCTCAGAGAGCTGAGCAACAGGTTGGCCCAGGAAAGGAGAAAAAACTGATAGCCTATTTTGACAAACTTTTTATTGAAGCATAACCATATACAGGAAAATGAGTAAGTGTGCAGCTCGATGAATTTTAAAAAAGTAAATGCAGGCCGGGCGTGGTGGCTCACGCCTGTAATCCTAGCACTCTGGGAGGCCGAGGCGGGTGGATCGCTCGAGGTCAGGAGTTCGAGACCAGCCTGAGCAAGAGCGAGACCCCGTCTCTACTAAAAATAGAAAGAAATTATATGGACAACTAAAATATATATATACAAAAAATTAGCCGGGCATGGTGGCGCATGCCTGTAGTCCCAGCTACTCGGGAGGCTGAGGCAGTAGGATCACTTAAGCCCAGGAGTTTGAGGTTGCTGTGAGCTAGACTGATGCCACGGCACTCACTCTAGCCCGGGCAACAAAGCGAGACTCTGTCTCAAAAAAAAAAAAAAAAGTAAATGCATCTGTTACCAGCACCCAGATAAAACCCAGAATGATAGCAGCCTCCCAGCATCCGGGTACCCCTGGGGCACTGCCCAGCCCACCATTACCGACCCTCAAGGGTCACCCTGACCCCAGGCTTGTCACAGCACAGAGTATGCCTGATTTCATCCTCCACTTAAATTGGATCGGACAGAATGTTTTCTTTTGTGTGCAGGTAAATTCATCCATAGTATTGCATGTGGTTATGGACTGATCCTTTTTGCTGCTGTAAAACATTTCATTGTGTGAATCGACCACCGTGTATTATTCACTCTACTCTTGATGGGCACGTGGGTAGTTTCCAGTTTGGGGTTATCACAAGTACCATCACGTGGGTGCCCTTTGGTGAGGATAGGTTCCCATTGGTGAGGATACGCCCAGGAGTGGCATGGCTGTGTCACGAGGTACATCCGTGTTCAGTTGTAGTAGATACCAATGGTTTCCGTAAGGAGTTGTGCCAATTCACATCAGTGGTGGACAAGAGACAAGAGTTCAGGTTTCCCCTACCCTCACCTAGACTTGGTAGTTTCCATGTAAGTAAAACAGGCTCAAGAGGCATTTTAAACCAGAGTTGATCTTCCAGGGGTGAATTCCTTGTGCCTTGTAGAAGGGGGGACCAGCGTCTTGCATTGCTGCCGGGTGGGGACCCCTGGGAGCCGGGCAGGTCTGGGGGTCCTTCAGGGTGGGGGTGGTGCCCAGGGTCTCTTCTCTGGCCAGCGCTCAGGGTGCCCTTGGCCCTCCGGGCTGTGCTGCAGGACCTCGTGGACAGGTGTCAGCAGGGCGTGCAGGAGCATTGCACCTTCAGCCACCAGCTGCTGGAGCTGCGACAGTGGATTGCTGCGGTCACGCAGAAGCTGGAGTCACACCGGGGGGACACGGGCCCATGGGATGTCGAGTCCCGAGAGGTCGAGGTGGAGGTAAGGTGGTGATTTCCTCACCTGCGTCCCCCAAAGCAGCCTCAACAGGCCAACATTTCCACACTGGGGGGCAGGACGGGGGCAGCGCGCAGAGACCTTCCGCAGCCTGAGACCTCACGGTGTGTCTGCGTGTCCTGTAGAGGCTGGCGGCCGAATTCCCGGAGAAGGAGGCCCAGCTGCCCCTCATTGAAGCACACGGCCGGCTGGTGATGAAGACGTCCTCCCCGGAGGGGGCTGCCGCGGTGCAGGAGGAGCTGAGGGAGCTGGCGGAGTCGTGGCGGGCCCTGCGGCTGCTGGAGGAAAGGCTGCTGAGGTGAGAGCCCCTCCCCACCCCAGAGAGCTCAGGGTGCTCGTGGAGCAGATGTCGGGGGCTTTGCTGTGTGCCTGGCGTGGCGCCAGGTGCCTGGGGCATCCCCACACTTTGGCCCAATTGGTGATTCTATCAGGGGCAAGAAAGGCCAGGAAATGTCCTTGGGTTGGGAGTTCTCCTCCAGCCTATTCCAGCTTCAGCCTCAGTTTCCCCATCTGTATCAATGGGCGTCCGCACCTTCATGGCAGGGTAATGTGGGTTTGAAGTCAGAAACTAGATGTGGCTATGCCTTGGGAACACTCTGACAGACCTGAAGTGGAGCACTGACTCGCCACCCTTGATCCCCCAATTCTATTCTCCCGTGGCCTGGTGGGTCCCCGTCACATCACTGCACTGATGGGGAGGAGTTTGTCTTCTCAGCCTCATCAGAAACTGGCAGCTGCAGAGGACGGAAGTGGATTCGGGGAAGAAAATGGTTTTCACCAACGACATCCCAAAGTCTGGGTTTCTCATCCACCCTACAGATCCTATTCCCAGGCATCGTCGCCAGGTGAGTCTGCCCAGTGGGCCTGCAGGAGAACGGGCAGGTCCCAGGGCCAGTGGGGGTGGGGGTCCCCAGCACAGCCCCTCCCTGCCCAGGGCCACATGCTCGGCTCTAAGGACCTGGCACATCCTGCCTCGCCCGAGCCTGCCCCTGCTGTGGCCCAGGGAACCCTTGCCCACTGCCCAGAGGGCGTCAGAGACCCCAGACGCTGCAGAGCCAGGCCACTGGGGAGGGACATAGATGTCCCTTGGCCAGACAGGTACTCACCTCTCTGAACCACTAGCAGCAGCCACTGCAGGGAGGAGGGCGCCAGGGCTAACTTCCTGCAGGCCCCAGGTTGGAAACTGAAATCGCACAAGATGGGTGTATTTTTGTCCCATCGCTGTATCTTGTAAAAAGAACTAACAACATTCTATCATTTGTCACTTCCCCCTACTGCCTTTTAAAAAATGGAGCCATGTTGAAAAGACAGTTATTCCTTGCCCTTCAAAAACAATATGCCAAATTATTCATACTCCCATTCATTCTTTCATTCACTCATCCAAAACATCCATATTGACTGTTAGTTTGTTCCAAGGACTGTGCTCAGAGCTGGGATACAGCTGTGAATGACACCTCCTGCCCTCAAAGAACTTAGACTCCAGCCCAGAGCTTTTCAGGCTGTGATGTGCACTTGGCCTTATATTAAAATGCACCTTGTGCATCAGTAGGTCTGGGGGGAACCCCAAGACTGATTCTGCATTTCTAACAAGCTCCCAGGACACGCCCATGCTGCTGGGCCCAGGAGCAAGGGAGTGGGGGGGGATCCACAGGCAGTTAAATAAGAGTTTACACAAAGCCTGGAGCAGTCAACAGATGGGGCCAGATGTTAGGGGAGCCTTCAGGGAGTGGTGGTGACATGAAATGTCAGCCGAATCCTCAAGGCAGAGTGGGAGTGAAGGAGAGATGGGGAGGGAGGCGTGTCCAGGCAGAGGGGACAGTGTGTGCACAGACCCAGAGGGCGCCAGCTTGAGGGGCTCTTGCTCACAGAACAGGGCAGGCAGCAGCACTGCAGGGAAAGCAGAGCCTGAGGCTCTCGGGCCACACTGGGGAGGTGTGAGAAGCCACCAAAGTGTATTAGCAAGGACTTAGCTGAACACACTTGCCCTTTAGACAGATCACTCTGACCATGGAGCCCAGAGGGGAATACACGTGGTAGAACGGTGACCACTGTATTTTCTATCAGGGGACCAGGGAGCGGAAAGTGAGCCATGCTCTTGGCTCCTAAATATGGTCACTTTGAGTAGAGATTCACCCCTCCTCCCCCAGCCTCTCCCGTCACCTTTTGGGCATCCTGTCCTCGTCCCTGCCCCACTACCTCAGATGGGATCCCCAGGACACATGGCCAGTGAGTGTTTTCTCCTCTGATGCTTTGGCCACGTGCCTTCCTGCAGGCAAACCTGCTCCAGGAGGACGAAGCCAGCCGTGAAGACTTCACCCAGCTCCTGAGGAACTTTGAGCAGTGGTTGCAGGCGGAAAATTCCAAGCTGGTTAGAATCATCGCAATGAGAGCTACCACAGCCAAGGACTTGAGGACCAGAGAAATGAAGCTGCAGGTCTGTTCCCAAGGAAATGTCTCTTGCCCACAGCGTTTGTACCTGCAGATGTGTCTGCCACCAGCGAGGTCTTCAAAAACAAGCAAACAAACAAAAAAAGGAGCACAGACATAGTTCATGATCTGTTCTCCCTTGTTTATAAATAATGGTTTTTAAACATTTTGGGTTCAAAGAGTTTAAAAGAACTTTTCCTGGCATTTATCCATCCCTTCAGCCCACTTCTGTATTTCCCTACGTGGAAACTATCACCACTAACAGCTTGATTCCCATATCAGTTAGCTATTGCTGTGTAACAAACCACCCCAATAGTCTGTGGTTTAAAACAGCAACTGTTTGTTTCACTCGTGATTCTGAAGCTTGGCGATTTAGGCTGAGCTCGGCTGGGTGCTGCCCCTGGGTTTAGTTGGGCTCCCCTGTCTGTCTGCTGTCAGTGGCAGGTCAGGGGGGCAGCTCTGCTTCTGGAGCAGCAGGCTGTTGGAGATGAGAATGACGTGGACCACACCTCTCTTGTCACCCTGTGGGACAGCCTGGACTTCACATAGCAGAGGCAGGGTCTAAGAGAGCAGCTGGGAGCAGGCAAGGCCTTTTGAGACCTAGGCTGGGAAAGGGCATAATATTAATTCCTCTGCATTCTGTGGGACAAAACCACCCCAGGTTCAAGGGGAGGGAAAATAGACTCCACCCCTTCATGGTGAGGGCAGGGACTGCAAAGTCATTTTGCAAAGCACATGGATGTGGCCAGGGGAAGGGGGATGGGGAAGTCATGGCCATTTTTGCAATCAAGCTACCATTTCTCTTCTTTCTTCTTCACTGCCACATCTAATTAGTCACCAGATCCTCCTTCATTCCACCTCCTGGATATTTTTTGTTTCAGTCCCTCTTACTACCATCGTCTTACTTTAGGCACTTACTGTTTTTGACTTTGTGGCAATATCCTCCCAGCTGGTCTCCCTTCTTCCCTTTGGGCCCAACTTCCAGGTTATAGCTCATTCTGCAGCCAGACTAACCCTTCAGAGTCACAGATACGACCTTGTCTTCCCCCTAATGAAAACCTTTCAGTGTAGGCTTTAAACCCCCGAGTTTATCACGCAAGGCCTTTCTCAACCAGGCCTTAGCCTACCTTTCTTTTTCCTTATTTTTCTGCTTTTTTACAATGATAGGTTAGAGTTTGGATTTCTTTTTATTTATCCTGCTTGGCATTCATTTGAACTCCTGAATCTGTGGTCTAGGACCTTTCTGGAAAATTCTTTAATATTATCTCTTAAAATATTGCCTATACCTTGCTCCCTTTCTCTCCCCCCCCCTTATGTGATGTCATTTAAACATGTTATTCCTTCTCACTGTGTACTTTATGTCTCTTACCCTCTCTTGTGTACTTTTCATCCTTTTGTGTTTTCATGTTGCATTTTGGATAGCTTTCTCTGGCCCATCTTCCAGTTTACTAATTCTCTCTTTAGCTGTGTCTCATTTGCTATTACACATGTCTATTGAGTTCTTAACTTTCGTTATTGTATTTGTCAGTTCTAGGACTTCTATGTGGTTCTTTTAATAATCTGCTCTATCATTTTTCATAGCTTCCAGATCATTGCTGAAATTAAGCTCGTCTTTTAAGTCTTTGAACATAGTAAACATAGCTGTTTTATAGAGTGTGTCTAATAATTCAAGTATCTCAAGGCATTTTAGAAATGTTTCTATTGTGTATTATTTCTGCCTGTTCTTGTTCTTGGTTTCTTGTGTGTAGCTGCTTTACTTATGTTCTGGACATTGTGTTTGACAAAATATGTGTGAGAGTAATTCGAAATGTAGGATAATCTCTTCCTCCAGAGAAGATTTTGTTTGCTACTGCCAGACAAGCACAAGCTTTATCATTTCTGGGACCGCTGAGTCCAATTTCAAGGCTTTAGGTTCCCTGGACCACTGAGCTGACTGGAGCTGGGCTGTAAGTCCACATAATGTACAGTTCACTTTTGGTTCACTCTATTCTGAGGGCAAAGGCTTTAGACATTTCAGCTACAGGGTGAATGGTTTTTCAGAATCTTGACCTCTGCAGGGCCCAGACTTTGACCTTCCACCTCCTTACCCCTGTTTGATAGCACAGATCTGTTTCACAGCTATTTCTTCCAAATTTGCAAATGTTGTAAGGGAAACAGCAGGCCTGACTTCTCTGGGATTCTCAATCTTTCCTGAGGTTTTGATTTGACGTGCTTCACTCTTTCGTTAACCTCTTAATGCCTTTAAAATGTTTTTAATATTTTGTCCTCAGTGAGAGGTTTGATCCCAATCATCTAGTTGACCCTTCCTGCCTACCCCTCCTCTCTCATGCTTGGCTCCCCGCTCTCGTTTCTCACCATTGCCACTTTCACTTCCCCATGTTAAACCCCTTTGCTCTTGTGCAGCACATATGCTAGTGGCTCTGAAAAGCTAAGCAAATTGCCCCATATTGCACAGCTAGTAGGATGGGGCAGAGCCAGGATCCAAAGCCAGGATTTAAACCTCGGCTCCTGGATTTAGAGCCCAGCTCCTACACCCACATCACGCAACCTCTCGGGAGTCCTGAGAATAAAAGGTGCCATCCTAGGGGAACACCGCACTGTATTTTGAAAGAAAGATCTGCCCATTCCAACACCACTCTGCCAGGCTCAAAAATACCAATGGAAAGACATGTTTAATGATGATAGCCTTTCTAACGATGCTGACTCTTATGTCAAGCCCTGGAGAACTCGATGCTAGAACGTCAGTGTTGGAGGAAACCACTGGAGGTCAGCAATCCAGCTGCCCCTTCCGTGAAAGAGGCCATTTTGTAGCATTCCAGACAGCACTTTGGGCCTTGGCTTGAATTTGCACAGATGGAAGCCTCACTTTGCCAGTTCTGACTGCCTCCTCCCCACGTGCCTCTCTGTCAAAGTTGACTGGGCCATCCTTACCGGCCAAGTGGGGCTGCCTGGGCCATTTGGAAGCTGTGCCATGATGCTGTCCTTTCCCCCCAGGAGCTGGAGGCTCGGGTACCAGAAGGTCAGCATCGCTTTGAGAACCTCCTTCGTCTTGGGCCAGCACGGGGGACCTCGGATCAGCTGGAAGATCTGCGCTACCGGTGGATGCTGTACAAGTCCAAGCTGAAGGACTCCAGCTCCCTGCTGGTAGGTGCTAAGGATGCACCGGTCTCAGACCCCAGGGAGGGGACCGTGGCTGGGCCCAGACTCACCTGGGGAGACAGACCTTCATCTATTCTGTGCACCCACAGACCAGGCACAGATTATGACTCAGAGAGAGGAGAGAAAGACTCCCGGGGCTTAGACAGTTGACTTGCATGATGTCATTTGGCCATTCAACCACCTTGTGGGGCTGGAGTCCCAGTGATCACAGCAGTAACCTCACAGTTAATGTGTAAGAAGCACTTGCTGCCTACCAAGCCAAGAGTTTTATGTGCATTATCCCATTCAACCTTATAGCTGCCCCCTGCTAGAGTAATGGTATCTCCACTCCAGTCTCCAGAGGGGAAGCTGAGACTCCAAGAAGCTGAGAAATTTGCCCAGGGCCACACTGCTAGTCGGAGGCAGAGCCAGCGTTAAAACACAGCCTCGTGTTGTAGGCGTGACGTGGGGAGCCCTGGGGTCCAGCCCCGCTTCACGAGCTTGCTTTGTGAGTCAGTAGAGCAAGCACTTTCCCCTTTTGGGCCCCCGTGTCTCCTTGCACAAAATAAAAATACTAATAATAGCTACACTAATGACAACAATTACCTTTATTAAATGGCTTGTCCTCATAGCAACCCTATGAAAGGGGTTATTATTCCCTGTGAACCGATAAGGAAAACTGAGCACAGAGGTTAAGTGTCCTAAGTCCCTAAGTCAAAGGAGGAGGATGAGATTGCCCCAAAGGCCCCAGGCTCCAAACTCTGGCGCTTGGGGCTTTCCTGGCCTGACGCAGCTGTGACGGCCACTAGGTGTCAGCCCAGGCCAAGCCAGGTGCGCCGTGGCCCCAGCCGCCAGGGCCAAGGCCGTCCCAGACAGGGTCCCAGCTGGGCCTGAAGTGCGTTAAAAAGCTCATTAAATCGAATCACCTGCTGGCTCAGGCTGTCCAGATGACCAGAAGTTTTAAAGAAACACTCCCCTGACAAAATGAATATTCCATTACAGGCTCTGTTGGGATTTAAGTTTCACTCACTTAACTTATTTTTTTCCCCCTTTTCCTCCCCTTCCCTAAAATAACAGACACAGAGTTCTCCAGGGGAGCCAACTGGATTCCAAAAGGTACAGTGTCTGCCATCTGCTCCACATGGCCGGGGCAGGGCGCCTGGAGGGGTGGTGGGCCTGTGACTCCAGGACGCCAGGGCGGGACTCATGGGCTCTCTGGAAGGTTCCAGGAGGACTGAGGAACGTTTATGGGGCATCGGCTCTGGGCTGCACTGTGCAGGGGCCCTGGGTCCTTGCTCCCAGGAAGCCCCAGGTCAGGGGGAGGTTGGCAGAGTGCCAAGCACACGGTGGGGAAGGGACTTGGAATTCATCATCCCAAAGCAGGGCACACTGGGAAGGGAACAAGGAAGCTGCTGATAACGATGCCGTGACAACAGGCATAAACCGGGACCGTCCCAGGGAATCCGGACTGTCCCAGGCAAACAGGGGTGTGTGGCCACCCCGGTGATGAAAGGGTATATGGGGCTCTGTAGGGGACACAGGAGGGAGAGGTGTGGTGCCTTGTGTGTTCTGCCAGGCAGGTGCCGCCAGGTAGCCCACGGAGCCTCTCTCAGGTGTTTGTAGCCTAAGCACCCACAACAGCAGCAGAGATAATAATAATTATAATAATAGTAGTGATTGTGGTTACTCTGGATACTACATATCAGCCATCCACTGGGTGTGCCCGGAACTGGGCGTCTCATTTAACGCTCCCGTTGACATCTCGACTGCAAGCACGAGGGCACAGAAAGGCTATGGTTGAAATGACTTGTTCAGCGAAGGCACCTGCGTGTCTCTGGCCTCTGACTACAAACCCACAGTTTTCTTTTTTTTTTTTTTTTTTTTGAGACAGAGTCTCTGTTGCCCAGGCTAGAGTGCCGTGGGTCAGCCTAGCTCACAGCAACCTCAAACTCCTGGGCTCAAGCGATCCTCTTGCCTCAGCCTCCCAAAAAGCTGGGACTACAGACATGTGCCACCATGCCCGGCTAATTTATATATACATATTTTTTTTAGTTGTTCATATAATTTCTTTCTATTTTATAGTAGAGGTGGGGTCTCACTCTTGCTCAGGCTGGTCTTGAACTCCTGAGCTCAAACGATCCAGCCACCTTGGCCTCCCAGAGTGCTAGGATTACAGGCGTGAGCCACCGAGGCTGGCCACAAGCCCATGTTTTGACCTTCCACACTGTGCCTTGGAGAAGGCTTCCCTGGGGCCTGGCGAGTCTTCACGTTTCTGGAAAAGCCAAATGTAAATTGACGCTCCCTGTGCCACTGCTTCCAAGGGAACAGGCTTGTTTTCCTGCCAAGCACTGGCCCCCAGTGACACGAGCTTCCAGCATGCTCTGCCCCAGGGTCTCCGAGTTCCTTGAGGTCTCTCAGTCCGTGGGATCTGTGTTTCCTAGGTGCTTTGCACACCAGGTTTTCTTCTTGGTCTCCAGCTGTGTCGTGTCTGGCATCTGCAGGGGAGTGGGTGACCTGTGGACTGGGCAAGGCAGTCGCAAGACCGAGGCCGTGCTCTGGGCCCAATGCCAGCCAGCTCTGTGGCCTTGGGAAGGTTGTTTTGCATCTTAGGGCTCACTTTCCCCATCTATAAAACAGGACTGTTAATGCCGGCTTTATTTACTCTGTGAACTAATTTTGAAGAGCATGTGAATTATTGTATGTGAAAGTAGAAGTGCTTCTATGGCTTAAGTCCTGGTCGCCCCCACCCCCACCCCAGTTTAGCATAACAAACAGCCTCCTCCCGGAATAGGGAAGGTCACCAGGAAAGGCAGGTAATCCACACAGCCCAGCCTGGTGGCTCCTGGTGGGAGATGGGGGACCCAGTACCAGGCGTCCAGATGGCCTCTAACTCCTTCACTCTAAGCCCCTCACTGGTTAAGAGCCCCCATCTATGCAGCCCCCAGGCCAGAGTCTATTTTGGAGCTAAGTCTGGGTCCGCTGGTGCCTGGCCATGGTGCCTAGCATATAGTAAGTGCTCACTAAAAGTTTCTGAGTAGTGACACTTGGCTGGCTGACACCAGCCCTCCTTCCTGCAGCCTGTAATTAATGGGTTACTGTGTGTCCACAGCCTTCGTGTGCATTTGCTGTCCCTCCCTTCCTTCCTCCCTCCCTCCCTCCTTCCCTCCCTCCTTCCTCCAGTATTTACGGAGTGCTGACTTTGGCCAAGCTCTGTCTTAGGCACTGGGACACATCAGTGAACAGAAGAGTAACGGCCTGCCCCCGTAGACTGTGCATCCTGGTTGGGTGGAGAGAGGGAACTCGGGAGAGAGCGTGAGTGTCCCGCTGGTGTTGCCCAGGCACAGTGGGAGTCTCTGGGTCAGAGAGCTCCAAAGGCCGGTCTTACAGGCCCGAGGTTTATCCTATCTGTAGCCAGCAGATGTTGGGTACAGTTTGGTAGGGTATACAAAGCAGAAAGGCTCTCAATCTGCGGTGCCCAACCCCCCGGGCTGTGGATGGG